>NC_089754.1:26585677-26895677 GCF_040412425.1 Macrobrachium rosenbergii | reverse complement strand
TGTCATACTCAACATTTTACCAATGATTTCATTGTTATTATACGGGATATAGAAATGCTGTAAAAATACCGAAAAGCATTCAACTGTAGGCCAGATCCCAAAGGGAAACTACTTAATAGCCTACGCTGGCACTTGCAGTGTCTTTTCATACACTCATTATTGCTTGCTTTTAAAGTTTACATACCTATTTTAATTCCAAACTGAACATTCAAAAGTATGTAAATCCAAAGTGATACTATGAATCTTACCATTTGAGTAAAAAGAAGGCGCTAATCGAGCCTCTTAGAATTTAATGGCAAAAATTTAACATTACCCCCCTCCCTCCCTCTCTCAGTATGCTTAAAAATACTCTATAAAAAAATAACGTTTTTCTAAACTTGCAGAACTATGCACAGCACAACTCTCATTCAGAGGACCTGTTATTTGCTATATGAGCGGACGATGACGTGCGGGAATGAAAACTGGCAATTTGCATCGGATGAGAAACTTCTCCACTGCCGAGATACAATAACACCTTGTTTTATTTCTAGACGCCCTCTTCTCAACCCACATTCGGTCAGTTGGGCGTTCTCTATTTATTTGTCACTTATGCGCTTGTAGTTTTCTCGAATAACTTGTTCTTTCGCGTTTTAAATTATACAGCCCATCATTAAGTTCTTTCTAAATACCTGTAAATTTTCACATTTTTTGGCTACTCTGGCAATTTACTGAAATGTCTGTACCAGGTACATTCGATGTCTGTGCTCCGCCATGTCCGTTACATCCTGACACCATTTATGTGTAATTGGTCATACACCATGTGTAAGTACAAGTTTTCGTTGGTATGTTTCTGCAGAAAGGCCTTTATACTTCTAGGTTGTTTATTCCTTATCACACATACGTCAAAATACATATTTGAAGATTCAATGAAGCCCTAGTGAGACCTGATCCTGCCTTATCAATTCACATAAATTAATCGCATAACTTAATTGGTTACTTTATATTAAATAATGACACGATAACCAGCCAATAACGAAGTGATACATGGCTCACCTGGTTGGTTACTTGGTGTTACTGAATGACGTCACGATAAATTTTATGTGACAGGAAAACCAAAATGAGTGAAGTGTGAAAGTCAGAAAGGTATGAAATGCACAAATAACCACACAACCAGTCGAAAAAATATACAGGTCATGCATGGCATGTCAACATTAACAATCACGCAAAATTTTACATAAAACATGAAAACATAGCAAAGACTTACAGGGTTGTATCCTAACCTTCCCTATACTAGGGCACTGTGTCCTCACTTGGCCGGTCCCAAAACTAACTTGACCTAGAATTCGGCAAATCAAAGAGCATTGTACAGAGATGTATCCAGGCCTAACCTAACATAGGTCGTTGGGTTCTTACTGGGCCAGGGGTGCTGGACCACCCTAACTTGACATTGGGCGCCATAAATTATAAACATGAGTTTGATTACACACTGGTTATTTGTCGTCCTCTTTATACTTCCCGTAACCAAAGGTAAACCTAAGAATAGCATATAGTTTTCTCCACTATGCTCCCTAGGCCTATTATTGTTTGACTAATTAAATTGGTGCAATTGGCAAATAAACAATTTCCACAAAAATGAGTCAAATTCATCCAGACATCAAAAACTATAATAAAAATCAATTACAAAACTAAAATTACAGACTTATTAGGCCTAAATAACAATAATTTTCATATCCAAATTGTTTCCATGTGAAAGTGGTTAAAATGACATAAAAAACTATCGGAACAAAACCCTAGCCTATTTCACGTTTAAAAACACTTACCTCTTAAGAAAGGTGCTCGTTTTCAGAACTTGCACACCTCCAAACTCAGTAGAAGTGGTCCACTTGTTAAAGTGATTACTTTCTAAATTGTGGTTTTGGCCATATGACACTTGATGGTGTTATTTCCCATTTTCAAAATATTCGCCATAGCAATGATAGTACACACACACACGATGACGGAAGATGATTATGTGAGTTATCAGCACTAGCCATGCACACAACAAACCGACGCAGCGATAACCTTCTTTGAAACTAGGTAAAATATAACTCCGCTCTTTACTCATGGCTACGATGCCAGCTGACAGAAAACAAACAAAAACCAACAATGATTAGTCAAAGACTTGATGACGTCATATCAGCTGCTACAACTACATTCTGGAGCGTTAAAAAGTTGTAATGTCTCATTGGCAGGTAGATGTCTACCTGCCTCACGGTCTAGACTCTAGACGTGACTTGCTTATTCCTACACAAGCCTCAGTTAGTGTTAGTTGGCTTGGTGGTCAACGCCATTCCAGTGTAGTCTTGTATGGGCTTAATTTGAAATATCAATTTTCACACAGCCGGGAGCGACTTACAAGAGTGCTTGCTTTACCTAACCTGCACCGCTCGAAAACTGAGAAGCAAAATGCACAAGTGATTGGGATAGATTGTAGTTCAACTTACATTTCATGGGTGTTTGCATAATTAAGTTACGATACGCTTTTGATTGATTACGTGTATTATCTTTGTCACAGATGAACAGATAACTTAATTTCATGTAAGACTGGCTAGGCTTCTACAACTACAATTTATGCTAGACCTAAGAAACTTCATTTGCGCCATGAGCTAGGCCTATTAAAACTTCGTTCCTCTTGTTTGGCAACAAAATGACCGCAGAGCCATCATGTAGTTAACACAACCCATGAGCATCAATTTATGAATATTGATAGTATATCTTTATGTGCAACATATATTATTCGTACTATGCCAACTCTTTATATATGTTCAAAATGAAACCCACGAAAAACTAAGCTGCTTTATTTCAAATGGTGTGGAGAGGAGCTCTTGGTTTTATTCGTTTCTAGAACAATATCAGTAAGTTATATATTTGTTCCTGCAACACATGTGCAAATACCGCGGTGTACGAGCAGTATGCTTCAGTCTTATGGTGCTAGAGTCGCACGAGCATTACGAATTCTCGCGATTAGACAAATACTACTGAGGCATACTATGCACGCCCAGATTAAAAAGTGTCGAGGGTTTGGACTGCAGGTCACATAAACGTCGGTCAATTGATAGTTTAACTGAGCGTACATGGAGATCTTAGAACAATATACTTCTTATATACATCACTACTGTTAGAAAAATAATCAACCTTAACATGTTTCTGCGGTACTCTTGAGAAGAGCACCTAAGAAATGGCAGTTTAAGCGATTAACATTTACAAAACAGTTACAATACAAACAACGGACAAAAGACGTAGCTGGTACACCAAAAACCGCATTACGTATCAGACCGATAAAAATTCCTGAGTATAACGTAGGGCCGTCGTGTTTAAAGAGATCCAATTCATTTGAATAACAGATCCCGTATACTTTAACCCTGCCGCTTTATATTTTGCCATCGTGTATGTGCGTGTCTGTCTGTGTACACTATATCTGACAGTACAGAAAATTTAAAATAACATTATTTCATTTCCCCAAGTAATTATCATTTGGAAACATGTAAAATGTAAAGATCTGAAAATGAAGTGTTTTAATAAATAAAAAGTATTAATTCTAACAAATGTTTAAAGTATAAAGCTGTTGGTGATTCTTTGAATATTTACATTACACGTTTCTTGGATCACAATTTAGATGTTTTCCTGTTAAATTAATGCTCAGTACGATAAGCTGAGCTAAATAATAAATAATGCAATTTTTGGCTGCAAATGCCGGTATTGTTAATAATAAAACTATCTCTCTCTCTCTCTCTCTCTCTCTCTCTCTCTCTCTCTCTCTGTGTGTGTGTGTGTATGTGTGTGTGTGTGTATTTGTAACCAAAAATGCATAACATTGACAAGAATGTCAGGTAGACCCAGTGGGATTTTTTATAGCACTATATTTTGCTAATTTACGAAAATGAAAGAAAGCTAAAGTCTGCATAGCTGAGGTGTATAATTTAAGAATGTTAAAAATAATTGTTTTATCTGTGAAAAGTGTCCTTAATTTAAGGGGTTAATCATCCAGACTCGGATAGTGTGTAAGTGAAATTCATAAGATTACTATATATATATATATATATATATATATATATATATATATATATATATATATATATATATATATATATATATATATATATATATATATATATATATATAATATATATATATATATATGTGGAGAGGCACACTAACAATCTACAGTGTTTATTGTGTGTGTTTCAAATAATCCATAGATAGATGAATATCATATAATGAACAAATTAAATTATAAAGATAAAAAAATAAAATCAAAAATCCCTATCTTAAAAGTTCTTAAAACAAACCTATTACTGGTGAGAAGTCTCAGAAGATTTTCTCTTTGTCAGAAATTGGCCTAAAAGGGTGTTGACGACGTCTGGGCATTTAACGTAGCTCGCGAGCAACTAGCTGAGATTCGCTGAACTGTTAGATGATGGTCGATACAATCCTAATGATTGTTTACTTCCTCTATCCTTGAAAGCTGGTTCATGACATTTTCTCATTGATTGTGTCTATCGTGATCTCGGCGAATCTTTGTTTTATTCTCCCCATTTCTTCTGCCTGGAGCCATGTTGCATGTTTGTTGTATGATACCAGATTGCTCCATATGTTTTCCCAGTCTCTTACTTGGTTCGGCTTCAGGAATTTCCTGGTGATTGTCTTCCCCTCTTAGTTGCCTGTATAGTCTTTCCTGGTTGGTTGCGCCATGGCAGAGTGGTTTAGACTGGTTAAGCAACATTGGGGCTGGTCAGTCGTTGGATGGGTAACCGCTTTCCTCGGTGTTGATTCCTTGGGAAAGGACCTTTACCATAGTTTCCTGTCTACTCAGCTGTAAATGAGTACCTATTCCCGATGAATGCCGGCTTAGACCTACGACTATCGGACCTTCGGACTATCGGGCCTTCGGACTAACGGACTGTAATCTTCCAGATGGGGTAGGGTCCAGCTATGGGTTAAATAGCAAAACTCAGCAATGATGGAAAGAAATGGAAGAATAAAGTTAATGGGACTAATCCACACCACCAGTATCACAGAAACAAATAACCTGGCATATGCAGGAGCAAGATCTGTGAGGTTTTATTCTGAATACTACACGGAATAATGCAAAAAAAAAAAAAAAATGAGCTAAACAACATAATGAACGTTACCGGTATGGAAAGAATAAGCAATCAGTGACCTCTGTGTCCAAGGGTCGTTTTGATTATCCTCAGTATCGTATCGATATGAGTTCTTGTTTATAGATATGATTCCTTTGTATTTAAATCTCAGAATCTTTGAAAAGATACTATCCCTTCATATGGAAACACTACTGGAAAATAAAAATTCTAATTAATGTAAAAGAATGCTTCTTTTCTTTAGGAACAACTAATAGAATTCACAGCATTAAAGATACCAGTCGTGAAAAATCTTTGAAATTCTGCCAGAAATAATAATACATGAATGGGAAAATTATTTTTGCTTTCTGTAAGAGCTGTATTTTGGCCTTGATTTTTTTTTTTTTTTTATTTAATCCACCGGCGTTCCTAAGGCCCCGTCCACACGGTCGAGCTCTGCTCGGTAAACTTTGCCTCTTTACGGGCTAAGCCTGTCGTACGCATTTATGCTGCTGTCCGAACGACGCTGGTTGGTTAGTGAGAACCTGCTGGCAGTGACTGACACAGGACCGAATTATGTACTACAATATGGATCGTAAAAGACCCAAGAAGAAAATCGCGCTGTGTATTGTTGTAGCAATGTGTGCAAAGATAAAAGCGACAAGGCAGAAAAGGACGTGGTGTAAGGAGCGGCTACAAAGAAGAGCAGGCATAGGAAGTCATTTGACGATATTGCGGGAACTGAGACATACATGGCTATGAATCAGAGTTCATCAACTATATGAGAATGGACCCTAACAACTTTTATAAACTCTTATCTAAAATGGAACCATATATAAGGAAACAAGATACTACCATGAGGCAGAGTATTTCAGCTGAAGCTCGACTACTGTACATGCAACATTACTATTTCTGTCAACAGGATGCAGCTACCGATCACTACAGTACAGCACTAGGATTTCCAAGCATAATGGACTATAGACTGACAGATTTCCGTAGCATTGCGATAAAGGGTGTTAATATATTTGTTTTTCAAAGTTCCCATAAGTCATACTTACCTGACGTATTCATTATGAAGGGTAAAATAACGGGAAAATCTTGTTTATTTTCCTTTATTTGTTTATTTGTGAAGGTTCTACATGAAATTCCTCTTTACGGAAACTTTTCAGTAAGTGACGTCTTTATCCGTTTACCAGAAATATTTCCGTCAGTGAACAGCCCTGCTGCTGCAGGCAAAGCCTCGATACTTCGATAAACATTAGGAAAGCCCTACACGAAGCTTTGCTCGCCGTTTCTCCGTTTCTGACGTCACACCGAGCCAAGTTCGCAAGGCAAAGCTCGACCGTGTGGACGGGGCCTTTGGTATCCATCTTGGATGTATACTTAAAGATCCAACGCCAGTTAGATTAGATTTTAAGAATGATCCAACCAAGGAGCCATAAACGAGTTTTGAGAGATAATTGCTATGATCATACAACGCAAAATTTAACATTTTCCTTCATTAAAATGCGTATGCTGACAACCAATGATAAGGGAAATTAGTATCAAAATCATGGAAGCCATATCCACATATGGGCAAGTTCAAGTTCCCTCATTTCGAAAATGACATTTTTGTATTTTAACTATCCGCCGTAAGGATGCCACTTTCTTTCATACATTAAATTTCAGACTGAAGCTGGATATACATATGCAGCTGACATATGTTACTTTGCATACGAAGGTATAAAAATCAGCTACTGAAAACATTTATATCACCATGCCAATTTCATCAGGTGGTATAGTAATGTTTGCAAGGAATATAATATATATATATATATATATATATATATATATATATATATATATATATATATATATATACATATATGTGTGTGTGTGTATTCCTTGCAAACATTACCACCTGATGACAGCTGACTTTATACCTTCGTATACAAAATAACGTATTCAGTTGACACAAAGTACATCAAGCTTCAGTCTAAAATTTAATGTATGAAGGCGAGAGGTATATATATATATATATATATATATATATATATATATATATATATGTTTGTGTGTATTACACACACACACACACACACACACACACACACACACATATATATATATATATATATATATATATATATATATATATATATATATATATATATATATATATATGTGTGTGTGTGTGTGTGTGTGCACAATAAAGCAACCCCTAAAGGAGAAAAATTAAATCCACGCACCTTTATCTTTTATCTTCAACCAGCGGTTTCACTATACGTAGGCTTTCCATTCACGCTGGCTCTACCCTAAGGTAGACTAGTCTTGAAAGGATCGCCACCTATGATGACCAATGGGAATTATAGCCACGCACCGGCGCCAACAACGACCAAAACTTCAGTTTCTTCCCACGGGAAATACGCAAGCACGGGCGGAGAAATTTACAATAGGTGTGATTTTGGGTCTTATTACACCTTCCAGAATGAAACCAATTTTTACTAGTCTGAAGATAACATATCGAAAAGATCAGTCGACTCCCAAAGACGAGCTGGATTCGGCATACTTCAGAACTGCCTTGAGAAGTAGGTAACGCAACAAATTTCAGTTTCTGTCCCGATTCATTGAGTGTAGTATACAGGATCACATAAGGAGACTGAATGGAGGAGTAAGAACGCTGTTGTTTGACCTGTTTCTTCATTAAATTATGATAAAATATTCAAGTCGACTTATTCTAACACATTCTCAGTAAACCATGCAAGGTATTCCATTTACAAAATCGTAAACTATATAGTTTTCAGTGATTTCCGGTTGGAATTTCATTTTAGAAATATAAATGAGTGATTTTGATATCTGCCTCATGTGTCATTTAATTTATGATTTATGCTTTTTTTTTTTAGGGCTACCCGGAAAACTATACCTCATGAGAGCTGTATGTGAAGTAGCTGAAGAGCCTGTTTCTGATCTGGGCTTAATCGGAGACATTTTAAACCTTTTCCTCTAGTGAGTACACAGTGAAAGCTAGTCAGTCGGTTTACCTGTAATTTTCAAATGATCAGCGAATTTTGCAAATTTCTATATATTGAATGCTGACAAATCTAGAAATCTTCTCTGTGGTTAGACCACTTTTTTTTATTTTCTTCCTTTTATTTGTTCCTTTAAATATGAATAAGTTTACCTTATTGCATTTCATTCCTTCATTTCCTCTGGTAGGATCTTAAGTTGGAATAAGATCAAAATTGTATACTATTCTTTGCTATCATGCCCAGTGAACGTGTATGTGAACCCATTTAATTTTAGTCAAATTAAATCCACGTGTATGTGAACCCATTTAATTTTAATCAAATTAAATCCACGTTCCTATTCATGAATCATGTTAAAGGAAGAAGTTACTTCAGTCGTAACAGAAACAGAAGTATTGGTCAGGACAGGTCTGTCAGATGAGCTATTTTGGTTTACAGCCTGTTCGTTCTCACAAGAGACCTTTCCACGTTAAAACCTTACGTTTTATTTAATAAACTTCAAGGATATACTTTTGAATTTGTGTTCTAGGAAAATATGTTCACTGTTCAGGTTGAAGGTTATATGGAAGTTATTAAATAAAGTAGCTTAGGTCTATATATGATAGGGGCACGGAGTTTCTAAAAATTGTTAAAAGAGTAAAGTGAGACTAATTTTTCGCAGCTCAGATGCTGCCATATCAGCTGTACTTACAAGCCTTCAAGTAATTTCGCTCTAATTATAAATTTCTTCTATTGATTATCAGTGAATATTCACTTATCTTAGCTAGGAGCAGCTTAGCAATCAGCGAAAGAACAGTCTTGTTCGGGAACTATACGTGCCATAGGCAGAAAATCCTTTTAACTCAAATTTTAACATCATTAAATGTAAATGCTTACGGTGAAAGGCCGCAAGAAATGGCGGACTTCGTCACTGCAGAAGATCAGGACCGTAAGAAAGGCAACTGTGAAAATCTGTACCAGGATGTCCTTTGCCACTAGCTAACATTTTTCAGAACGGCTTGTCCTTCCTTCATTCTGGATTTGGTTTTCTGTGATTTTTAGGGAGCGTCCATACTGCGCTGCTCTCTGTGCGCTGTCTCATAATTCTTGTCTCAGAATAACTGCCTTCTCTTGAAAGATGATGACAGATTGTGTTCTAAAATATAGTACTATATAAACACAAGAAAATAGTGTAGTGTCAAAGGTGATACGTCTATGTTTATTTTATCTCTATAACTAGTTTTATGCATTGTTCTCAGCAAGTGTGTGTTTTGAGTGGAAGTTCAAAGGAAGCTAAAATCTAATCAATATGTTTGATCGCTCATCATAAGTGTTTCAAACACAATATTCATTCTTCTTTAACCCTGATTCTCCATTCTCTTCCTCATCTTTGTTGATGATTTTCAAATAATTGATTAGTGAAATTATTTGTTACAATGTGAATTTGTTACAGTATGAACTTTCCTCTCTCTCTCTCTCTCTCTCTCTCTCTCTCTCTCTCTCTCTCTCTCTCTCTCTCTCTCTCTCTCTCTCTCTCTATCGATAGCCAGAGCTTTGGAGCACGAAATACGAACAGTTAATTCTATGGTAGATGATATGAGCACTACAACAGGTAATTTCCGTTAGTGCTGAATCACTGTACCATATACCAATTCGGTAGTTTAATACCAAAAAAAGAAATACGCTTCACTGAACGGGAATACGTTACTAAGTTTATAACCCCTAATCCAGCGACAGCCGTAAAGATGGCGCTGTGAAAACAAGGAATCGACTTTTCTCGCTGTCTTTATTACCCGTGACACCCATAGACTCACAAGCAATCTTATATTTTGGATATTTGTCATTAATTTGGATATGCTCTTAAAAAGCAGGTCTAGACTCAGCTGGGAGCTTTTCGTCTCATGGATCACTGAGTTCTTGATGTCATGGTCTATTCCTGTGTGATTTTGTGGTCTTTAACGTATCTGACACCTTTAATGTCGTAACCCTTACCTCAGAATACCTTCAGTGTCTTGGGTCATGTCTGACAGTTTCTGGTGTGAACACGTCTAAATTCTTATTGTTTCCTTCCTATGCTGAATTCTCATATTATACTTGTGTGATTGGGTTCTTGATGTATGTGACAGGTGTCGATCTCAACCTATGTATGCAAGAGTATTTCATTTCTTGGTCATCACACACTGCTTGGTTACAAATCTTAATCCATGACTGATATGATTCCTGATGTAGTCTTTGACTTAGTTACTAATATACATATAGTTCCTAAGGCTAAGTTTTAGACATCTAAATCCATTTCTTTCGTAGTCTTCATTTTTCTAACCAGTGTCTGAAATAGCTCTTCATAATTGATGTCTTTATATGTTAGCAGCTTAGCCTATTTCTTACTAATTTGACTCCTGTTAGATTTGTGATATCTTCATGCGTGTTCGTCTGAGGACTGTATTACTTGTTACTGTAGACGTAGATAGGAGGTTAAAGAAGAATGTCCGTAAGTGAGTAAGCTTTACTGAGTTTTAGGCTAATTAGCCGGTAATAAAAAGCTAAAGAAACTACCAGAATGCTTCTTTGATTTGAGAATAAAATTATTTATGCAGTTAATAGTTTTCTTATGGAGAAATGATCACAAGATATCGTCCCTTCCTGAGGTTCGAGCAGATATATTGTTTCGCAAATCGATGTTGATGAAATTAAATCTATTGTATATAAGATGAAGTTAATGTATTGTGATAATTATCCAGTATCGGTGACAGATGTTATTAGGAAGGGAAATGTTACAGCTGTTACTCCTGGAAATTGTAAATTTAAACATTGAAAATAAGATAGTCCCTGAAAATGAGATGGTGGTGTTATTCAGACCGTTATCAAATTTGACCTTTTTATTTAAGTTTATGGAGCATGTGATTTCAGGTAAATTATTGATATAATTGGAGTCTTCGGACGAACACTCAGGGCATGAGTCTCTTTTGTCATTAAAACAGCTATATCTGTAAGGATAATTCTAAGCACAGGTAGTTGTGCTATACTGTGCTGGGTCTAGAAATGCCGTCCTCACTTGTGAAACTTGAGGAACCAAGCTTTTCGCCAACAATACACAGTTCTACCTGTTATTAAGCAATTTAGAAAATACAGAGGAGAAATTGATTATGGTAATGGGTGATATTAAGAGATGGCTGAAAATGAAACAGCTGAAACTGAATGAAGGTTGGATCGGACGCTTGAACGTAGGAAAAAATTAAGTTGTTAATTCACAACTGCTACTGGTGAGGTAGAGTACCGCAAATCAGTTTGCTATGGCATGCTGGTTTGCCAACCAAAGAAAAATCTAAATTAGATCTGCAAGACTGATTAAGGTCTACCGCCATGTGAAATAATGTCACGAGTCCTTGTGGAATTGCGCTGGTTACCCATCAAGGAAAGGAATGAATACAAATCAAATACTCCTTTATCTTATTTTCTGAATGTTGTGATAATTTGGATGTGACAACTGATAGGCTCATGAAATACGCCGCATGCCTCTTCAGATGTCTCTGCTAACGTATGGTAATGACAAATGGAGGGCCTCCTTTGGTGTAGAACTAGGTATAAAGCCTGCAGTAATTAAGTTGGTCTTAACGTTCTTAATTGATTAGTGTGGAAAATCAAGGTATCACAGGGAGAAAGGCTTTCACATTACAACAGTTATAACACGGAGGTATAGCGCTAAGTTATATAGGATAGATGAACTTAAATGTACATTGCAGAGGAAATTAGAACCTTTAAAAACCTGTCACAAGAGTGTTAAACATATTAGACTTTTCAATAGTATTAACAAGAAGTTAAATCTGGTGAAAATTCGTTTATATTGAAGAGGCTAAAACATAACAATTTAGCGACTGCTACACCAGTGTAGTAGAATTAGTGATACTTACGTCATAACCTAACCCTAAATTACCTTAGAAGTACTGTCTTTCTTTTCTGCTCGTGCTGCAAATCGTCTACGACAGGGTGGGCTGAAAATTGAAATAATTAATAAGTAGACAAAGTAAATTAGGGAGGCGTTACAAAGAAATATTTCTGTTACCACTACCACTACTACTACAACCCTGGGTTGCATGGAACGTGTTTATACACTAACCCACGGCCTGTGCCAGTATTCGCTAACATTCCTGGAACAGTTTTCGTTTTTCTTTTACTAATGTATTTAAGTTAAAAAGAAAGGTCGTGGGATCAAACGAGAGCATTAATTTTTTTGATAAGAAGTCCAAGGAGTTGGCAAAGGTGTGTTGACTAGCGTAGTCTTCCTGGCCTCCTGACGAAACGGCTCGAAATTCGTGCTCATAAATTTTGATGGCGAGAGGTTTCGACGCTGACGCTTTTGCAACATGGAGAACCTGATCAAGAAAACGCTGGAACTCTTGAAGAATCATGAAGAATATCTAAGGTGAGTTAGGCCAGAACAGCTTTGCTTAGACCTACTGTAGACAATCGAACTTAGGGAGCCTTAGGCCATTGCTTAGCATACAGTTGTCTATTGCTACAAACCTACCACAGGTCAACGTTTCAGTAACTGCAAGCTTACCTTGAAACATATAGTGGAGTATGAATGGTAAATAGCCTTATCTTGTAGGTATTTTGATAATTGGCTAGCCTATTTTAGAATAGTTGTGTACCTGTCTTACTGCCTAATGTCACGTTGAGAGGGAGTTTAGTTCACAGCACCCAAAGATAGGGTAGGTTAACCCAAGAGATGCTAGGGGGATGCCACTTAAGGACGATGGTAGTATTATGCATTTGCGACTTCAGTAATGGAACCAATATTTTCTTGCTCATTTTTAACTTAATCACCTAATGTTATACATGGTTGTAATTTCCTTGTATGGCGCGGTTACAGTTTCGTATGCTGTGGGTTTCGGCTGCCAATTTCGTAGCCGAGACCCACCACCAGGTGGCAGTGGGTACCGGCGGACGGATACAACAAGATGGCGACGCAACCTGACGAAACCGACCTAACCGAACCTAGGTCGGGCGTGTTCTTAACCTGGCATGGGGCTTTGCCCCTGACCCCACCGACCTAGGTCGCCACCAAAACTAACGAAACCAACCTAACCTAACACAGGACGGCGTGTCCCTTACAAGGGCCGGGGCTTCGCCCCCGGACCCCCAGATGGGCCGTGAAATTAGTAAATATATAACTATTCGAAATTGCACGCATACCTCACTCAAGTCGGAATCGTCTGAGAAATCCGTACTGGCCGGTTTCAGTGGCTCCATTCTTCTTCGCTTTGGCGCTGGGGCACTGGCTTTCAATGGATCTGGACAACTGGAACTGGGGAACAGGACCTCGTGTAATTGACCAATCTGTTTGGATGGCTGCATCCCGTGATTGTTGTGTTTCAGCGACATTAGACCGCATTTTTGCGGGTGTTGAAACGGCTCTATTCAAGGGATATGCACGTTTAATTAATTCGAGAAAAGCTTTAAAGGGGCAAGGGACATTAGTTAAGTAACGTTTTTAATGCAATACATAGAAAAATATGAATTATACATGGTTTTTACGGTACCGTTCTAGGCAAAACATTACGTTTCAACACCCGCCATGTGGATTCTATTGTGTTTGTGTGTATGCTTGTATCGTCGGGATCAACAAAATGTAATGTGTGATTGATGTTAAGGTGTGTTTTGAAATGGTGATTTAAAGTGTGGTATGATTTCCAACAATCTGAAATTACCGTTGATTCTGGGTGTATGTTTTCAATTAAAATTGGAAGTAATGTTTCTGCGGATCGGTCTGGTACAACTTGAAAGAATGTTTCTTTTGTTTCACGGTCAATCCCGCCGAGAACCCAACAACCTTCGACACGTCTGCCTTTGTTGAATTTCCTCTTTCCAAATTTGGATTCGTCAATTTCCACGATGTGTCCTGGCCCCCGATTTTCCAGTTGTCCTGAATCAAAATATCGATACAAACTTCCAGCAGAAATTAAACCAGTCTACTAAGGTATTGGGAGACCCAATATCCAAAGTCATCCGGACATATTTCTGGGGAAGTTCATGGATCCAGCTGTGAATCAGCACCAAAATGCTCTTGAAAGAAAGGTGGGAACCCGAAAAGAATGAGCCAGTCCGGATGGATGTTATTTTCCGACATCGTTGGAGGTTACATCGCCAAATGAAGCTTTGGCCATGCTTGATCAGGACGACGGTGCCTTCGCCACACTTTCCACAAGTCCCGCTGAAATCGCCAAGTAGGCCACTTTTCATTAAGTAAACGAGCAACGAACGCTCTTCGTGGCACAAAACGCCTAAGTCCATGAGGGTCAATGGATTCTTAGATGCAAATTCCGCGTGGGTAGGATACGACACGAAAGTAGCCATGTTTGCAAGGCTTGAACCCGGAAGAGACTGAGGAAGGTCGCGGGGCAAGGTAGGTCTCGGGGCATGTCGGGTCGGGTCGGTAGGACTCGGGGCATTTCGGGTCGTTGGTCGTCAGCTGTTTAGGTAGAACTACTTACCTTGGCGGAGGGATCTGGGGTCGGGAAGAATGAGTTAGGCGGCCCAGCATACGAAACTGTAATCTACCCCCTTGTATCGCTGATTAGTAATAAAAAAATAAAATATAAGATACTTTTAAAAACTTATATTTAAAAAAAATATTTTTGGAAAGAAAACATTTTTTCAAAAGCCACTCACAATTTCAAATTTTTTCATGACAGTCTTACTTCTTAGCTATTCAAGAAACACCTATAAAAGCACAGAAAATATACAACAGTTATTAATTGGTTGAATGGATGTATGTGTGTGTGTATGTTAACAATCTTATGCACACTAACTTTAAAACTAACATTACTGTCATCACTGTCATTGTAATTATCTATCTCGATATCACTACTGTATTTGATGAAAATGAATAAGATCATCATCAAAAGCCATTATCTCCAAAATTCATAAAATAAACAAAGATTTATAAAAAATCTTCGACCGTTGCTCAACTTCAGGATACTAAAGCCTGCCCTGCCCCCAGGGTGATGGAAGGTTTATAATTTTTCTATTTTTGTACCTTTGATTAGGAGAAATCTGGCATATTTTATGTTCAACAGTGAGCTGAATGGCTGGTGAGACTGTTGACGTCACTCAAACAGAGCTAATATTAACGTCATCGTTATTTGCTAGCAAATAAAGCGTCAGATTTTAGCGTCACAATCGCACCTTATAAATTAAGGAAAGGTTGGGTTGGGATGCATTCCTGTTAAGATAGGCCTTTGATATGCTTTTAGGTAGGCCATGTCTTGTGGAAAATAAGCGTAATTTGTTATGCAGTTTTACCGTCCATTCTTTTGATAGACTTGAAGAATTTGACATTCATTTCCATTACTTCAGAAATTCTTTGTTAGGCTAACTGAGCCTTTATTAGTCTAGGTAAAACTGAAGACTAGTACTGCTCCCCTCTGTTTCAGTAACTACCACTTCAAGTGGAAAATGGACACCATGTTAAGTACCAGCTCCTTGAGGAAGCATAAAGATGATAAATATAAATATAAACAAAAGACAAACACAAACAAAAGTTGGTAAATATTCTGGTCAGCAACTGGCATTAACCAGGCCACTGTAGTAGTCCTCAGTTTTACTTTATTCTACATTCCACATGTCTGGTAATATGGTGGAAGTAAGTAGGAAAAGCAAGGCTTATACCCCTCACCTTTCTGCTGTCTAGTGAGGACATCTTGCTGCACTCTTACTGATTGCTAAGGTAGAACTTGTACTTTGAGTATTTTGAAGGATACTCCTACATATAGGCTAGGGGTCTGGTATGAATACCAAGGAAAAATTAAAATTTGTCATTTTTTAAGAATGGCTGTAATAGGTGTACTGTATAACACTGGAACTGAATTATTATTGATATTGATGTCTATATATCTTTTGTTTCAGGCCTAGTGACAAATTTCATTCATGGGCTGAGCAGACAGGAAAATTGTACAACTTTGTGAAAGATGTAGAGGTGAAATACAGTTTACCTGTATCAGGTGATACTCTTCCTTGCCTCAATACAGAAGGTTTAGATGTAGAGCAGGTAAGAAAATGGCACTATTCTGTATTTGCTTTAACCTTCTTTATGAAGTTGGAGTATGTAACATAAGATGGGAGTATGTAACATAAGATGAGCAAATTTCACATATAAAACAAATATTTTTTGCACTTGGTAAGAACAAACTAATTTTTTTGTAAATTTAATTGTATTTTTCATATACTGTACAGACTTCTAACTTATAGCTAATATTCCCTGCATTTGCCCCTGTGCCTAGAGGAAAAGTGAGGGATCAGCTAGTTGAGTGGCTGGTAGTCCCAATACTGGAACTGGCTTGCAGTTTAAAGATACAGTACTCCCATATAAGACATGCAGTTACTTTACAAGAAAAATGATATTTTCATAATAAAATAAATTTTTTTTACATACTTACCTGGTAGTTATATATATAGCTTAAGTCCCTGACGTCACGGCAGAATTTCAAAACTTTCGCGGCAATCGCCGATCGGTAGTCAGGTGAACCACCTGTGCGCCCTCTACCCAGGTACCTGGAACCATTCCAACTATTCCTCAGATCTTCCATGCCCCTAGTCTCTAGAGGGGAGGAGGGTGGGAATTTAATTATATATAACTACCAGGTAAGTATGTTCAAAAATTATTTTATTATGAAAATATCATTTTTAAACATCTAACTTACCTGGTAGTTATATATATAGCTGATTGACACCTTTGGTGGAGGGTCAGAGACAGCCAACATCGTTGGAATTTGCTTTGAAGGTTAATAAACCAACTTAAGGTCCTTACCTGGATTAAGGAAGCTGACTTCAATGAACTCCCTCATTTTGTCTGCTTTCCTTAAGAGGTCCAGCGATCCACTCAGGGGCTGAAGACCTCTAGGAGCTGCCAACCCTTAGAGAAATACCAACCTCTATGTGACAGACAACCTATAATACCCTTGTTCGGGCGCCACCAAGGAACAAAAATGATCATTTGACTAAAATTGATGATTGTTAAGACTGCATTCAATCTTCACAAACAACCATAAAATTTCAACCATTCCAAGGTAAGAACAAAGGTCCAGATTGTTTTATGGAATTTTAAGGAAGCTGAGTTCAATGAACTCCGCCTCATTATGTCTGCATTCCTTAAGAGGTCCAGCGATCCACTCAGGGGGAGGAAGACCTCTAGGAGCTGCCAACCGTACCAACCTCTATGTGACAGACAACCTATAATACCCTTGTTCAGGGCGTCACCATGGAACAAAATGATCATCTGACTAAAATCAATGATTGTGGAAGACTTGCTTCAATCTTCACCCTCAAACAACCATCAAATTTCAACCATTCCAAGCAGCAAGAACAAAAGGTATTATTTTATAGGGATTGGTCTTAAGGAAGATGACTTCAATGAACTCCTCTCATTATGTCTGCATTCCTTAAGAGATCCAGCGATCCACCCAGGGGCTGAAAATCTCTAGGGCTGTCAACGATGTATAACCTCTATGTGACTAGACCTCCTCTCAATACCCTTGTTCTGGGAGGATACCAAGGAACTTTCATCCCAATGATTGCAGAAGACTGCGTCCAGTCTTCACAAACAACCATAAAAAAATTCTCAATTCCAAGGTAAGAAAAAGCGTGTTGGTTTATGGGATTGTCTAGGGTATTCCCCTCCCATTACTGAGATTAGATGCTATAAACTCTCGCACAGCGTAAGCAATCTTCGTTAATGTCGCTGACTTGTTTTAGACAGTGAGAGGCAAATCTTACTTGCTTCTCCAGAAGGTCGTGCTCCAAGATACTCTGCAGGGACCTGTTCTGTTTAAGAGCTACAGAGGTTGCTACTGCCCTGACCTCGTGCGTCTTTACTTTCAGAATCTTGTAGTCTATCTCTCTACATTCTTATTTGCTTCTTTTATCAACTGTCTGATAAAATAAAACAGAGCATTCTTCGACATCTATACAGAGAGCTTTTGACTGAGCACCAAAGCCCTTCTGAATTCCTTCTAAAGTCCTTTGTCCTATCCAGGTAGTGCCTTAGAGCCCCCACCGGGAATAGGACTCTCTCTCTCCTCCCCTGTTATGTCCGTTAGGTTCCAATCTCGAACGTTCTGGGCTAGGGTTGTGATGAGTATTCATTTTTTTGCAAGGAAGCGTAGTTGCAGTGAGCAGATTGCCTTGCCTTGAATAAAATCTATATTCTTGCTGAGAGCATGTATCTCACTAACTCTTTTCGTGGAGAACTTTGGGGACTCTTTTAACTGACCAAGAAAAGAGTTTTCCCAGATGAGGTCCTTTAAAGGGATGCCCTGCAAGGATCCAGCTCCTCAGGACCACGTTTTGGGTTCCATGCTGGTGAGTTCTCTATATACAAATTTGGCTTACAGAAATATTGGAAGAGGACACATGGTTGTTTTGCACTTCCTCTAAATACCTCCCACTTGGATTGGTATACCTTAATGGTGGATAACCTTTTTTGATTTGCGTGTGTCTGCCTCCTTCTCAAAAACTTCTCCTCTTGTGAGTTTTCCGATAGTCTTCAATCAGCAGTTACTTTAGCGCTTGTCAGGTTTTGGTAATATCTTTCCAAGTGGGGTTGTTTGAGTAGATCTACTCTCTGAGGTCAGGCTACTCTGGCTGTCCACCATCCAATCCAGTACTTCTGGGAACCAATCTCTTGTTTCGTTTAGTAAGGGGCCACAAGGGTCATTCCAAGGTCCTCTCATGTGACACAAATTTTTTCAGTACCCTGTGTATTATCTTGAAAAAGGAAATGCTGGTGCTCTTTTTCTGTCAAGTTGGACCAGTCCACCAGGAACTGCATCTCCTGTTATAGCCCCTTTGGGATCTGGTACTGGAGAGCCAGTTGTTCCAACCTCTTAGTTTGAGCTGCTGAAGATCTCATGCACAAAAAGCAAAGTCCTGATGGCGTCATTCTTTTGAGAGAGGACTTTATTTCCTGCTCAGAATGTCCGCCCTCACATTTTCTCCCCCTTGGATAAACGTTGGGTTACTAGTTTTACATTCTCCTCCTTTGCCCAAGAAGAGATTCTCTTATTGTCTCGTAAAGAGACCTGGAAAATCTGCCCCTTTGTTTGCTGATGTTCAACCAAAAGCTGCCGTGTTGTCGGTGTTGACCTGCACCTCTTTGTTCCCCACTGTGTTCAGACTCCCTGAGAGCTAGAAGGATTGCAGTTAATTCCTTCTAATTGATGTTTAAATCCTCCTGCTCTCTGGTCCAGGAGCCCGAGACTTTTTCCCATTTCCCTCAAAAGCTCCCCATACTGAGTCCGACGCTCCAGTCGATTTTCAACACTAGGTCTGGGTTCCTCTTAATATAGAAAGGACCTCCTGGAGCTTGAAGGGAAGTTCACCACTACAAAACAAGGTCTTATTGGTTCCGAAATGGGGATGCACTTTACTCCAGTTCTATTTCCTTGTCCCAGTTCCGATTGGAGATGAAACTTCTAACGGGCGCATAGAATTAACCTCTCAAAGGAGACAAACCGTTCCAGCGAGGAAAGGGTTCCCAACAGACTCATCCATTCCTTTGCCAAGATGCATGACTGTCTCTTTATAAAGTCCTGGAATTTTTCTTGAGGCTTGTTTTGTCTTTGCAATAAACAGAAAAGCTCTTTGTTTCTGACTGTGAATCTTCATCCTCAAGTGTTTAGAACCTCTTGGGATGGGATCGGCTGAATCTTCTATCTGTTTATCAATAGATGTCAATTCTTTGTTAGGCGGCTGGATGCCAGTGCATCTTGCGTGTGAGGAGGACTCCACGCCTTGGCTTCATTATCTCTGAAGCCTGACTGCCTGAGTCAATGCCTTGACGCCCTCTCACCATCACAGCAGGTTCATTTGGGGAGTGTCATCATGGTATTTCACTCCTAGATGCTTGGCTTCACCATCATCCAGCGAGTAGAGTCTTCATTCTAAGCATGATCAGCGTCTTTCTTCTGGACGTCTAGGTTTGCTCAGCCAACCAGTGGATGAGCTCATTCTTCTGTTTTCCTGGTTGTCACGCCTGCAGCTGGAAGACAAAGTCTGCTGCATATTTTATAGTGAAGACTCAAGATGAGGGCTTCTGCTGCTTTATGGGGACAGGCTGGGAAGCCTCAACTATCCGGTTTCAATTATTTCCTCAAGATCTCAATAATGGACCGAAGGAGGGTTCTGGTGGAATTCAAGTACCAATCCGAAGGAGGAAGAGGAGGATGTAAGAAGGCAGACAGTCCGCCACGCTCTTGCAGCCCGGTATCCTGACTGAATAGAACTGTCTATGTTTGTTCTTAGTAGGAGAGCTACCCCTGGGGCTGGAAGGAAGAAAGAACTGCACTGCTGCTGTGGCTACAATCTGTAGTCTATGAAGTGTTATCCCTGATGTCCCTCAATATTGGGTAAGAGGTCTTGAGAGGTCTCTAGTTCAGTCCAGAGCCAGACGTCAACTCTTGTCTGTTTAGGCTGAAAGAGAGGGACAAACTATAAAACCTTTCCCTGTGGACAGAACTTCAGAAAATTTTAGAGATGGGTGCATGGGGACGAGTCAAAATACGTTATCCTGGAGGTTCAGTGAGGCCATCCAGTCATGCTGTCTGACCTTTTAAGCTAAGAACCGATTTTGTCGTTTCTGGACCTTTGTTTATTGTTTGCAAAAAATTGAGTGCAATCCCGTCTAGGGTTGTCCCCTAGTATTTGGGGAACAGACAGAACAAAATGTAGAATCCCCAGTAATTGGATCCTGAACTCTCTGTCTGGTCTCACTTTGCAACATCATGACACTTGTTGCTGATTGCCTTTGCCTTTACTGTCTTTGCATTTGGCAAAAGGTATCAGGAAGGTCTTGTTACTTCAGGGGCCTAGAACACCAGGCTGGACAGTCCGGCTCCTACCACAGTCTGCAGGAGATGGTTCCAGGTCCTTCTTCTTCTCCTGTGTAGAGCCCTCTTCGAGTTGATCATTCATCTACCCCACCCTGAGGAACCTCTATCAGAGGGTCCGACCATGAAAGAGCTGAAATACCTGAAACACAGGAACCTCAGCCTTACTCTTTTTCAGCGATGAAAGTCGTAGGTAGGACTTTTCTTGCTGTTTTAGATCTTAAATCTTACGTGGTTTTCTGGGCCAAAGATGAAAAGGCCTCTTACCAAACCTTGAGAGAAGGGGTGAGAGGAAAAACCTCTCTAAATCAATTCTGATTTTGATTGGACGTGATCCCATTAGCCAGGAAAGAGCAAAGATGGGCCCTTTTCTTCAGAGTCCCGCTGAGAAAGGTGCAGTTGATTCGTTGGAACTATCTCCGAGTCCTTTATCCATCTCACGACATCAATCAGGAGGAAAACAAATTTACTGTCTTTCAATGTTTCTCCTTCCGAAAGTTCCAAACAAATAGCATGGAATGCTGCCCATTAGACGTTCTTAAAGGAGTTGTTCAGAAGGCGAGGAACGAGGAGCAGTCAGGAAATGCATCTCTGGGAAAAATTTCACTAAGAAAATATCTTCATAAGCCTTTTCAAGTCTGATAAAAGCTGATGGCCTTTTATATTGTCTTGGAAAAAACTCTTGGTTTAGGATCTCAGGAGAAAAGCTGATATTATCTTCTCTTCTTCCGATTTTAGCGAAGAACGGAAGATGCGGCGTCTTTCATGGCCGATATCATCTTTCAGCGCCTTAAGAGCCTGGTGTCAGATCTTGGCGTGGGAGAAGGATTTTCTTGAGAGATTGTCTTGGCGTCCAGCTTCAGAGCCTGACGTTCTGGCGTATTCAACTTCCGACATTGAAAGGCGCAGGCTTCTCTAAGAGAACATCCTGGCGTTCTGTGAGAAACCCTGGCGTCCCAGCTTTCTAAGAATGCCTTGCCCTGGCGTCTTAAGAGAAGTTATTTCAGAAGCCCATGTCCCGTCAAACCTAGAGGTTACTTGAGAACTGGCGCCTGTGAGAGCACATGAGATAAGAGCTTCCTCCGGTTGACGCAGGCAGCAACCTCTCAGTGCAACGAAAAGATTGTAACCTCGCATTTTGGCGAGGGTGAGCGTCCTGGGAAACGTCAACAGGTTGCACGCTCGAGGGGACGACTGCTCAGGTAGCTGAAACTGCCTCTTGCCAATCCCAGTACCTGGGCCGACTTTCCTTCTCACAGGGGTTGGTGAGGGAGGAAGAGGTCTAGGACTAGGAGCACAACATTTTCTCCTTGAAGTTGGAAATCCACTGCACTTGCACTAACAACATTTAACACTATGTTGTTGGTTTAGATCTCTTATTATCAATCTTTTAATTTCCCTGTCTTCTGAGAGGGATTTTAATTTTATATTTTGGTGAATGGCAGCCAACAAATCATTAATTTGGGTCCTTACCTGTTTCAGTAGGGGTTCAGAGACTACCACTACGGGAGAAGGATCAATAGGATAGTTATCAAGGGGAAAGAATTAACTATTCCTGTTATATCAAGAAGAGTGATAAACAGTACTCTTGGCTCTTCTGAGTCAGCAATCCATTCAAGTTCTTCAGACAACTAAAATTCATGTTTTTGATTTCTAACAATATATGTGGCTGACATCCCCCCCCCATAAATTTGCCAATCAGCTATGAAGTCAGATATGTTATAAGAAAATCCAATATTTTTAAGATAAAATAAGGTTTTACTGTACTTCACCAAAATAAGTTGCAAAAACACAGGCTCCGCCCACCTCCATCGATGTTACCTTAAAGCTTAATGGGATCTGAGAAATAGTTGGAATGGTTCCAGGTACCTGGGTAGAGGGCGCTGGTACAGGGGTTCACCTGACTACCGATCGCGCGATTGCCGCGAGTTTTTTGAAATTCTGCCGTGACGTCAGGGACTTAAGCTATATGTAACTACCAGGTAAGTTAGATGTTTAAAAATGCATTTTACAATCTTTTGAATTACCAGTAATTATATTTTTTTCAAGACAGATGACTCCTAGACATTACTCTAGGTCCTTTCATGAACGCATTACAAAGTTTATTCCTCTGCAAATGTATGAGGCAATCTGAAGTACTGATTAATTCTGTGCAACAGTTATTGAATTCCACAAAGGTATTAAATGAAACCACAGTATAGGTGTGGGGAGATTATATATGCTTTTCTTAAAAGTAAGGAATTCCTTGCTGAGAAAACAACTCAAGAATTCTTTCATGTACTGAAGTGTGCTCTGCTTTCCACACCTTTTCATGCAAGTCATAAAGGAAATACAGGTTTATATAACTGGTACACGATAATTTAAAATTTTGTCGTACACCATGTGCTTTTATCAGTTCCCCAGATTGGCACTGGCTTTCTTGCAGCCCTAAAATCGAATTGTTTTATTGAGTAACTGAGGCCATGCCTTCTCTTTGTATTACTTTTTCTTAATTCATATTGTAGTTGTTTCAAAGTTCATTTTTTTTTCAGATATGGCAGTTACTAGAACTTCAAAACAAGAGCTTGCTGGCAGCTCCTGATGATTTAGATGTCTTGGATGATGTCAACCTTTGTTTTAATGTTGCAAAATTAAGTAGTTTGGCAAAGTATGATAAATTCTTTGAAAACAAAGCTGAAAGTAAAGATGAAGATAGTGTTGATGATGGTGTATTTAGTGAAAGTGACTCAGAAAATGAGAAAGCAATGGAGGAAGGATCAGATTATGCAAGTGAAGGGGAAGAAAGTTCAAGAATGTTTGAATCAAGTGATGAGGAGTTATTTAAAGAGCCCTCAAATATTGATGGCGGTTTGAATTTGGTGTTTGATGATGATAGTGATAATGAAGAAGATAATTTTGATGAACTTATAGCCCCTGAAGGAATGGAGGATTCTGATGAAGATGAACAACCCTCAAGAACGTTGAAAAAGAGTGATACAAAACTACATGAAGACAGTAATGAAAAGCTTGAAAAGAAGGAAAAAGCTGTGGAAGAAGAAGTGAAAAAGCAAGGAGACAAGCATAAAAAATTCAAAAAGACTGAAGTTGATTCTGAGTTCTTCAGTTTAAGAGAATGTGAGTGGGTAGCAGACAACGATGCTATTGGTGATAATTATGATATGGATTCTGACGATATTGATTTAATGAAGGATACATCTGATGGAGAAAGTGAAGTAAGTGATGGATTGAATTAAGTTCTTTTTCCCCAGGTTATACGTTAATAAAATTTCAACAGATTTTAAATAAAAAAAGGGGGTGTCTCAGTAGCATGGTTACATATATCTCAGTACTATATGAAAAGGGCTTTTGAAAGATTTGTAATGCAAATATGTAACCCAACTCCATATTTTATGATAATTTTGTTACATATACTGTATTTTATTTTACATAAAATGGTTGAAAATAATTTTAAATGCATGTTTAAGGAAGTTTTATGAAGATATAACTTTTTCATTCAGATCAGTTTTGTGCAATTTTGTCTTTAATATGTGTGTAAGTAATTGTGCTTGTATCATTTCAGTGTTTTCATATCTCTAATGTACTTTTGATAATATATCACCACACTTTTGTAAACTTTTTTGTGTTTTGATTTTTTGAGACATTGAACCTCAAAAATTGTCAAGACTGCAGAAGTAGATGTAATTGATCTCTATTTGTGACTGTAGTGGATACTCTTTGTCTGTTTTGTATGTGTTTGCCTTTAACCACATATTTTCTTGTATTGTCCATTGTATAATTGTTTATTACAGCCCATCCCCTCTTTTTAAGACTCAGTATATTTGGATATACTTTTTAATGCTTATTGGTAAACAACTAGCATTCACAATGTTACTATAATTAAAGTTTATAGCCATTTAGTCTGAAAGCCACAGAGATAGACTTCATTGAGATTCTTACTCAGCATGTAGTTTAGATGCAAATTTTTTATTCTTTTTACCGTGAATTACAGTATTTGCTACTTTTATGTTTTAGGATGGAGTTATGTATGAGGCATTCTTTGGTGGTGAGAAAGGAGAATTCACAAAGTCATCACAATTGAAGGAAGATGAAGACAGTGACAGTGATGCATTGAACAGTGAAGATGGAGGCAATGAAGATCCTATTGGTAATAAAAAGAAAAACTTCTTAGATGATTCTTCAGAAGAAAGTGAAAAAGAAGTTACTCAGTTACTAGGACTGAAGAAGAAGGAGGTGAGAAAAAAGGCCTGGAATACAACACGTAAATTATACAAGATGAAGTGTAAGAGAGAGATTCCATTTTATGTCTAGATATACAGTACTCCAGCATTTTTAAATCATATGTTAAATCAGTTTAATAAAAATGATCAAAGTTAATCATCATTTTCAGGAAAAGTCTACATTTGAGAAAGATAGGGAAAGAGAGCTCATGCTGATGAGTACTTTAGAAGAGGACAATGTTGCTGAGAAACCATGGTTTTTGAAAGGTGAAGCCGTTAGTGCTGATCGTCCTGAAAACTCAACATTAGAAGAGCAGTTGGAGTATAACATTGCTGCTCGGCAAAGTAAGTGGTCACTTACCTATGTGCTTTTAATCTTTCTTTAGATCTGCTTAGCTTGCACTGTACCTACATAGTTTTAGCCCCCTACTGACGGAGTTGATGATTACAATTTTTTCCTCTTTTCGTCTGTTTGTCCACCCATCAGTGTATCTGTCATGCTTACCTTGTCATTGCAATTTCTGCTGCTTAGTTGAAGTGATTTCAGTCACACTTGGTACAGAGATAGACCATCATGCATAGGTGTACATGAAGAGAAAACGCCCAAGTGTCTGTCTATCACTGTATGTCAGTCACCTTCCGCTGATTTCCTACCACCATCGCCTGCATGGATTTGCACATAGATTTGCAGGATGGGAGATTGTCCATGTGTCTATCCATTAGTGTGAATGTTATGCATATCTTGTCATTGAAATTATTCCTATAAAAGTGGAGAGGATTTCAGCCCAAGTAATCCCTTTCCTATCTGCTTTTTCTGTCTGCGCACTTCTCCATTCAAGGGCTGATATGCATTTAACCAATCATAATTGCAATCAGTTAGTTCTAGTAATTCCGGCTCACCCAGGCAAGCTTACTCAATACTGTATGTTAGCTGGTTGACTTAATGCAAATATCATGTGATGTGTTGGTTGGCATATTGATATGGAGGGGGTTGGGGGATTAGGACTGGGATACATCACGTGACTATAGTAGAAATGTAGAAAAATCCACTTGCTTCATTGCCCTCAGTTGCATGGACCTCCTTGTGATTAAAGTATGTGGTCTGATTTTTATTGTGAAGTAATTGCAAATTGCATTTGTTGGTATGCTGCACTTTACCTGGGCTCATATTTGCTACCAAACATCAGGAAAAGTGTAAATTAGTGCTTTTTTTATTAAAATCTTATGTACTGTAGGTGTGTAGAACATCAGGAAAAGTGTAAAGTAGTGCTTTTTTTTTTTTTTTAAAATCTTGTGTAGGTGTGTAGAAAACACTGTAGTAGTTTGGTTAAATGAGAGGGAGGGAGGAAATGTAAACTTTATATGTTGAAATTCGTGAATGAAAATTTATACCATATTTACTAACTACACAGTTGAGTGAAACTGTTATCAAAGATACAGTGGTTCCTGTTACACAGCATGCCTAACATATAAAGTAGTCAGGGGTATTTTTTTCTTGGTTTTAGGGGCAGTTCTTTCTGATGGGCTTTTCTTATTACCTTGAAGTTCAAAAACAGTTTGGTGATTTTCTTTTAAATAATCTATAATGTTTTGGTTAATTCCCTCAAATTTCTTCTGTGATCTTACATCATATGGGTTTAGGTCTGTAGTGCTATAAAGTTTTTGGACTGTATTTTCTTCTGATCTTTGTATTATATTTTTTTTATCCACTGTACTGATTTTTTCTACTTTATTTGTTATGTGGTTATTTTGATTATTAAACAGTCTTACTTTCAGTTCCAGTTTAGCTTCTCGTATGGACATTCCAGTACTTTCTTAAAGTATTTTTAGTTCTTTGATACATAGCTAATGTGCACACTCTTTAGATCTTGCATGAGGATTTTGACCACAGTTTATGTGAGTTGGTTCACCACAGTTCCACTTTGTTGTGTGATGGTTTGATCTGCAGTTCCTGTGGCATTTTTTGTTGAGTGTCCATATTTACTGCAATTTTTGCATTTTAAGGGTTTATATATATATATCTATTTTGACCCAAAATGTTAATTTTCCTGCTTAACCCTTAAACGCCGAGCCTCTATTTACAAAAGTGTCTGCCGTATGCTGGCGGCATTCGGGAGTTAGCGCTGAAGCAGAAAAAAAGTTTTTTCAAAAAATCACAGCACGCTTAGTTTTTAAGATTAAGAGTTAATTTTTGGCTCCTTTTTTTTCATTGCCTGAAGTTTAGTATGCACCCATCAGAAATGACAAAAAATATTATCATATATAAATATTGAAGTATATGACAGCGCGAAAAAAATTTCATATATAATTGTATACAAATCGCGCTGTGAGCAAAACGGTTAAAGCTAATGAGTTATTTTTTTTTCTTTGTATTGTACACTAAATTGCGATGATTTTGGTATATAACAAATTGTAAAACGATCAAAGCAACGCAGAGAAAATATGATCACAAAATGATGCATAAATTCGTAACGCGCGGACGTAAAAAAATTTTTTTTCAAAAATTCACCATAAATCGAAATATTGTGCTAGAGACTTCCCGTTTGTTGCAAAATGAAGGTAATTGATTGAATATTACTAGACTGTAGGTGTTTTAGCTTACAATTGCAGTTTTCGACCATTTCGGTTGAGTTAAAGTTGACCAAAGGTCAAAATTTTTTCTATTTATCGTGATTTATATGAAAATATTTCAAAACTGATAAAAGCTACAACCATGAGTTATTTTTGTTGTATTCTACATGAAATTGCGCACATTTTCATATATAAAACTTTATGTAACGGCTATTAGAAAAATGGTGCAAACATTACGACAAAGTGACAAAAGAATTTCTGAGATTTTCGGCCGAGTTACTGCACTGAAGTAAGGAAAAAGTTTTTTCAAAAATTCACCATAAATCGAAATATTGTGCTAGAGACTTCCAATTTGTTGCAAAATGAAGGTAAATGATTGAATATTACTAGAATATAAGAGTTTTAGCTTACAATTGCATTTTTTGACCATTTCGGTCGAGTCAAATTTGACTGAAGGTTGAAATTTTGGCACTTATCGTGATTCATATGAAAATATTTCAAAACTGATAAAAGCTACAACCATGAGTTATTTTTTGTTGTATTCTACATGAAATTGCGCACATTTTCATATTTAAAACTTTATGTAATGACTAATATAAAACGGTGCAAACATTATGACAAAGTGACGAAAGAATTTCTGAGATTTTCGGCCGAGTTACCGCGCGGATGTAAGGAAAAAGTTTTTTCCAAAAATTCACCATAAATCGAAATTTTGTGCTAGAGACTTCCAATTTGTTGCAAAATAAAGGTAAATGATTGGTTATTACTAGAATGTAAGAGTTTTAGCTTACAATTGCGTTTTTCGACCATTTCGGTTGAGTCAAAGTTGACCGAAGGTTGAAATTTTGGCACTTATCGTGATTTATATGAAAATATTTCCAAACTGATAAAAGCTACAACAATGGGTTGTTTTTTGTTGTATTTTACATGAAATTGCACACATTTTCATATGTAAAACTTTATGTAATGGGTAATATAAAACGGTGCAAAAATTACGACAAAATGACGAAAGAATTTCTGAAATTTTCGGCCGAGTTACCGCGCGGATGCAAGGAAAAAATTTTTCAAATTCACCATAAATTGAAATATTGTGCTAGAGACTTCCAATTTGTTACAAAATGAAGGTAAATGATTGAATATTACTAGAATGTAAGAGTTTTAGCTTACAATTGCGTTTTTTTACCATTTCGGTCGAGTCAAAGTTGACCGGAGGTTGAAATTTTGGCACTTATCGTGATTTATATGAAAATATTTCCAAACTGATAAAAGCTACAACAATGGTTTTTTTTTTGTATTTTACGTGAAATTGCACACATTTTCATATATAAAACTTTATGTAACGGGTAATATAAAACGGTGCAAAAATTACCACAAAATGACGAGAGAATTTCTGAAATTTTCGGCCGAGTTACCGCGCGGACATAAGGAAAAATTTTTTTCAAAAATTCACTATAAATCGAAATATTGTGCTAGAGACTTCCAATTTGTTGCAAAATGAAGGTAAATGATTGAATATTACTAGAATGTAAGAGTTTTAGCTTACAATTGCATTTTTCGACCATTTTGGTCGAGTCAAAGTTGACCGAAGGTTGAAATTTTTTGTAGTCGACGTACAGTATGTCCTGTCGGCACCTGACAGACAATTTTAGTCGACGTACAATACGTCCAGTCGGCGTTTAAGGGTTAAAATAGATTTCACGATTTTGCACAGCATTGTATCTTTTTAAGAGTAATAATTTTTATTCAGTTTTTTCAGCCTTATTTTTGAGTAATATGACTGTTCCATGTACTCTATTCATTGTGTAATGTTTTGATGCTTGAACTTTTGAGTTATCTTTTGAATGTACTGCAAGGGTAATTCTCAGGCTGATATTTGGTATTTTTGTGTTTCTATGTTATCTGCATAAATTCATTTCAGCTGTTGAATTTGTGTTTAACAGGTAGTTTTCTCAAGTCTTTGTGATATTTGGTTTTCACATTCAGATATTAAGAACCTTGACCAGTTTTTGTTTCCAGAGTCAGAATAGGTCAGGCTGGATCCTGCTGAATTTTTATTTGTATGTTCTTTTTTTTTGTATTTGTCACCTAAGTAGGTCATGATGTTAGTTCAGTTTCTTTATTTTTTGCTTGAATGGAAGAATCCAAAGGGGGAATGAAGGCTGTGCTGTAGTCGAAGGTTGAAGATTTACTTTCATTAGATGGAAAATGTAAAATTAATTCAGTATGGGTTCCCTCCACCCAGGTGGGCCCTACCAGGGGAGGAACAATCTTGCTGCCTTGAAAATGTCAATTGGCTTTGGAGACTTACCTGAATATACACTTTTCTGTCAATGCTGGAAGGGTTATCTGTCCTGCTGGATTGGACCTAGCACTGAGGGTGGAGAAGCACGTTGTCCATCTCCACACTCCATAAAAAATTTCAAGAGTTGAATTTTTTTAATCGTGCACAGCCTTTTTGTCCAAAGTCTTTTTGTCCAAGTCATTTTGTCCAAAGTATTTTTGTCCATCAGGTTTTGGTCCAGCGTCTTTTAGTCCAATGATTCTTTAGTCCAGCGTCTTTTTGTCCGATTTCGTCTGCTTTTCTCTGCGAATTTGTTGGATTTGTTACATTAATTAAAGGTACATCCAGAAAATGAAAAATACAAAAGAAAAAATCTAATATTTATTGCAGACATTTATATATAAAAATTAAAAAAAATAATATTTATTGCAGACATTTATATATATAAAAAATATTTGTTGCAGACATTTATATATATATATATAAAAAAAATTTATTGGAGACATTTAAAAAGAGTGCAGGTTGTGAGCAATAGCCTTTAAAAATTCCATTTTTCAGAATCATCATAATGTGCAACCAAAGTATGTATGTGCTGATTAATCTGCCTATATATTTTTTGTTTATGTACTGTATCCCCTCGGTGAATGTGAGTTATCTTGGTTTGAATCAAGCCAGTTTCATTCTCCAAACTTTTAATCAGCCGCCAAATATTAGGATTGGTTGCTCCTAAAGAAAACTTTAATGATGAATGGTATCCTTCCAAAGCATTATTTGTCCTTGGCAAGTTCTTAACAATTCTATTGTTAATATTCCATAATTCCATTGGAAATAATGGAGGTTCTCTTCTTCTCCTTCTGCCATGACCTCTCACTAAACCCATATAGTTGACATCAAAGTAACTAATAAATTCTCCAGGAATTTCATCATCATCTGTTAGCTCTTCATAGGCTTCCTCAACATCAGCTACTGGAAGAAAGGCCAATGCTGAAAAGCACCTTACTTTTAAGCAGAAATCAGATTCACTGTTGTATTTTTCTTGTAATCCTAAATCAGTAATTTTCTGATATAATGATTGCCCTAAATGGAACAAACATCCCGCTATTGAGCAATTTAGAAAAACAGAAGTGAATGCTCTATCAATGGCAGTTTCAAAGTCTATCAGTTCACTTGGGTTAACCAAAGGATGCACAATTTTCAACTGTGAAAATAGTCGCAGATAAGTTGTCTTTGTTTTATCGGGTAACAAAGTACATAGTTGCGGAAAACTGCTTTCTCCAATTTGCACATGAATACAGAATAGCTGCGCCCACTGATTAGGCGCACTCTTAAAAGTTCCATCACATGACCATATAGCAAATGTTGCAAGGTCACTTAGTCCACCGTCAGTTGCAAATATTAAAATCCGGAGGGTATCTTGTGAGCCAGAGTCAAATTGTAAAAATTGTTCCCCATTACTAAGATTTCTAAAGCTATCTGGGATATCAAATCCATGTCTGGTACTTGGAAGAGTAGGAGTACCATTGACAATTTTCCTGTGCTTATGGAGTGTTCGTGAAAGCACCAGGATGGAAGGAAGCTGAGCACAGGTGTTGTCATCAAGACTCATTACACTCTCTGATATAATGTTATGCACACTATTTGAAATGCTTGCAACTGACTCATCCTTCATTTCAGCTACAGCGATTCTCGCTGTTACTAACGCTGCTTTTGCTGGATGTTTGTTCTCGGCTGACACATACACAATTCTTAGAGTATCCACTTGCATTACTGTATGTATACGCGCTGAGCACGATTTTCTAAGTTGACACTGCCAATAATCTTTTTCCAGTTTTACAATGTGGGAGTGAAAATCATAAACGTAGTTGTGTTCGTCAGCTACTTTCCTTTTTCCTTTTGATGGCGTTATAAATCTTGCCATTGTGTTGGTACTTCCTTTCGATTTCATGGGCAAAAACTAAGTTTACTAAAATTTCCAAAACAAAACATTACTTCCATTTTGGGAAATTGCTCATAATAGCGACCTAACTACCGAGGAATCACTGGATTACCTAAAGACCAAACTACCAAGTTTTACATGCAGTCATTGACTAAATAGACCAACAAAAGTCAAGGATATTTTACTAAAAGACATTCGACCAAAAAACTCATGGACAAAAAGACGTTGGACTAAAAAATCATCGGACAAAGAGACGTTGGACCAAAAGGAATGGACAAAGAGATGTTGGACGAAGTGACGTACGACGAAGAAGAATATAACCTTTTTAATAATTCCAGAGTCTTAATCTAAAACCTGTTTTAATAGAAAAAGGAAAGAAGAATGAAATTGACACCAATAGGAATAAAAGGCCTAACTATACAGTAATTTGTTAGGACAGCAGCTGAGGTGCAAGGCTTCTGGGGCTTGATGCCTAATATCATCAAAGCACCTCTCTACTACCATCCTCTAAGCCCTCTAGTGATGACAGTGGGTCAGTGATATTGGAGAGGGACAGGGAAAAGGAGAGGGGAGAGAGGATAGACAATAAGTTAGGAAGGAATAGTCAATCCATTTTGCTCTCTTCTGTTTTCTCTATCTATAATGTATAGCTTAATAGCCTGTTGGTTAATCAAGGTTTTCATCTTTGTTCATTGTGGAATATTTTAAAGTTTGGTTTCTGTTACTTCTGTATTTTTTAGATTTGTTTGAATTCTAAAAATAATGTGAATATCCACATTTCAGGGCCAGTAATAACAGAAGATACAACGACACTTGTTGAAAAAATCATTTTAAGCCGCATCCGATCCAAGGCTTGGGATGATGTAGTACGTAAAGTGAAACCCAACATCACCCCTTTTGAGTATAAGAAAAAACTTTTACTGAATCAAGAGAAAAGTAAAAAGAGTCTTGCAGAAATATATGAGGAGGTGAGGAATATTTTCAGAAAAAAATTTGTATACTATATTTTGATTGTTTTCTGTGGCTTCACAGTTCCTGAGTTGATATTTGAGGTGTATCATTTGAAATGAATTTATTGTTTTATTTCTGGGATTCCATTAGTGATTGTTTGTTTACACATTTACCATTGTTCATCATAGTGTTTTTGAGTTATATTTTTATAAAATAGACAGTGCAGCTCCAGTAATAATAGGAATCATATATTGTGCAAAATACATTTCAGTACATGCTATAGTAGCTCCACTTTTAATATTTACAGTAAATAGAGCAAGCATATAAACAAAATCACTACTATAATTTGAATTTATTAAAGTTATGTGGTATGAAGTGCGAGTCAAGATTTTAAATTTGCAATTTTCTTTTGTAGCTATTGCATTAGTTAATTGGAAATCAATCACACACACACACACACACACACACACACACACACACACACACACACACACACACACACACACACACACACACACACACACACACACTCTCTCTCTCTCTCTCTCTCTCTCTCTCTCTCTCTCTCTCTCTCTCTCTCTCAGGTTAATATTTATTTTGCAGATATTCAAGAGTGATATTTTGACTTTGTTTTGTCTCGTTCCTTGTAGAAATTTGTTTGTTTTTGGTATTTATCATGTAAAATAGATAATGCTTTGAGTTTACTAAGTAATGGTTTTGAATTTATTCTGTGTCTTTCATTTTCTCCTCATTTTTTCCCTTAATTTTACAGGAGTATCTTAAACAGCAGAAGAAGAATGAAGTAAAGGAAAAAAAGGAAGAAGAATTGCCAGAGCACAAAGAAATATCTGAGAAGATGGACTATTTGTTTAGCTTGTTAGATGCTCTCACTAATTACCATTACACACCAAAAATGGTATTATTTTTATCATTTTATTATATACCTGTATTTAAAAATTCGAATGAAATTGTCTGATTCTAGAAAGTGGAAAAATTCAATATTATTTATCAAGTGCAATATTTGTTACTCTAGAGTTTTTAGTAGCATGCAGGTTAGTTACATAAGGAGATATTTTGTATTTTTACTGCTCAAGCCTTTTGTTTGAAATTTCTTTGAATGGCTGAAACTTGGAGGCTGCCTGTAATATTACCATGTAAGATTTATTTTCACATAGGAAATACCTCTGATTTTACTTGAGTATGTCACTTGCTGCTGGGTTGTTACTCAAGAGATGGCATTATCACTGAAATAAACATAGGTCTTCTATTATTCTAGCTCTCTGTCACTGCAGGAAGACCCCTACCACTTGTTTGTTCTTGAGCACATCTCATTCACACTTAGCACAGTCTATTATGAGGTCTCTGCTGATATTTACCATATACCTTGTCATTCCTGTGGAGAAAGTTTGTACTTTTTTTATGTTCTTAATAGATAGGCAGCTATGGATAGGAGTTATAGTTTCTTGTCATCCCAATGCTTTTAGATCATTTAGAACCGTGAGGTTAGCCAGACATGTGCTAGGTCAGTTTTTGGCCTTAAATCATATAAGTTATGTCACTAAAAGTTTCATAACTTAGCACATTTTGTTTAAGTGCAAATAAACAACCCTAGGTAAAATAGGTATCGTCACTCATTTCAGTCAATTAAAAGGTTATTATATCTGTGTATTTATTTGGCGTTTGTATTGAGTAACTAGTTATGTCATGATGTGTATGTTCCAACTTTAGTCCTAATATACGGTATGTATTGATTGTATGCACGTTGTCATCCCAAAGTACCAGGGCTAGGTATTTTAGGGTTTTCACCTTTTTCTTTGTCCAGTGATCTCCTAACTGCAGAATTAGGCACATGTAAACTAAAGGTTTATATTAGAAAAAACCATATGTAGGTTAAAGGTTTCATATTTTGTGTATAGCTTGATGTGTAACTTATTGTTTAAACTGAACACTTTTTTAAACAAAAAACTTAGTAGTTTTTATGACTACTGCCATTGTACCTAGTTATGTGGAACATTGTACACTTTTTATTGCACATGAAGCATTAATTAACAGAGCTTTGAGCTAATGTTTGAAGTTTTAAAATTTTTAGATCATTCAGTATCAGCCAAGGCAGTTTAAAATCTCTGTGCAACCCTTGAAATGTTCCTGTTCAAATTATGCTTTCTTTTGCAGGTTGCACCAGATGTTAAAATACAGAGCAACCTTCCAGCTATTACCATGGAGGAGGCTACACCGGTTACAGCCTCAGAAGGCACTCTTCTTGCACCTCAGGAAGTTCTTGGTGAGTGGTTGCAGTCTTTGCCTAGTATAGTTAGACTTTTGAGAGAACATTTGATGTAAGCTTTGATGATGATTTAATTATCATCACAATTTGAAAAAGGAATCACATATGAGGAGTTTTAGGGAATGCACATGTTCAGAGTGAAGCACCTTGTTACCAAGCTTCAACAAGTGAATCAGGTATATCCAAGTGAAAGACTCCAGGGTTGTATACCTAGGAAAAGTGCAAATTTGTTGTAATTAAAAGTGTTTGCAAATGCTGGCTGATGTTTTATATTCTACTTTTCTACCATTTAACTATTGCATTAAGAGTAGTTGAGTCTTGTGCTGGCAAAAGCTTATTTTAAGCTAACCCTCAGGGTTCACTGTTGAAAAATTCAGAAAAATTTTCTATACTGTAAAGTTGAAAATGTATTATAGTAGATTTCCAGTTTTTCTAATCATGCGTAATTGTGTGATTGCCAGTTTTACTTGAATTTTTGCAGCATCTGTCCAAGGAGAGTTGAAAGGTAAATCTGAACTCACAGACACTGATAGAAAGCGAAGCCGACGTGCTAAGAAAGCTATCCAGAAGAAGAAGTCCAAAATACAAACAAAGAAATTACAAGCAAAGCTTAAAAAGAGTGAAGCCACTGGGAAGAAACTTGATATGAAAACAACTATCAAATTTGTGGAGAAAGCTGTTAAAGCTAAGCAGGTTAAATTGGTAAGTAAAATTTTTTTTATTCAGAATCTAAAATCTGCATTGTAAATGAATAATTGTTTTATCATAACCCCCATTAATCATATATATGCCTTATTTCTTGAGTCTTCAGGGTCACCAGTTTCATGATTGACAGAAATAAGCATTACAATGTATGCTCATTGTAGACCCTTAGGTATATGTATGGTAACTAACTCACCAGTTTTTTTAACATCCATTTGTGTAACAGTTATTACTCCCGTACTTTGTCTGTGCTTCGGCAAAGACCATTACGGAAGTGCATTTGAACTTTTGTTACATTTTTTAATTTATAATCACCAGTTCTTCAAGCCTCTGAAATGTTCTTCAGTTGCCAGGTATGTCTTTGAGGTGACAAACTTTGGCTAGACTTCATCAGTTGCAGCATGTCTTTTAATGTGCAAGTTTTTGATATGCAAGATCAGCTCAGAATTGTGAATACACCTTACAGTGTGGAGCCTGTTAATATTTAGTAATGCCATCTTCAAAAGTTAGGCAAAAAAAGAGTAACAGTCCATAATGCACCAAGAAACTCCACTGGAGATTACCATCTTGTATTTACAATGAGAGTAATAGTGAAGAAAAGGGTCCCAAGGAGTGGATGAGAGGAAAAACTTATGCAGTGTGTAGATGATGTTCCTTATGCTGCTAATGAGTCATTTGTGTAGGTGCAGGAAGCAGCTATTCATGTGGAGTGGAATTTTCTGTGCAAGGGATTCATCCATGACTTAACAGTTTAAAGTATGAATGGAGCAATGATCATTGTTTTCGTAGGGGCAACACCCTGTTTAAAAAAGCAAGTCTTAAAATTATTGTAAACACAATTGCAGCAATAATGTGACATAGTCTGTTATAATAATGATAATGCAGTAATAACACAACAATGCATAACCTGAAAGGTTTAAAGGAAATAGTTGGGTGAAAAAGTGGCTATGATGTTTCAGAAAGGGGGAAGAAAGTGGTGGTGGAATTAAGGTACAAGATTTAATTAGGCAGAAGTCTAGGGCTTTCAAGGATTGGAAGGCAAGACATGCAGGGTGCCAAGGAATGATATAGAGAAGAAGAAAGAGAAACCAAGGAGATAGTGGATGTTGCTACTGGAAGAGCTACAGAGGTGTTGAATAGAAAGCTAGGAACAATGGAGGTGAAAAGGATATTTACAGAATATCAAGCTCAGGAAAAAGCCAAGACAAGATTTGGGTTTGTCAGGTGTCATCAAAGATACAGAAGGAGATGTATTGCCAGGGATGATGACTTAAAAACCAAGTTGATCAGATTATTATAAGGCTTTTAAACACAGAAAATGGAAAAGGGAATTTGGGGATGGTGGAGGGGCTGTTGATGGAGGTATAATCTGCAGAAGTAAAGAAGGCTTTAAGTAAAATGAAGAAGGGCAAAGCACCAGAGCCATCAGAGGTGCATATTGAAATGTTAAGGTACTCGGTATATAGGGAAAAGAATGGATCTAGAACTGTTAAGGACAATCTGGGAAGAGGAAGTAATGCCAATTAACTGGAAAGGTCTGATGGTAAGTGTGTTTAAACAGAAGAGAGATATGTGTGGTAATTATAATTGAATAAAATTAATAGAACTTCCTTTGAAAGTTTTAGAAAGAATACTTGATGTGAGATTATGAGCAATTGTGAAGTTGTTGTCGTTTTAATTAAGACAGTTACAGGAAAAAAAAGCTGGAAGGAAATTAGAAGCTCTGAAGCTCTACTGTGCATTTATAGACCTAGAGAAGGCATTTGTCAAAATAGCAAGGAAGTCAGTGTTTTGGTGTTTAAGAGGCGAGTACCAGAAGGGTTAATTAGATTGGTTGAAATGATGTAAATAAAAAGAACAAAGACATTTGTAGTAACAACTGTGAAAAATTTTTTTATATCAAGGATTGGCACTTAGCCTATTTCTGTTTGTACTGGCTATTTATGTATTGAGTGAAGGGATCAGGAATGAAAATCTTTGGGAAATTTTAAATACTTATGATCTGGTGATTATAGCAGAGACTGAATAATTTATAAAGGGTAAGAGAGTGGCTGGAATCTCTTCAGTTTGGTAATATGAAGGTAAATATGATGAGTAGGCTATATAGGAGAGTCCTAGCTTTAAAACAGTTAGATGATTTCACATACTCTGTGTCTTCTTTAAGACAGGAAGGAGGATGTGAAGTTGAGATTGAAAGTAGGATAAAAGTAGCTAGGGGTGAAATGGAGATAAGTGGCAGGGGTAATGTGTGACAAAATAATGCTAAATAAAGTGAAATTAAATATTGTTTATACTGTAATTATACCAGTGATAATGTAGGGTTCAGAGACATGGGTATCAAGAAGGAAGGCGAAACAAAGGATACTGAAGTGTATTTTAGGGATCTTGCTGCACTAAGAGGCCAGAAAATAAGGAAATTTGGAGAAGTGCCAGAGTGGTAAAGATTACTGATATGATAAGAGAGTTAAGATTGAGATGGTATGGGCATCTGGTGAGGATGAGTGAGAAAGGAGTGAAGAGGGCTTGAGTGGAATCTGCTAGGAGTAGAAGGCCAAGAGGGAGCCAGAGGATTAGATGTCATGTTTATTACACTGCCATAGAACTAGTGAATGCTGTGTGACCTTTTGCTGAGGTGCAAAGAAAGAGCTTTATTCTTTTGGCCAGTTCTAACCAAATATTTTTGTTGATTTATTCGGACATTTAATTCCTTACTCACTTGGCGAAAATGGAATGAATCACTCTACAGATGGGATTTTACAAACAATGTTGCCACTCTTTGGAGGACAGCTAGAATGTTTTTTACATTTCAACTGAACATTTTCAACATTGATGGACTGGAAACTGGTGAAGTAGGCAAGGAAGGAGTGATCTTAGGTAATTTTTTCCCCCTTTACTTTTCTCATAAAATGTCTTCATAGCTTTATTGTAGCAATATCCAATAACTCACTTCTCTACCTGTTTTTCTGCTCCTCTGTGATTTATTATCCATGAATTCAGGACCAAATTGCTTTCAGTTTTTCACTTTCTGTGTAGCCATGTACTGTATATTTTATATCACATATTTGTTCCCATTATAGATGTTATACATGCATGTATGCTTCTGTCTTATTATTGAAATTTCGTTGACTGATTTTGTGTAACACTCCATCGCACAGCAGAACTATCAAAGGCTAAAATCACGAAGGGAAAATAGCTGTGGCAAAGCCATGGAGTTTGTGTAGGCCTAGGAGGATCCTTTATTCATGATTTGTTTCATTATGTCCAAGAAAATGTTTCAAGTTTCATTGAGAGACAAAGCTCAATTTCAAAGGAAGCTTCTTACTTTTATGTTCCCATATGGCTCAGCAGCAGACATCTTTTTCCAAGGCTTCTAAAGTCTGTTAGAGCTTGAGATCCAGTGGATGGGTTTCTGATTTATTGTTTGTCCTTACTGTACATTCTTCCATCATTTGATTTTTATTAATGATTTTATTTTAAAGTGCATTTATCTTTTTGTATTTATCATAGTCTTTTATGTTAAAGAGCTTATATTATATTAACTATCACTTTGGTGAGTGCCAACCACAATTCATTGTTTTGAAGCAGTTCATCCAGTGGTAATGAAATGCTTGTTTCTTTTTCGTTCACCATTACAGAACTTTTATTATTTCTTTCATTGATTTTAAGTGCATATGAATGTGTGAAGTGTAGCCTAACATTCTGATATGAAATAAGCTAGCCTAACTGTTGATTGCTTACAAGGAGTACATGAAGTCAGATATATTACAAAATTTTCTGACTTAGAATTTTCACTGTCTGGGAAGTCCTAATGGTATAGGTTTAGTCATTGTCTACTTATACGTGTGCTATTTGACTGCTTCAGTCCAGGAAATTAAAATAAGATTTTTGCATTTAGAAACATTAATTATTTTCAAGTTTTATGTTTTGGCTCGATGAGAAGGGTACACAAAAATCAACCAATATTGTATACCTCAAGGCAGTATAAAAGTTTGTAGAAAAGAAGTTTAAACTAGTTTAGCATGAATACTATGGCTGCATTCTGGTCAAAGGCTATTTACATTCCAGGTTTTTCAGTAGTATCTCAATTTTCTGTGAAAACAGGAATGTGTTGTTTGAAATCTTATTTCATATCTAGAGGTGACACCTTGATAACCCCTAATTTTTTGTTTTATCATTTTTCACAGTTGGAAAGCAAAGAAAACAAGGCTATCAGATCTTCTCAGGCTTTCTTCAAAAGATTGCAAGATACCAAGAATTCAGGGGATAAAAAGTCTCCAGTGAAAAAAAAGAAAAGTGAAGGTAAAACGTCTGCTTCCAAGGTGTTGTTGTAAATATAAAAAAAAAAAAAATTTAATAATAAAATATTACTATACTGTTCATGTTTTACCACATTAATTCCCTACTTACTGACTTAGATTTTTGTAATGGGTAATTACTAACCAAAAATGTAAATATGAAAGAACTCCTGGGTTTCATGGTTCAAAATGTAAACTACATAATTTTCCACGATTGAATGTGCCTCATCCACAATCTGAAAAAGTGGATAGGTTAGACATTTTATCAGAGAATTTCAGAAATGTTAATACTTTGTGAATATTCCATAAAATTTGCTTGATGGAAAATATTGGAGGGCACTATATATGAGAATGATCATACCAAATGGATTGCTTAATGTCTTGAAGAAAAAAAGATACTGTTTTACTTTGTTTGTCATATACGGCTAGGTTCCTTCCTCTTGAGTACCAGGTATACATTGAACAATAACTGGATAACCTTTGATAAAATATGCTAAAAGAGAAAGGTTCATTATTACTAAGAGTATTATCAATAACGGTGCGGACATTACAGAACAAGCCAAAATTCCATTAATTTGTTAAATCAGCGGTCAAAAAACTGAATGCCCAAATTAGTGTTACTGTCGTTGTTATTATTATTATCATTATCACCCAAGCTGCAGCTGTAAATGGAAAAGCAGAATGATACAAGCCCAAGGAAAACCAACCCAGAACTGAAAGAGAGATATAGGAGTAAAGAAATGATGCAAAACAGCTGCTGAAGACAAAACCATGGGATTTTATTCAAAATATGGCAGACTAAAAATGTCCTCTAAATAAACAAGCCTCAAAAAACCCTACAACATTTTCTTAGTACTGTACAATATAATATTTTGTGCAACTGAAAGAAAGATAGACCAGATATGTGTCTTGAGTGAATTTGCAGCCAAGAATTTTAGAATTTTACGTGAGTTGCATGTAGTTAAAGGAACATTGCGGATGGTGAGAATATTTGGTTAAATTATTCTGATTTCCTAGGTTTGTATACTTTGAATTTTGTTAAGGTACTACATTCCCCTAAATGGCACCATGCACTAATTTTATCTGAATGTCTGTTATGAGAATCCACAATCAAAAGATAAGATCAGTGCAAACTGTAGCATTATCTATATAAGTAACTTTTTTTTTTTATGTCAAATCACATGAGCATATACTGTATATTATTAATAGTAGTAAGCCAAGAGCATTACCCTGTAAGAAACCACAGATTACATTCATATATTGCACACTAAAAAATACTCTTTGGAACATAATATTACTGTACTGTACTAAGAAATGCTCCCCCAACTCCCACCTGTCTGAGTTTGAAAACTAGGCCCTGATGAATAGTAAGGTCATAAAAGTGGCTCAGAAGTTGAGACCAGAAGTATGAACTCATATCCAGAATCCAGGAGTATCTTTACAACGCCAGCATCAGAAAGAAGTGCATAGCCATTACCCAGGCCTTTGGGAAAGCAATACTGAAAACTAAAAATGTTCATAACATTATGGTACATTATGTTAGTTGTTTAACTGAAGGTTTATAAACTTGAACATTATGGCATGAAGAAGTAATCAGTTTTTAAGTCATATTGATTCTTTAATGATTTAGAAAACAGGACAACATTTTATGGTTATCTATAAATAAATCCTTCTAGAGAAAGCCAGATATTTTCTAGAACATTTTCAATTTTGTAGTAATGAAGTTCCCTCTTTCATGTGTTATCAGTAATACTACTTGTGTAATGGGTGTCATAACTTCCAGAATTTACGTTATGCTTTGCTCCTTGAACATTGTTTCTTAGTGTTATAAAAAGATGATTCTTTATTTTTGTACCAGAAACTAAAGAAACAAAATATTCACTGTCATGAAGTAAGTTATTTTACAGCTCCAAGAAACACCCAAGATTTCCAAAGGTAGTGAACTACAATTTTCTGATAGATTTTACGTGATGATAGTGAAAAGACATACTTTTCAGGTAAGTGGGAGTTATGGTCATGCCCTCAAGTCGAGTAAGAGCCTAGCTTATCAGGTTAGATGTGGTTAAGACAGTTAGGTTACTGTATTTCCCTGTATCTTACCAGCTTTCATTCCCTTCCCTTCTCCCCCTCCACCCAAATACCTCCTTGGTTTACCCCCAGAGTTCCCACATAATTGCTTGGTATAGGAACAGGCAGAGTATCTGCATATAGTTAAGCAAAGAAGGTTCATTTAAGCTTGGCACAGGACAAGTTGGATCATCTAATGTAGGTTTTAGGTCAATGTGAATATTTGAGGATTATGTAACAATTGTTACTATATCCTACAGAAGCCAGTCCTATTTAGTTCAGACTAAGCTATATCTTTTTTAGTGATAATTAGTCCAGTTCCAAATTTAACTAAATTTATAGTCCTGTACTTGAAATGTATTGTTTCATTAGCTATTCAACATGTCAGCTGTAGGCTAATGAATTAGCCTTAGGATCTACATCTGATATACTAGGTTAGTAAAATTCAGACTCCGGGTGTGCTCTTTGTTGCCTACTTCATCAGGCTAATTATATATTTATTATTCCCCTCACAGTTTATAAAAAGAAAAATCTTGAGATAACAGTTATATAGTCCATTACGGTAACAATTTCACGGTCCTTTGAATCAAATACAGAGCACTCATAAGTGGTTCAGTGTCATTTATCATTGCATGCATATTAATTTTATGCAAGAGAATGATAGGAAACAAAGCAAGAAAAAAAGAAACTTCATTAAACCTTAAATATGACCCTGCTTGAAAGTGCAGGGAGCAAAGTATAAAATATATTTTCCTTCTATAACGTAAATATAAAATAAGACTAATGTGTTGAGATTGGCGTAACCAGAATCTTTTGAAATATTAGGTTTAACTTAGTCTCATCAATGAAATAATTATTAATTTATATTCTTTAACTTTAGCCATATAATGCTGGCATTCTTTCAATTTCACACACTCCTTTTTTTGTCAAACATTGCATAATTCTAGTCCAATTCCTGATTCAGTTTTCTGTCAGCACACTGTTGGTGTGTTGGTTGGTATCTAGGTTATACTAATATTCTGTCAACAGTTTGATCAGTATTATAATGCTCATACCCTTGTTATTATAGTGCATGGATTGGTACAGATTTTAATATATCTTTATAAGTATTAAAATATTAATAAAAACAATTCAAGTGCAAAATAGAATGGAATACTATAATAAAATGTTTTTATCATGCCAGGGCATGGACAAAGTACAGTATTTCAGTTTTCTGGTTCTATTATCTTGAGCTTAGATATTTATTCTCTCAGCATCTGTACTAATTATAATTAGATTTTAAAGATTTTACAAATTGACCCACCCAGAAGCAGAAAGCTAACTGTCACTCAGTGAATGGGTGCTATCTCGTCAAGTGAAACATCCTTGTAGGCTGCATCATTTACTATACTGTTAAGTCCAATGACAGAGTGTTAAGCTGTTGCATTTCTGTTTCCTCTGTAGAATAACTGTTGGTCTTTATAGGAGAGCAAATCTTAGTTTACTCATAAAACCTAGCAAAACCATACATTGTATAGTTATTAATTGATCCAGCATCTTCATTTGATAAACGGAACAATGTTATGCTCCTATAAATCTTACAGCCACCTTTATTAAGTTTCTCACAGTGCAGATAAACATGTTTTAGTTTCACCCATTCCTCTGGAATATTCTTGCCTCCACATATACCACACAACCCCATTCCATCACCTATTCAGTAGCCTAGCAGATTGTAATTCCGTCAACTCCTTGGCGTTTCTATTCTTTAACTTCAACTACCATCCTTAAAGCCTCAATAGTACCCCAAAATTCTGTGATTTATACCATATACCCCAAAATTGCAGTATTTAAATAAGCTTATCTATCCTCCAAGGTCAATAAATCTTCAAAATACATCAGCATAGGGCATCTTTGATTCTAAGACCCATTTGTTAGTTACCCAATTTTCCTAAACATATTTTTTCATAAAGAGCCTTGCCCTCCCGCTATTCTACTATATTCCACCGTACTTGTGGAAAAAATATTTTATGTGTCGTGATCTAATATTTACTTTCATATTTGTATTTCATCACGCTATGTAAACACTACGGAATCGTTTATTTAGAAATGGTGTATTGTCTATTTTTTTGTCCTCTAAATCTCTTATTATACGAATTAAAAAATAGCAATAATATTTTTTATTAATAATTATCGTAATTATTGAAACTGGAGCTTACTTGTGATTATCTTAGTTGACAGTATAGCCTAATGATAGACGTAACTTAACATGCTCAACGCCGCTGATAGTGTCATTTGAAGTCAAGTTGCGGCAAGTTTTCGTAATCAAACTCCATGTTCGAATAAAAGCGAACATAATTTAGTGCAAGATAAGTGACAAAAAGAGGTGACTCCTGTATCCAAAGTTAAACAGGTAAGACTGGATAATAGGCTAGTGGCCTTGGCTATAGCGTAGCCGAATCAGTTTCTATGGGCTAGTTGGTAGTCTAATGGTTTGATAAATTGATGTCGTCTGTGATATGAACCATAACATTTAACGATTGCTTGTCGTGTATGATAAGAATTTTGACCGCCAGGCCCATGTTTTCTAATTTGTTGATAAGGATGTTCGTTGTTGTGTATCCCACCCTCTGTAACCCCTTAGGATAGTTATGGTACAATATTTAGGTAATTCTAAGTATTAGCTCCGCGCCTGGTTTTACCTTGGAAACTGGCGTTTTCTACACTTTTATGGCTTCTGATACTGGTGCATTTGTTTGTTGTCGGCCAAATGGAATGTCCCTTCACTGTGTTTAGTACTGGGTTGGGGCGGGCCAGTACCCACATGTTAACAAGTTATTGCACTTGCCGGACAGGACATGGACCGTTCAAAACAGACTTACCCGTGCTTTGTCTCATGAAGATCGCGTATGGAAACCCCTTGTTGGATGGACTTCAGTGGTTAATTACAGGTTAATTACATTCGTGCGACAAATATTGAAGGTAAATCCATAATTAGCAACTAAAAAAATGTAGAAAAAGTCAAGTTAGAAGGAAATCGCCGCCGCGGAGCTACTACTTAAGTCTACCAATATTTATAAGTTGTTACACCTGGTTCTCTTATGACGGGAACCAGTATAGACTAGCCTTAGCCTATGAGTTTTTCCATCAAGATCAAGATGTTACTCTTGGTAAGTACCCTACGCGAATTTACAGTAATTCGTAAATGCTAGATTAATTTTCACCAGCACCAAATTCACATTACCAATGGTCAAAAAGTAGCCTAAGTTGCATAGGTTATGTATGAGGAAAAGTATGCACTGCCTACTTTAATGTTTTGTAAGTTTTTTTTTTTTCAAAGTGGTCCCTAACATCTTGGACACTGTTTGGGAAGTCTTAGGTGTATGTAACACGTGCTGCACCATAGTGCTCTTGCTATTTTATTGGTACTGTTTTATTTTCATACCGCTTGTCAGTATTGGAGTTCCTTAGCCTATATGTGTTCTTAAGTCTCAGTATTCTCAATAAAATAAGCATACTAAAATTTATAGGCTGACAATCATACTGTTACCAAGATATTTTTAGTGATGAACACTGCTACTCCTGTTTCTTTCTGAGTGTTTTGTGTATGTTTTGAAGTAAATGGAAATGGGGCTCCTGATCTGATTTTGTTTGGCCTGATGTATTATGGGTTTGGATGGTTAGTGTATTTTGAACATCCCCTCATATGTTAATTTTATCTAAAAATGTGGGTATATGAAGAGTGCTAAAATCTTAGTGGTTCTTATGCTCTAGCCTAAGTCTCACTTGTTTAATGGGATTTAGGAATTTTGGCGTTTAAAAAAATTTGCTTCAGCTTGCAGCCATGGTGCCTTTAGTGCAGACATGTCAATTGGCAAAATTGAGTGTAAAGCAAGTGAAATACGGTAATGTACTGTATTCCAATGTTCCCATGGTACTTTTGCAAGTTCTGATTCTGATTAAGATAAGGTGTATTGAACCTTTTCAAAGTGACACCACATATAGGGAAGTAAGGACCTGGGCATATTAGGTTCTTGGTCCAGGCCTTGCCCAGGGAAGGCTAGATTAGGTGTGGTCAGATCAGGTAAAAACCTTTATTTATTTTCAGTTACAGTAGGTTAGGGTAGGTGCAGGGGTCCATGGAGAAGGGGATCCCCCCTCCCCTTGGCCAGGTAAGGACCTAGTGCCCTAGGTTAGGTGAGGTTAGGTATGTTTGGGTTAGGTCACAACCCTAATATTTATTTTAATATACGGTCCACTAGGTTAGGTTATGGGTTGGTTCCAAAGAGAAGCGAAGCTCCCCAGCCAGGTAAGAACTGGGTGGCTTAGATTAGTTAAACAGGGGTCTAGGGAGGGTCAAAACCCCCTGTCCAGGTAAAGGCTGTGTGCTCTAGGTTAGGTCAGGTTGAAATGCACCCCTATATGTCATTCGTTTTGTATTTTTCATGCATCATTGTAGGATATAATTTGCTACTGAGATTAATTTCTGAAACATTCAGAATTTACCCAAGGTTTTTTCTTCATTTCCTTAAGTTTGTATGGAATGAATGTTCACTTTTGTTTGTTAAGGTCAAGGCATTGAGTGACCTCAGGTTAGAAGGATGTCTGTGGTATATGAGTGTATAATAAAAATATTTTAGAATTAATATACTGTACAGTATATGGAATTAATAAGATTAGTATTTAACATTTTTTTTTTTTTTTTTTTTTCAGGAAACTAGAAATGAGCATTTCATTAATACGAGTAGAGGCCCCAGATGAAAAGTGGGAAGATGAACGAAATGAACCTGAAATAATTCCTGCCTTGCCTGCTGTACTTGGGAGAGGTTCTTTGTTAAGGGTAAGATTAATTGTTTCCAGTGTGCTTATCAAATTTTTATTTTCAGTTTATTGTTGACAGAAAGTAATGTTGCAAAATCTCAGTGTTCATAAGCAGATGTAAATTCAAATTGTGTATCTTCATATGACATTTGTACGTATCTTCTTGTGAGATTGTCTCTTCAGATCTTTTTCATTTTGAAGGCTTTCACCTCTGTCATGGTCTGGCTCCAGGCTTGTTAAAACTCTAATTTGTCTCACCACAAACTCTTTAGTTTTATTAGCCTTTCCTTTTGTTGGAATGAAACCCTCTGACACCCCAAATCCTAGATGATTGGATGTTTCAGCTAGGTGATGCTTAGGTGTATTTTTTAGTCAAGTCATTTGATTTGATCATCCGTGTGTGTTCAGTGAATCTAAGATAGTGTACCAAATCTTGTCTTCAGCTAATTTTTCAGCCCCAATTTCAGTTTGGTTTTCTACCATATAAATATAGCCTAGATAAAGATTTTAAGTAATAAATGACAGCTGCACAGTTATTACCTTATATCCTCAGTCATTTTTTTATATACACGTAACAAGAATTAAAAAATAATGGTATGTAGGCCTAATTTATTATCATTAATATAATTTTAATAACAAGATAGGTTATTGTGTAAGTTTTCTAATATTTAATAAATCTAATATCTAAAATGGACCACTACATGATCTCTAGGATTGAGTTGAGGAAACACTTTAAGGGTGGCCGTCAAGTGGTCAGAAGCAAATATGGTCATATGTTAAGTCTTAGTTGATCTTCAAAATCAAGTGTTAAATTAATAACCTTTAGTGAATCAGTGCTATTTATTTTCTTGTGAATGCATATTGAAGTTTTGTTTTTTCCTTGCTTGTTTCAGTGTGGAGAGAAAAAAATCTCTCGTCGACATGCGTACCTTGACTGGGATGATGATGGTGTTACACTGACGTCGGTGAGAATTTGCTTTGATACTGTTTCTTAGTAACAAAGTGTTTTAATTGCATGTAGGTAATAGTGTATAAATCTACTTTTTACATGGCTCCATGGTTCTTGGTAAATATCCTCAGATCATGGTTGTAACAAGTGTAAATAGAGTACATGTATAGATAAAGATTTCTAGGGCACAGTTACCTTTTCTTTTACTGATTTAGTAACAAACTCACAACTGAAACCTTGTAGGGGGCTAGTGCCTTCAATTCACCTCACATGGTGCACTGTATGTATAGCTAAAGGGTATGTTTGGTGTCCATTTGGCCCCTAGCTGCACCTGCTTTTTAGCCTTTTACTTTACTTCCATTCCTACTTCCTCTCTTCAATTTTGCTGTTCAATCTCTAAGTATTATTTCTTAGTGTAACTGTGGGTATTTTTCCCAGTGTCACCTTGGGATGCTTGTACAGTACTTCATCTACTTTATTTTCTGGATCTCTTTCTCCTGCTGCCCAACAACTCTGACTCCCTCTTTTCACTATCTTAAGCTCTGAATGGGGCTGTAATTTTAAAGTTTCTTGGGGTCACCAGTATAGATACTAAGAAGAATTACACAATTAGATTTTTTAAAGTGGCAAAAACAGTCATCCCTCTTATGAAAAATAATTCAGTTTAACAAAGGGATTTTGACAAAGGAAAAATCTATTTCTGAGTCCAGCCCCGTGTCAGCCGGTGAAATTCCATTCATGCACGAATTTCTAGGTATAAATTGCTAGATATACCAGAGAAAAAAGAGCTTTCACGAATGCTGGGGTTACTACCCCCAGATCGAGCGTCTTCTCCAAGGAAGACGTCGGTATAACCAAGGGTGAGTGAAAGGATCACAACCACGGAGCTACACTCGAAAGATATCCCTATGTTAAAACCCCCAGTAGAGAGCGGTGAGCCGTTACAGCTCCCACACACCGACGCCCGCCAGGCCGGCGACACCAGCGCCACCTATGCAAGTAGGGGGGGAGCAGAAGGTACTTCTGGGAGGGTCACCGGGTGACACGGGGCCTTCCTCAGAAATAGATTTTTCCTTTGCCAAAATCCCTTTTCTGAGTCCAGCCCCGTGTCAGCCGGTGAAATAGTGATAGAGACTCATGCCAAGACTGCTAACTACGAGGAAACAAGGTAACCTGAAGAAAAACACAAGCTATGAAAATGGTTTTAATAAGGATATCTCTCACATGAAAAATTGAATATTAAATCGAAAAGTACAGTAAAAAATCTTAACATTAGGGTAGAAGTTGACATAGCCAACAACATGGCAGGGAAATACATCAAAAATACTTAAGACTACAAAGGTATAATGTACATTCAAAAAATACTTAGACTAAAGAGGAAACATAACCTTATAGCTACACACGAGAGAGACAAATACAACATGGGGAAAATATATATATATATATATATATGGGGTACATGGAGCAAAATAAAAACCGCCCAGTACCCCAAAGACAATCCATAATCACATGTCAAATTACAGTTTCCAATCATAACAGAGACAATAATAATATCAATATGAGGAGCAAGGCATTGAGGCATGATCAACCAGGAGGGCAAGCAGAGAAGTAAATGAGGCAGGCGGGCGGGGGGTTAGGGGAAGGATAAAGGATGATGGCTAATTAAAGTGGGGAAATGACACTCCCCACAGCTACTGTAGAAAATTTCAGGGCTTCGAGTGATTTTAAATAGTGGCGTTTAAATACTAGAGGTGATTTCCAACCCGTGTATTTGGAGAGTTCTGAGAAATCCATATTATGAAAGTAATTAGTGGAAGTAGCTACTGCTCGAATATCATGAACCTTAGGAACTGAATCCGGGTTAGCTTGTTTAATGAAATACAAAATTTGTTGCCTTATTGCATTTAACGATAGAGTACCACCTTTCTCCCTGATAAAAAGAGGACCCGACTTACACTGTGGAGTTCTTAAAAGGTAAGACTTTAAGGTATAAACTGGGCATAAAGACTGGTCTTGTGGAAGGGGCACCACCTTCCAAGGAGACCACCTGTCTTGAGGGTCTTCATTTTTAGCTAAAAATCTAGGATCAGGAGAAAGGAGGACTTCTCCGGATGGGAGGAAATTAACAAAATCATCACCTCTAGCAAGAGCCGATAGCTCTGAGATTCTGGCACCTGAAGCCAAGCTAATCAGAAATAAAGTTTTCCTTAACAGATCCAAATAAGAGCATTGATAGTTGTCAATCTCAGATGCTAACTTAAGAACATCATTGAGGAACCACGTAACAGACTGTGGGCGTGATATTTGGTCTCAGACGAGCACATGCTCTGGGAATAGATGAAAAGTAGGAATCTGTAAGGTCAATTTTAAAACCATATAAGAATACCTTCTTCAGGGCTGACTTGGCTGTGGTAATAGTGGCCGGGACAAGGCCTTTTTCAAACAATGATCTAAAGAAGGTAACTGCTAGGTTAGTCGTCATGGTTTGGGCTTCAGATGTCTTCAAAAAGGAGGCCAATTTTTTGACTGCTGAGTCATATTGTCTGAGAGTAGAATCTCTCTTGTCTGATTTTAAAAACAGAGTGTTAACGGGGTCAATGTTTGCTCCCTTCTGAGCTGCGAACTTTATAAAGTCCATAAAACTAGGGCATTCTGAATTCTTGAGGAAGCTGACACAGTCTTGGTTTGTACTGTTTGGGTCAGTTTGGGCTTGGGAATCCGAAGACTTCACAACCCCAGTTCCTGAAGAAGAGGGAACCAATTGCTCTTCGCCAATACGGGCTACCAGGGCTGGTTGACCTTTGAATGTCCTGAGTTTGTGTAATACTTTCAACAGCAAGTTTATTGGGGGAAACAGATAAATCTTCTCCCAATTGTTCCAATCTATCGTCATTGCGTCCGTGGCGCACGCCTGGGGTCCAGGTTCGAGCCACATAACAGGGAAGCTTGAAGTTGCTCTCCGTCGCGAACAGATCCACTTGGAGACCCGGAACCTGGCGGCAAATCCAATTGAATGATTCTCCGTCCAGAGACCACTCCGCCTCCAACGGAGTAGTTCTGGACAGGGAATCCGCCACCACGCCCGCACCCCGCTAGGTGGGTGGCTGACAGATGCCAGCTGTGCTTGTTCGCCGGGAGAAAATGGCAACCATAACCTGTTCACTCGACCTGATTTGGAGCCGCCCCTGTTGATGCAATGAACTACCACTGCGCTGTCCAATACCAGTCTGATATGAATCCAGCTGGGGGGGCGGATTTTCTTTAAGGTTAGAAATACCGCCATAGCTTCCAGGGTGTTTATATGGAACCGCTGAAACACTGTGGACCACGTCCCTTGTACTTTTTGTTTTGGCGAATATCCTCCCCAGCCGCTTAATGAAGCGTCCGTGTGAACTACTAGCGCCGGAGGGGGAAACTGGAGTGGAACTGTCTTGGACAGGCCACCGACTGTGACCAAGGCCGCAGTCTCGCTTTAAAACTGGGAATGGAGGAGACCTTGTCTCTGAGCTTGACATTGGCTCGACTCCGCCACACTCTGTTTATGTCTTTTAATTTTGCTTTTAAGAGCAGGTCCATCACTGAGGCAAATTGAAGAGACCCAAGGATTCTTTCTTGGGTCCGTGGGGATGCTGATTTGTTTTTCAGAAATTTCCTGGTAAGGGACGCTATCTCCTTCCGCTTGGGAGGCGGGAGGGATAACGTAAGAGGACAGATCCCACTGGAGACCCAGCCACTGAAACCGGGACTCCGGAGTCAGGCGGGACTTCTCTCTGTTCAGCTGAAAACCCAACGACTCCAGGAAGTTGATGACCGTGGCCGTGGCCTTCCGACATTCTAGAACTGTTGGAGCCCAAATTATCCAATCGTCTAGGTATGCTGCTAGGGATATCCTCGACTGGAGTTGCTGAACTACCGTGTCCGCCAGCTTTGTAAATATCCTGGGTGCAATGTTTAGACCGAAAGGCATGACCCTGAAGGAGTAGGCTTGATTCCCGAGTCTGAAACCCAGGAACGGAGAGAAGCTCCGCAACCGGGACGTGATAGTAAGCGCCTGAAAGATCGAGCAGAGGTGGTGACGGCTCCACGCGGAAGTAGAGTCCGTACCTGTGCTACCGTAAGCATGCGAAATTTGTCGCATTTTATGTAGAGATTTAGATGCGAAAGATCCAGGATCACTCTTTGCTGATCGGAGTCTTTCTTGGGAACAGTGAATAACCTGCCTTGAAACTTTAGGTGCCTTACTTTCTTTATTGCTCGCTTGTTGAGCAATTCCGCCACGTAGTCCTGTAGGACTCTTGAGGGTGGCTGGTAAAACCTGATCAGAGGAGGAGGGTCTTTGGTCCAGCTCCATCCTAAACCTTTGGACACAATGCTGTGTGCCCAAGGGCTGAAGGACCACTGGTCTCTGAACCAATACAGGCGACCACCTACCTGTTTGTTCTCAGTGGGAGGGAGCGGGTTTGTTCCCTCTACCACGTCCAGGTTTACCTCTTGGGGTGGTGTTGGATTTGCCTCTGTAAGGGGCCCGACCTCTTCCCCCCTGTGCACTCCTATTAAGGCCGTGAAAGAATCCACAGCCCTCATTGGTTGGGTTGTATGCTGGCGAAGCAACATACGAAGGTGCAGCAAGGGAATGGGCTGGTTGAACCAGCACATATTGTTGGGGATGGGCCTTCGAGGTGGAGGGCTGTGCCACTGCCGAGACCGGGACGGCTTGGACTACCGCCTGATGATGGGGTCTCTTGTGCCTCCTGAACCGCTTGCCTCCTTTCGTCTGGGGGCCGCCAGATTCTGGGGTCTTCCGCTTGTAGGCTGAGATGCCCCAGCGAGAGCGCAGACTCTGGTTGGCTCTTGTAGCCTCCCTGAGTACATTGGTAACCTCTTCTTCAGGGAAGAGGTTAGGTCCCCAGATCGAACTCTTCATGAGCTTGTTAGGCTCGTGACGAATGGTGGCATCGGCAAAGATGAATTTCCTACATTCGAGCCTGGCCATCATTAATTCTAAGAATAATGTGCTCATGCGAGGTGCGTAGCCTACCTCAGGGAAGCGGCTAGATCTAAGGCTGCCGCTACCTCGAAGTGGTAACAAAATAATAATATATATATAAGAGCACCAACGCCAAGAATAAAAAATATAGTCTTAATATTAGACTCAATATTAAGTAATACCAACTAGAACTCAGCCTGGGGAGACCTAAGGGGCACGACGGAACCTAACAGTGACTCGTATAGGTCTATCGAAAATTTAATAAGACTCAAAAAAGGGGGGCCACCGCAGGAAACCCGCCAGGAGGAGAACCGGGGGAACAGATAAAATATAACGACAAGGAGACAACCCCGACAGAAAAAACTGATGGGGTCGCCTCGCGGTCGACATGGCTGGTAGGGGACGCCGTGGCGTCATAACAAAGATCTCATAATTGTGAAAAAGGAGACAATTTCAGCCAATTATATCGAAAAAACCCCACAATAAGATGGTACTTAACTTGGAGATGGTAAAGCTGCTCGAAGACATGTTGAAACAGATGAAAAATCCGAAAAAAGGCACAAGCACAAAATTCTGCTGGAAGCAAGTCACTTGCTAGAAAATGGAATGAGGTAGGTGGCGCTGGTGGCGCCGGCCTGGCGGGCGTCGGTGTGTGGGAGCTGTAACGGCTCACCGCTCTCTACTGGGGGTTTTAACATAGGGATATCTTTCGAGTGTAGCTCCGTGGTTGTGATCCTTTCACTCACCCTTGGTTATACCGACGTCTTCCTTGGAGAAGACGCTCGATCTGGGGGTAGTAACCCCAGCATTCCTGAAAGCTCTTTTTTCTCTGGTATATCTAGCAATTTATACCTAGAAATTCGTGCATGAATGGAATTTCACCGGCTGACACGGGGCTGGACTCTGAAAAAGCATTTTGCAAAGTTTCAGTCCCTGACCCAGATGAAATTCTGTATACACTGAGGAGATATGTCTTTGATTGCTAAGATCTGTATTTCAAATATTATTGATAGAGTATAGGTGACATATAAGTAAGGATGGGATGATAGGATAACATCCATTTCCACTTAGCAAAATCTTTCACACGATGATCCAGTGATGTTGAACAAGGATGATGATTCTGAAAATGATAAAACAACACAAACACTTGTGCAGTTCTTGCTTTACAATTTTTACGCTTACACACAAAGACTATCAGCAATTACATTGATTTTGTCTTTGAAGGATTGTGGAGATGGTCAGTGGTTCGGGAGAATACACTCAGCAACTAATGTGCTGATTTGGTTGAATCCTGTATCTGTAAAGCATTTGTTCTCAAGCATTATCTTATTTTACTTGAATTTAATCATATATATAAACTTTATATGAATATGCAGCAGTTGGTGTAATATATATTCTCATATGTTTTATTTACTCTGTATACTGTAATTTATTTTCTTTCTTATTGCCTTATGAGAAGTCACAAGCTTTTTGGAGTCAGTGACCCTGGCAATAACCAGGTCAGACAACTAGCAGTTAATCATATAATTAGCTTCTTTGAGTGTTGGGGAAATAAGTGTGTGTCCTCCCTCCAGAGGCTTGGGAGATGTTTTCGTGTATTGGCTGAGTGATAAAATTTGGTTTGTTGTGTGAGCAGGAGATTACTATCAATTAAAAATTATTGTAAAAAAAGATAAATAGGAATGAATGTGTTATAGTTTAAGTGAATAGTTTATGAAACATTTTTATTATAATTTCAAGTTGTTTATAGCTTATAGTTATTTTCTGATGTTGATAACCATTGCTATTTTGAGGCTGTTCCATGGAAACCCATCAAAGAATCAGTTGAGCTGAGATATCTTGAGTAAAGCCTACTTTTTTATTATTTTCTTCATCCAGTTGCTGTTGTATGAATACAACTAGCAGTCTAAGCTTTTGGTAATTTATTATATATTTCAGGTTCATCAAAATCCAACTTACGCTTTAGTTAAAGGTGTTATAAAGGAAATGACAGAAGGTGATGCTCTTTTTCTCTCACATGGAGACAAATTTGGGCTACAGAAAGATAAATATTGGTACATGTAAGTAACAATATTTATAACATAATTTGCTTAAAGATTGTTGCCTAACCAAAGGGTTTGTTAAGAAATGCTTGTAGAATGTTTTACTCTTTAATTGTATTAAGCACTGTAATTTTTATCCTACTAATACCTCCATCTTAAAGCTTTATTATTTCTTTTTGTTATACAGCACTGTTTTAGTAATTTCTGTAACATCAAAGCTTAAATATAGTATTTCTTTAGACTGACAACTAATATGCCAAAAAATTTTGGTCATCAGATATAGCAATCTTTTCAGTAACTATATGGAGATCTTGTTTTCATCTTATTGAATTATAACCCAAGGTTAACTCATTATCATCTGAAGCCTTTTCACTCTGTTTTGTTCCCATGTGTATGTCTTGTAACTAATTAACTTAGGAGTACCCTAGTTGTTGAGTTGGGCTCTAGTATACCTAGAATCTGTCCCTGTGTTTGAATTCAAAAGTTCAACATGTTTTTTATTTTGCTTAAAAGGTGTGGACTTTTCAGATTTTGGCAAACGCATCTTCCTGATAAATGGGAAAAAGTATCATGGCTTGGATGGTAGTTCATTTTCGATAGATATGTAGAGGCAGTCCCTGGTTATCTGCGATCCGATTTTATGGCACTTGTCTAGCGACAAAAATCTGCCATTTTTGACGCCAATATGCGCTGATTTCATGTGTTGGTGCCGATACATACCTAACAGAGGCGCCGATAACCGAAAATCGGCTATTTTCACTTATCATCATGCCGTCAGAACGGAACCCCCACCGACAGCTGGGGACTGCCTATAGTGATGTCATTAGTGAAGAATAGAATTTTAGGAAAATTTCATATTTTTTTAACATTGTCAAGCAGCTTTCTCCTTTCCTCTTGAGCCTACAGTATGATTGCACAGATAATGATGTTGTGTGAGAATACAGATAAATGGTATAGGAATGTACAAACGGGTCCAGTAATTACAACTCTTGTGAATAAAAAAATGCTCAATAGACTTTTTTGAAATTGTTTGAAGTTCCCATAAGCTGTTAATTAACTTTACATTCTACAGGATTAATCTACCAGGCTCTTGTAAAGAAGAAAAGACCAGAGCTAAGGATAGAAAGAGGAAAGTTTCAGACAATGAAACACGGGACATATCCAAGCCAGATTCCAGTGATTCTAAACCACCTGATAAAGATCAGGAAAACAGGAGTAATGCAGTGGGGAATATCTCCTCCATTGAAGATTCTACGAATAATGTTAAGACCAAAGATACAAGTGTAAAAATGTTTGATGGGGAAACCACCAGTAATCTTAGAGTGTCTGAGGATCGGATTAACAAAAATGAAGACACTGCTGATGATACTTCAAGTTCCAGTGGAAAAGATCTTTTGTCAGCCAAAGTTAATGTAAACAAGATAGATGATTCTGGGAAAACCCAAGGAACCATATCTGCCAAGGTAATATTGTAATTTAATAACAGTTTATGTTTAATTCTAACAATATATACCTTTAATTGTATTTAGATACAGAAGATTTATTTATATACAAAATATTGTAAGATACCCTTTGATGATTGTTTGTTATGTATTTTTCTACTGTTTCATGCTTTTACATATGAAAGACTCATTCCTAGTTTCAGACACTAGATCTAGAGACTGTATCTCTTTAAAGTAGGACTACCTAGCTGTGGTTAAGGGTGTCTTGAACATCTGGGATTTATTCAGATTTAAGGCCAAGAGCCATGTTGAGTAAATGTTTGGATTTTTTACTTGAAAAAAAATTTGTCCTGATTAATGGCTCTCTCAAGAAGTGATTACCTTGTGGAAGTCACATGACTTCAGTATGGAATATCTGTATTTTGTGTTGAAGCAATTTCATGGGCAAAAGGGTTCTTGATGAACCACTGTAATTCCTTTGCCCAGGTTTAAAACTAAATGTCCTGCAATGCTTTGCTTTTTTGGCGTTGTAATCACTTATATTTCTGCTTTCATGTTAGGGACTAAGGTTCACATGAGAATCTAACAGTGGGAGCTGTAGTGTGATTTAACCCTCTGATAATGGCTAGACATAAGAGTTATCAGTATGGTTACTCTCACTAATATCTCAAGGGCAGGTATACCCCGTAGACATAGCTTGTGAATTCCAAGGGTAGGCTGGTTTTGGCAATAGTAGTGTGAGGACGGTTGTATTTATTTAATACTCTCAGTACAAGTGAATTTCACGTTGATGAAGCATGTTTTCTAGTATGGATTTTTTTATTGGTAACTTTATTGGGTTACTTATTTGACACAGAACTAAATTTATAGAAGCTTTGCATTGAAACTAAATGCCCAGAAGCTTCTTATATCCAGAAAGTTATATTACATACTGCTGGGAAGTAAGACTTACATAACTAAAAACTTTTACCATATGGATATGAAAATATATTTGTCAGCCATCACTAACAGGCATGGAATTTTTTATGCAACTGGAGATTTTTGATCTGCTCCAATTTCGTGTGCTTGTTGATGCTTGAGAGATACATTAGTGCTCCAAAACTGGTTTGGGTTCAAAGACCCCAATTCCATGCCAATGCAGCTGCAAACAGAAATTTTTTAATTTTTATAAAAATGAAACAAGCTTTTCCCATCCTTTTATCTTGATAATTGAAATCTAGATAAATGACCTTTGACACCATGATGTCCAAGAACTTTGAAATCAATCAGTCATTTATGGTGGCTGCCTAATATCTGTGGACCCCCGCCTATTCGCCGTTCTGGATTCGCTGATTTCTCTGTGGAACATATATACACATTATTCTCGGAAAATTCGCCTTGTCGCGGTATTTTTCATAGGGAAATATTCACAGATTACTGTATTTTCATATAATTTTCATGACTAGATGCACTTTTTGTGATAAAACTGTTAAAATATTCAGGTATAAGCATTTTTAGAGGATTTTTTGTTGTTTTGAACTATCAAAATAGGCAGTTATAAGCGTTTTTAGAGGCATTTTAAGTATTCACAGATTTTAGCTATTTGTGGGGTGAAGTGGTACGCATCCCCCACGAATACCAGGGGTCGACTGTATATTCATTGTGGTGTTTTACATCATTCAGTTGATTAAAAGTAATGTACATTAGTGGCTTGTAGCATTTCAGATCAGTCTAAAAAGTAGGTATTGCTTATGTTCTACTGACTTACACCAAATAGTCTGGTGTACTCAAGAATAGTTGACCACCTAAATACTGTATGCCAATTTTCTCAGCCATTCCTCCTTTAGAGGGAAACATCAAATTTAAAATGAAATTTAGTAGTTTCAATCCTAGAAACTTGTTTTCTTTACAACCAAAGAGATGTGGTGAGGGTGCCCTTGACCAAGAAATCATTCCAGGGTACATGTCTCAAAGTCCTACCCATTACTATCATCTCTTTTTCCCAAGTAGGGTAAATTTTCCCACTTTCATGAAATTTGCTGAGTTTGCATTCAAAGCTGATAGTGTGAACGTTGCTGAAAGTGTCAGACATCCAATAATGGATGGACTTGAAAATTGTTAATATGAACTCATATAATGTATTTAAAAGGTAAAGTTAACTCAAAGATTAACCTGTAGATTCCAACATAATTAAGATTGGGGATGATTGTATTCATGTAATATTTTTAGTCCTAGGAAGCGTTTTAGTGTTACACATATGCCTCTCCAATCATGTTGGTTCTATCCTATTTGGGGTGGACATTTGGAAGTTAGTTCTTACTGGAGGCACAATTGTAGAATTGAGTCTTGTGAAAAGCTGATGAAATTTTGTTTTGGTTTTCAAGCAGTCTTGTATCCCAAACCATTATCACCATAAACGTCTTCATGGCAGCTTCTCGCTTTATGGGATTAGACATGTTAGAGTTCTCTCCCTTCTCTTCTGTCCTATCAGGTCTAGATTTTCATTTTATCCTATTTTTTCATGATTTCTTTAGCCATCTTACTTTTCATCCGGCTGCTTCCACATCTGCTGACATTTTGATCAACTGTTCCTCATCCTTTTCAAAATATGTCCAAGTTAAATCACTCTTTTAAAATTGAGTCTGTTTTTATCTAGCCTCTGTGCACCATATTGGTCCATCAATTCCTTGTTCGTACAATCTTCCCATCGCAAACATGCTTTGAATGTCAACATTCTGCAAAGAAAACTTTTCAGCATCTCAATTTTCTGTAGTGCCTGTTTCAGATATATAAAGTAGTACAGGCCTTTTGTATCCATCATAATTCTTTGATTTTTCTTTTAATCGAACATTTTATATACTAGTTGCCTAGCTATCTCTCTCCATTTCATCCTATGCTTCAGCTATCAGTTACTCTCTTTATTAATGCTCTCATAACTCTTGCCTGTCTAGTGGGTCCTCGAGATAAAAGTAATGCTCTTCCTCTTCCAAGACGTGCCCATCTATCACAACAGGGTTCTTGGCTCCCTTCTCTTCCTCATTTGTTCTTGTAACATAATTTAGGTATCAAAAATCCTTATTCCATGTATATTTTGTAATTAACCCTCGTGACATCAAGGGCCACTTTTGATAAACTGTACAGAGCTCACCTCCAAACCTTTCCCATAACAACTTTATGGCCACTTTCCTACCTTTACTTTTTCCTTTGTTTCATCTCTAGTCACTAAAATTTTGTTATACTGTACCCCATTCGTTTTCAGTCCTTTGTCTTTTCCCCAACTTGAGTTGAAATGTCTTTCCATTTAAGATTGGATATTTCCATATTAATGGAACTTTAATGCTTTGTAAAATATGAAAGGGTATTGCAGCAGGCACTAGAGTTCCCGTGGATATTTCCATATTAATTCCCGTGCAAAGCTAATATTGGGAGCAGTGGCAGGATTATCAGCCACCTGATAATGTTTGAACCCAAGAGCTATCAGTATGACTACTCATGTTGATATTTCATGGATGGGACCTGTCCCTTAGATCTGGCCCATGGATTCCAGGGATTCACTGATTTTGGGGGTAGGACTTATCATCCTGATTAGAGTGGGGATGAATGTATTCAGGTAATACTTTCAGTCCTATTAAGTGTGCTTTTCCTGTACTTGAGCTACCCTAATCGTGTTGGTGCTATCCATTTGTGTTAATACACTAGGAAACAGTTATAAGTACTCAAAGGGTACTGAATCTACTACCTCTCTTTTTAAGCCCAGTATAGACTAAGTAGCAGTATATATAATTACCCAACTAGTAAACAGTAAATTAAAAAATAATTTTTGACACGATTAAAAATATGTATACTAAATGAGCTTCTGTATTTTTGCCCAGCTATTGAATATGCTGTTAGCTATATGCAAAAAGATTGTTCCGTACTTGAATTTATACTCAAAAGTTATGCATTATACTGAATGGTTATACAGACAGACTTGACTTAACAGCAAAAGCAGTTACAGTAAACCCCTGTATTCGCGTTCTCACGATTCGCGGACTCACGCATTTGCGGGTTTCTCTGTGGAACATATCTACCCATTATTCGTGGAAAATTCGCCCATTCGCAGTATTTTTCACTGAGAAATATTCACTAATTACTGTATTTTCATATAATTTTCATGAATAAATGCACTTTTTGTGATAAAACTATTAAAATACTCAGGTATAAGCATTTTTACAGGTTTTTCTTCTGTTTAAACTATCAAAATGGCCAGTTCTAAGTGTTTTTAAAGGGGTTTTAAGTATTCGTGGATTTTAGCTATTCGCGGGGGTTGGGTGTGCGGTACGCATCCCTCACGAATAGGGGGGCTCACTGTATTGATATAAATACTGTTGATTTAAAAGTCCATACTTTTGCATACAAGATTGACAGATGATTTAATTTACAAGTACAGTATTATGTTAAACTATCTGAATTTTGTTTGGTAAAAAAAAAAGTTTTTTATTGTATTGCCCTCTTGTTTTGTTGAGTTCAGTTGAATTTTACTGTCCTGTATTATTTTCACTGGTCAAATTAGTTAAATCATAGTTGTTTGCTGCCATTATAAGGTCTAGAATAGATGTTTTATAATATTTTATTATTCACGTACCCGGTATGTGTATTCGTAACTTCCAGTTGTATACTATATTCATATGCAGAAGGCCTCAGGGGCGTTATTGATTAGAAATTACTTTTTAACAGGAACTCCAGGAGGCTGTGTCAAGTAAAAGAAGAGATTTACCTGCTTGGCTGAAGAGTACAGAAGTGGTGAAAAAGTTACCACCAGGAAAAGAAAATGAAGCTCATACTACCTCTCATGGTGGCAGACGCAAAACAAGCTCCACGAAAATAAAGGCATCAAAAATTCCTAGGAATAGCAATGATGTTTCATTAGCTGTACCTAAGGTAGGAATATTAATTTTTAGGTTATCTTGATTTTTAGAAAATAGACTTTAAAAGTAAGAAATCGTTGAAAATAAGGTTAAATATTAAAACCTCAATTACCCTCTGTAGGTTGTTATCACTATTTCTGCTGTTGTTGTTGGTATGGTAATACTTGTTTGCAGTGGCTCATGAGCATGACTGGGAATTTTTGGTGCGCAACAATAGACCAATGATGTTAGTTGGTTGTTACCCACTGTTATCCCCTTAATTTCAAGTTTATTACAAAAACTAATAAAAGATATTTCCATGTGAAAATGAAAGCTTCAACTCCAAAATCCTTGTTTTGAGAAAATTGAAGTTGAAGATTTGAGTACTCAAAGCTTTTTTGCTACTTACGCATGCCTTATAGCTACATTCATGCCTTATAGCTACATTCATGCCTTATAGCTACATTTATGCCTTATAGCTACATTCATCTGTTTCTACTGACTTCATAGATACTACAATTTGTGAAAATCATATTTTTGGAGTTAATGTGTTCTGCCTTTTTACGGCAGAAATAGACAGTGACATGCATACAAACTCAGAACATTCAGCTTCAGTTCTTATGAAAATGCCTTTTTTTAATTAAAGTACAGTACTCATAATTATAACAGTAGTAATCATAATGACATTAATGTTAATAATGATGATGATTATACTTGAGTAAATACTGGTAATAATACAGTATGATGGAGTTTTGCCAGGTACATTCACTGGTGGTCTAAAGTGTCTAGATAATCAATGACCTACCAGATACTGGACTGTGCCTCAGCTTCCCATATAAGTCCCAGGTGATACATTTTTAGCCAATTTAGGGGAAAAATGGGTCCTATATACCATCCAATATGGTAACTGATGTGTAGATTGTTATTCAAAGAATACATTTTTATACAGACAGATGCAAACAGCTGCGATGTAGGCAAAGGAGAAGGAAGAGTCATTAGAGGGAATGGTGGACATCCAAAGCAGCAGGTTGTACAAAAAGACGGTCACAAACATTCCAGGAATAATAAGAAAGTTAATTCAAGTCCTAGAAAGAGAACTCCAGCTAAAAAGAAAGGCTCTCCTTTAAAAAATAATACAAAAGGACTTCATGCCATTAGCGATGAAGACAGTGAATATGATTCAGGGAATGAACCCGATGAACCTCCAGCTAAAACATCAAAGGAGGCCAAGACTACAGTGCAACATCAGTCAGCGACAAAGCATGACATGAGTGATGAGGGAGAGGAATCAGCCACTGGCAGTGAAGAGAATAAAACAACACCTAATAAAAAGAAACAAACAACTCCAACTACAACTGCAGCAAGAGGATCACCTGCTGCTAAGAAGAAACCAAGACAGCCTTGCCAGTATGGAGATAAATGTTACAGGTCAGCAAGGTTTTTTATCTTTGATATGTTAGAAGTTTTTGAGTTTGATAGCTGTAGTGTGCATTAAATGTATATTGCAAGATTCTAGTGGGGGGATGGATGATGAAAATTTGTGCCCTTAATTTTTATGTTGTTGAGTCTGTTGCTTTACACTGTGAATCTTCTATACTGGCTTTTCTCTTTTAATTATCGGCTATTTGTTCTATCTCAGTATAAAAAAAATTGTTGGGCAGTAACTGTAAAAATATTGGGGTGAAATTCCTGATTTCTGGGAACATCAAAATCAGTTTCATTTTAAAGCTTTTAAATTGAGAGGTATTTAGGAAACTTAAATGTTAAGATGAGACATAGTGCAACAGATATGTTCCATAATGCATCAAAATGCTTCAAAGAGCTATAAAAGCATAAATTTTCAGCCCATAGGGGTGGTAGTGCTGTCAATGCACCTCGAGGTGCACTTTAGGCATTATTAAAAGTTCTTTGCAGCGACCCTTCAGCCCCTACCTGCAACCCCTTTCATTCCTTTTAATGCACCTCCATTCATATTATCTTTTTTCCATCTTGGTATGCACCCTCTCCTAACAATTATTTGAAAGCCCAACTGTGAGGTTTTCCTCCTGTTATACCTTTCAAACCTACTGACTCTCAATTTCCTTTCCAGCGCTGAATGACCTCATAGGTCCCAGTGCTTGGCCTTTGGCCTAAATTCTATATTCCATTCCATTCCATAAATTTTTAGGAATATTAGATATCCAAAATAAGCCTGTAGTAGTATGATAATGAGGTATCTAAATTATAGGAAAATTGAGGACTTTTCCTGATGCTTGCGTTAACAGATCAGTGTTTATAGAATCGTTGGTTCTTTAGCAGGCTTCTCATGGCAAGTATACAGAGTGTAAGCTGATGGGCATTCCTTGTTTTGACTTGATGAGATACAATTAGGAAGGACTTTGCTTTGCTGTCAGTAGCAACATGTAGTTTAATGAGAACCCCAACCTAGACACTTCTTTTAGCCAGTTGCCTCGTAATAATGACTGCCATTCATGTTACTGACCACCCTGCATGGTAACGAGTACCTTCACCATGAGACTGGTAATGTCCTTCGAACTCCCCCTCAGCACCTTCGAACTCCCCCTCAGCATAGACCACATATCTGTGGTGAGGGACTTCTCAGACACCTGAAATTGTAATTTGGATTATAAAATTAAATATAAAGATTTTCCCACAATTCCAAGTAAGTGCAATGTCCACCTTTTCTTAATCTTATCCCTGTCAGATGCATATTGTTTTGACCTAATCAGCATAGATATTTCCACTTTCACCAGAATTTTATATTGCTGACAAATAAGAAAAGCACAGCGGCTGTTGATAAGGAAGGTTATGTGCAAAACATTCATCCCCATAAAACCACTTTCAATATGACAAGGAAGATCATATTCAGAGCTAATAGTGGGAGCTTTTGTGGGAATGTTCACAGACTAATAAACATAGATACAGTACCTCAGCTTTCACAAAAATTTACTGCTCTTAACAAATAAGAAAAGGCGATATAGCTAGGACTTGGGCTCTTATCCAAAGCTGGTACAGAGAACTTTGCTGAGGTAATCAGTCAAACTAGAATATTTGAACCAAAGAGATATCCATTTGATAACTCTTGGGCATAATTATTTTTTATAGCTGGCCTTTAGAGTTCAAAGGTGGGCTGGTTCTTTTTGGTTTGCTAGTCACAATAATTAGGTTAGGGATGATTTCATTCTTGTAATGCCTTCAGTTCTATCAAATGAGTTTGTCCTACACATACTGCAGTACCAGTAATTATGCTTGTGCCGTGCTTTCAGGGCAGAGCAAGGAGTGGACATAAGAGTCAACTCTCACTTGTATCATTCATTTAGCAGAGGACTTCATGAAAAGTTTTTGGTGTCTGTTTAAGATGCTCAGGCTTTTCTGTTATACCCCTGAGCCCCAAGGTGAAGCCACAATTCAGTTGATTATCACAGACACTGATAATGTTAAATCACAGACACTGATAATGTTAAATTGGAGCAGGAAAATGCTGGAGGATAAGTAAGGTAACATGACCTGTGATACTCCTTCAAATCCACATTAGTTAGTCTGGATCAAGGAGGGACAATTTTGAAAAAGAGAAACAAATGTTTTAAAAATACAAAGGTCATGCCATGAATTGTTGAGTATACTTCTTACAATAAATTTATGCCATTGAAAATTGTGATACCTTTGAAATGCAGAGGGAGATAGTAAGATAATTAGGCATAGCCAAAAATGTCCTCATTTGGCAAAGGAACTGTATTGAGAGAAGTGCAGACACTACTAAAAGTTAATTTTTTAAAACATATTTCACTATAGCACATTGATGTGATACATGTTCTGAACTTTTTTCAAGCAATCTCTCTTGCAGTGCATATATTTTAAATATTGTAACTCATTGTGAGCTTACTGATATTTTTCACTGTTTTTACTACAGAAAAAACCAAAGACATCTTGCTGACTTTTCTCATGTTGGAGATTCTGATTACCATGAAAATTCTTCGGATCCTGAAGCTTCTGATGATGACAGACCTCAGTGTGAGTATGGAGTTGATTGCTATCGCAAAAATCCTCAGCATCGCAAAGACTATAGACATAGCAGGATACCACAGCCTCAAAGAAGAGCAAAGCGAAAAGGTTTGTAACAGATAGCAATCCTGTTTTCTGTACTGTGTCTTAATCTATAAGTAAGCATTAAAACAGACAGTTCAGGATTAATTTGATTTGTTGTAGGGTAATTTTGACATGCTACCATGATGGCATCATTCTTTGGCTTATAACTAATAAATATTTTTTCTTATTGTAGACTGCAATTACACTTTGTCCTCCCAATTGATTGTCTGTTATAGTTGTCTGTTATAGTTACTCAGTACCTCATGTTCTTTTGTTAAAGTTCATCAGTTTGTTGTTTTCATAGGCCAGGAATGAATAATGATTCTTGTTTTTATTTTATATTATCACAATTGCTAATATAGGCTTGTATTTCTTGCCTTTCCTTCATATTGTAGGAAATTTGCATTATTCTCAACACTTTTCATGTTTTTGAGTAATATTTTCTTTGTATATATTTAGCACATGTTAATGTATCCTACCTTCCCAGTATACATTAGTCTTGTTTGATTTTTCTGTGAAATTGAAGGAAGGACTTATCAGGAAAGAAACTGAGAGACTTGCTGCCCTGACAGTAGTGTTCCAGGAAAGGCTCATGATCAGTATAGAGATAATTCGGTCAGATCTATATGTATTGCAGTCTAGAGCTGCTGTGTCACTAAATTCTTGGTATTAACAATGTTATTCCTGTTCAGAAATTATTACAATGCAACCTTGAAAAAAAAAAATTTTAGTTAGATAAAATTGAAAGTGATGCAAATTATTTTCAAAGTATAGCTGATGCCATTGGCTACCTTAATGGAATTTTTCAATCAAGAGAAACTGACTTTATCTAAAAAACCTCAGGGTTATTCCAATGATGACCAGTCCCTTGGTCATTACAATCCAAGATATCACATGGAGCTAAAAAACAGGCTCTGGCTCGATACTGTAGACAATGTATGGAAGAAAATTTAATAACATACAAGACATGCAAAGCACAATTCTGCTGTGCAATGAATGCAAATAGACGTGAGCCTTGGTTGTCCTATGTTTTTTCAGTAAAACAGCAGAACTCCATCATCTGCTGTAGGAAGATGGCAAGAGAATTCACAGAAAATCCACCTCCAGTTTTAATAGGTGATTGTTCAGTACGACTAATGAAATACAGGCGAGCAATGCTATGGTTTAACACTTTGCCATCATGTCATGTAGATCTGGAATTGCTCCATGTTACAAAAACAAATGCAATAAATAAAAAAAAAAAAAAAAATCCTTGATTTTAGAGCATATGAGGAATATTGCAACCTTTGCTTCACTGCAAGACAGTTTGGGTCATCTTTACAAACTCAGGCCCTTAAAAAATCCTTATGCGAGAAAATTAATTTATGACCTACCCAAGGGTTTTCAGCAAATGCACTCCACCACTGATGTACATACTGCATTTGCTTAGCCCTCAATGTGTGAAAGTTCTTCTTCCATACATCATGATGTCACAGTCTTTGTTTCTTGTGCCTTGAAAAGGCATATGACACTGCGTAGAGACAAAGCATCCATTATCTATTCAGGCATTTACAACACTTTGTTTACTCCCTGCAGGAGTAAATGCTTTTTCTGAGAAAAAAAACACCAAGTAGGAGTTCCAAAGGGTAGTTTGCAGGGTGTGACTTTGTTAAACTCAGCTATTGATGAGGTATCCTCAGTCATTCCCTAAGACATTATTCCCCCACGCCCTTTGTGAACTACCTTTCCATATTATTTGCCAGAACAAGACTGGCAAATGTTAAAAGGAAAGTCCAACTAGTACAATAGCTGACAAAATGATTCACTTGAAGTGGATCTTTTGGAGGTTATACTGGCTTAGCTTTTTCTTATAAGTTAAGTCTGACGCTGATGGATGTATGAGAAGAGCACAGATCTACAGAAACAGTAAAAAGTGATTTGTATTTTCATTTTAAGAAAATTAAATTTTTTAGAATATAAGCAATAGTTTTTTTTTTATCAAAGCAGAGGTGTTGATATATAAGAAAATGTAGGTATACCCCTAATTCATGACTATTCCTTTCTACTAGAAATCGCACGGTTCTTTTCCTAAATTTCTTAATTGGTGTGTGTTCTGAATACCAAGTAGGCCATAGAAAGAAAATTATTTATTTAAACCTGCTAATTGCAGATTGTCATATGTATTTAAAGGTTTGTATTTAAAAGACATTCAGATTGTTATAGAATTTTGAGGCCTTATTTGATTTGTGTCTTTATGTATGCAAGATTTGTTAAACTGAAAATGTCGTTAGTGGTAATGGTAATGGTCATTAATGAAGAGGAATTTAAGTGTACTGTACTATTGCTTTTCAGCTCGTCAGCAAAAACAAAATGACAATGATGATTCTGATGATTATGATTATGATGACCCATTTCTGAATGATGAGAGTTCAGACGACTATGCTCCAACTGATTCTGAATCTTTTATGGAAGATGAAGATGATGATATAAAAAGTACACTTGAAGAAGGGAAGAAATTTGTGAAGAAAAGGAAATAAAGTAGGCATATATGCCATAATTTTTTATGAATGTAAGTAATGCAGCATAAATTTTGTACAGTATTTGAAATATTAGGGCAATAGTTATTTACAATTTAAAGTATGTTACACGTTAATACATATCCCAATACAGTATTTTTTACATTTTTATCTGATCTTCATAGAGAAAGAAGACCATTCCAGATCAACACAGTTTACGGTACAGACAGACTTCAACATACATTGAGGGCTTGTTCCATGGGACACTACATAAGTCAGCTTCTGTGTGTGTCAGAATTTAATACATAAGTAGTAGTACACACTGCAAAGAAAGCTATATAATGTGCACTTCAGAAATATTACAGTACAGTATTATATATGTTAATAATAATAACAATATTGTACATGTCTTTTGTTAAGTAATGATGTACATGTATAATATTCTGATACTGTATCTAATGCTGTCACTCCCATCACCATCGTGAACATTTTCTAGTCAGCTTTTCCCTTTATGGGGTTAGCAATATAAAATGAATTCTCTCCACTCCTCCCTGTCCTGTCCTCTTTCTTCCTCAGCTCCCATGAGGTCTAGATCTTCATCTATACCCTTTCTCTGTGATATCCTGGATTGTCTTATGGGTCTTGCATCCTGCTGCTTCCATATCTAGTGCTTGTTTCACCAACTAGACCTCATCTCTTTCTCATCTCATGTCCAACCCATCTCAGTTGCTGAGAGCACAGAAAGGTGATGAAAAAAGGGGAAAATGGGACATGAGATGCAGACTGTCATATCTTCCCAGAGTGGAATAAAGCCCAGCAGAAGAGAGAGAATGACTGTTAAGTAGGCTCTTTAATGTTATAGTGATGATGATCAAAGAGATTCAAAGGAGGTTACCCAGCGAGGATTCCCAGGGGGGCCCAGCATAACTAGAGAATATCACAGTTAGATTAACCTAGCATCCTTACTCCATCCTGACCGTTTCTAACACTGCAGCTGTACAATACAGTATTATTTAAAATTGTAATTATAATAATAATATACTTATAAGATAGTATAGTACCTCTTGGTGTACTTATTAATTTTTACTCTTGCCTTTTATTTTCTTTGAATTCTTCCTGTGAAGTTGACTAAATTGACATAGTACAGTATTTTATGTGGTGCAAATTAATAATAATAATAATAATAATAATACAAAGTGGCACATCAACGTAGCAGATTGCATTACAGTGCCAAGACTTGCCTGAGTCTGATAAAAATAATAAGAATATTTTGTACTTGCCAGAGAAATCTTGGTAAGTGTGATAGGGTCGTTGGACAGTAGACTGAGACTCTCTTGTTTGTGTATGTGGGGGCTGAGGGTGAGCAAAGGTTCAAATGTGCTCGTGTTAACTAACGCTTTCCTCTTTGTGCGTCATGTAGGGAAACAATATGCACTTACCATGGCCCCAACCTCTCTCTCTCTCTCTCTCTCTCTCTCTCTCTCTCTCTCTCTCTCTCTCTCTCTCTCTCTCTCTCTCTCTCTCTCTCTCTCTCTCTCTCTCTCTCTCTCTTTCATAGTTTTTACTGACATTACTTAATGTGGTACTGTATTGTACTGTTCTTAATACATTAGGTAGTGTTACACATTTTTCAGTGTGTGCATGTGCACAGGGATACACATTTGCATCTGTTAGAATAAACTATGAACTTACTTTTTGTGCTGTTCCTCTCTCTCTCTCTCTCTCTCTCTCTCTCTCTCTCTCTCTCTCTCTCTCTCTCTCTCTCTCTCTCTCTCTCTCTCTCTCTCTCTCAGTTTTTTGTTATGAAGAGTTTATGGTATTTATGTTTAAAAAGAAGCAGCGTTATGTTTTATTTATATTGTGTGGGTCTTGTATATGGTACTTTACACGTCTTGTAAGCATAAGTAGGTCAGGTACGTACACATATTGATGAAAATAATTCATTTGCCAGATATATCTCCAAGTTCAAATAGTAAGTAAATCAATACTTTAATTTAAGTGATAGTTACAAAACACCAGTTAGGATAGGCTGTTATATACTTTATATGGAATTGCACTAGACATTAAGCTATGAGAGTTAGCCCCTGGGAACCCTATTTTGTAGGCTATATGCCAGTCTCTGTAACTTAGTGGATTTCATTACTTACTGGAAGGGGGCAGGCCCCTGAGCTGTCTGTTAAGTTTAGATGACACAGCACTGGTAATAATGATTATAATGATAATATGATGTATACATGTAGGACAGTACCTGTATTGCACATGTACTGTACATTTATAAGTTAAAGTACTGTGCACTAATACATAATACTACTGTACAGGTGAATGTAATCATGATAATATTTTTATACAAAATAAATGTGATCATGGTAATATTTGTACATACAAAATGCTATACTAATAGTAATGGTATTAGTAATACTGTAGTTTGGTGAAAATTGATTCATTACCAAGGGCCAGGGTAACAATCCAATAAACTCCAGGTCAGCTAAGGCTCACTGAAGGTATTGTTGATTCAACTGTTTCCTGCTCGTGTGATGTACTAAGCAAATCTTCACAAATCAGCAGAAGTAAACACATATGTCTCAGAAATTTTTACAAGTGGATGAAGCATACCATTACTTGGGCATCAAAGTGTATAGTCTATGGACTTCCATTGAAATTAAGGCTTTAAATTTATGTGCTTACTCAAAGATTTCGTTATTTAGAATATTCTAATTTCAGTTAAGTTCGGTGTATTATGAACCCCATGTAAAGTAGCTTCAGCTTCATGTAAGTTCCGAGATCAGTATTGGTTATAGGCAAACTTGTCACTTATGCTAAGCTGCCCTTATTTCTTGAAGTTGCCCTAACTTCTAGTCTTCTACCTAAAAATCTGGTAACAGTCACCATTCTTATAAAAATTATTGGGTGGCTCATATCCATTTTTTTTTAGCTCAGTTGCACTACTTTAGAGGGCACAGAGTAAGAGGATAAAATGGTCTGTTGGGGGTGGTAGTGCCTTCAACTGCTTACATATAAGCAGGATCCAAAGTGGATGGGTCTCCATTATTTGTGGTGGCGGGCTTGGCGTTCAAATTAGTTTAATCATCCAGTAATCTATATGTTCTTCAATGAGATGAATTTCTTGAGTTCATTGGTAGGATGAGCATAGGCATGTCAACCTTAGCCATAACCACTGCTACTGTCATCCCTGTTGGGGCTTTGAGTGTGTCCTGGTTTGGGCATTCATTCTTAGGTGAACTTCCAGGGGCCCCAATGCCAGCTACAGACCCATTAGTCCCCTCACCAAGGGGTGGCATGATCCTCTTCAATTGAGACAGAATGAAGATTGATGTCACATTCCTTCAGAATATTGGCAGTCTTGTTTGCCTGATTGAGCACAAGCACTTCTTTGCATCACTCATTATTCTTTCGTTACATGACATTTGAACATGCCTAACTCTCTCTTCAGTATATAAATACCTTGTAGGTATTGTGTCGAGTGTCCTGAAATGGGTGATTTCTTGTGCTTCCTGGAAGTCCACTATGATGGTAATTCAGCAGCAGAATACCAAATTGACCACAGACATCATTGTTATTCTGCAGGGGAGATAGTTTTGTAAGTCTTAGGAGGTAGGAATCCAGAAATGACAGCCTGTGCCTCTGACTGGAGTTCCTTCCATTCTTAGCTGTCCTTGAGTCAGAAGGTGAAAGTAATCAGCATCTATCCATAGGCCATTGTTATCAAGGGCCTGCAGGTGGCAATAAAGACTGAGAAGGCTGGTGATATAACTTGCCTTTATTTTGTGAGTGTAGATGACTGCTTGAATCTTATGTGTCCTCAGACTGGTCTAAACTCATAGAAAATGTATCATGTGCCTTGGGAAGCATCCAGTTATTGAAGGGGTAAGTGCCATTGCTGTTTGCCATGTGGGGTGCAGCCCAAGATGTTTTATGAATTAGGGCACATGGATGTCTCGTGTCTTTAGGAAGGCAATGGGAGTGCAAATTCATTGATAGTTGAGTGGTTATTAGGTTGCTTACTCTCCGTTTTATTTGTGGTTTCTTCTTCGTTATCATAACTGTCCTGTTGTAGACTTTGGTCCATGGTCGTGACAGTATTAACACTAAAGGAAATTTTGAAATTGTGATAGCAAATGAAGGTGTGATGTCGACTTTCATCCAATGTGGTGTAAACTGTATAACTTTCTGACTTTGGTCTCTTTGTTTTAGCTCAGTGTGCCCTAGGGTGATGTCTTATTGGTACAGTTCTAGGGCTGTGGATTTGTATGGGTGTCAGGGCCTATTAGATTCATTTTGATAGGGTCTGGTTTCATAATGGAATATTGCATGCTGGTGTTCTACAGAGTAACTGATGATTTTGGTACCTGATGCACTTCAGTTGTTCAACCATGGGATGCATCTCTTGATTTTGGTAAATGCCTGCCAAGGTTTCTGTGATAGACAACTGGGTAATTATATCTCCTTCAGTTGTCATGTCTTTGGGAGTCTCTACAGCAGCTTTGTACTGGGATATCAATTTGTTCCATGTGAATTGGACATGCTAAATTTGTCATAGCTGTGCTGTTGATGAAGCTTTAGTAATTACCAGTGGTGATAAGGCTGAGATTTATGCTTGGTGTCGTAAGCAGACCTATTGCAACCATATAGTTCTTTTCAGTGATGGCCAGTCATGGTACAGAACCTGAATTTGACAGGGATATGATTTTTAGTCAAAATGAGCTTATAAACTCTTCTGATCATGGAGTGGTTAATGTTGCTGTCATCGTACATCCTTTCTTTAAAAGGTATAGGTTTGTATCCTGGTCAGGATAGGAGCACTTATTCCATACAGTTCCCTTTGTTATACCTAAGGTACAGTGAAAGCCGTAGTGACAGAACTGTCATGAATAACTGCTTGTTGCAAGCTTAACAATTAGTTTGAGTCATGGCCTTGGCAGGACCCCTGTCGTAAATAATTTTATATGGGTGTAAGCTATTTAAAAGGTAAAGTGAATTTATAATTAACCTTTTGAGAGTAATGGTGGCCCCAAAATTTGTGTTGCCAAGCACACAGACTGATACTGAACATAGCAGTTTTTTCATTTTATTGTTTCTTGTGAATATATTTTTCACAGTATAAAGCTGGTTTTGTTGTCATTTTGAAGCTGAATACCCTATACATTATAGATGTATGTTTAATTTTTTCCAGGTGACTTCATTTGACATAACCTTAATCTCTGAGATTGGGTTAGGATGATGTCATTCGATGCCATTGAAATCTAGTGTGTTTAATGGGTTATTTGAGGGTTAATGTTTTAAAGCATATAAAAATGTCACACGCAAACTATAGAAAAACTTTCATAAAAAGCCACATACTAGAAACAGCATTCGGCTATCTTGATGAAGTTGGGCTTATTTTGATTCAAAGTGAAAGCAGTCTATGATGTAACTGTAATTTAGGTTCCTTATCCTAAGGGACAAGTTTGCCTCCCAGTACATACATAATTATATATAATTCCATTTTGGTGTAAATTATTCCCCAGGTAAAGTGAATTTGATATCAATTGGATGTTTGGAGTTTAATATTTCATACTTTGAAAATTCACATGTAGTGACAAAGCTTTCATAAATAGGCACATGTTACATGCTTAACTTTTTACTGTCATTGTGGAGTGTTGATATTGATTTTAAGTACATAACCTGAAATTTACTAGAATACATACTGCAGAGACAGAATTGATTTACATCTCTTGATAGTTGAATGGATAATGTCTCTGTCATCATAGATTATTACCCTGAAAAGCATAAGTTAAAATCCTAGTCAGGGCAGTAGCATATACCACATACAGACTGTTTAATTGTCTATGTATGTACATTGTATTTGTGAACATATCATACATTACACTATATGTCATGTATTATATTTGTTTTTCATTTATGTAATAATTTTATAGTATTGTTGCTGTAAGTAGTTAAGGAATGTTACCTTCTTCTACCCTATGGGTATTAAAAGTGAACACAATGATGGATGGTATAAGAAAAGTACTTTTGTACTTGCACCTCTTGTATGTTTATGTCCATCATTGACTTTACTTTTAATTTTGTTTGCTTTTTGTACTACATACAGTAAACCCCCTGTATTCGTGGGGATGTGTACCCCCCCCCGCCGCGAATAGCTAAAACCAGCAAATACTTAGACCCCTTCTAAAAACTCTTAGAACTGCCTATTTTTATAGTTCAAACACACATAAAACAAATTACAAATGCTTATACAGGTATTATCCTACTTATGATGGGTTTAGGTTCCAAAAAATAACCATCGTTTGTTGGAAAAAACATAAGAAATACCAAAACGTATCTCGAACATAGCCTAGCCTACACAAGGGTATTCCATGTACTGTATACATATATGGTAGCCTAGCCTACACTATAAAATATACTCTTTACATACACGGTATAGTAATTATTAATCCTTAAACGCCTGTTGGACGTTTTAAATGTCATCCAAAATTGTCTGTCGAATGCCGAGTGGACGTTGCAAACGTCGACTGAAAATGCTTTTTTTAAATATTCGCGGAAAAATAATTATAGGCCTAGTTTGCGGAAGATTTCAAATCCCGCACCTCGGCGGATGCTGGGAGTTCACGGATCCAGCTGTTGTTTTGTTTCTGAGCGTCACCCAGACGCACATGCGCGAATTTCCCCCATCTCGCATCAGAGAGCATCAGAGTAGCGCCTTGCGGGAGCGATATTTTGACGCAGACGTGTTTTGCTGAACTTTTGCGAGTGTTAGCGAATTCGTGCTGCAACAGAACGTTTGCATAGATGTCGCAAAGGCGTCAGGAGCGTGAAAGGCGCACATTGCCTGTCGGAAGTGAGTGTGTGAGGCGAGTTTTGGACTTGGATGCTGGAGAAGGACCCAGCAACCAGAGTGACCCAGCTTCTCAGCAGCGTGTTGTTCGGCCACGTGTGACCTATGGCGACCAAGGACCACATCCCGTTCCTTTTACGACCCCTAGGAAGCATCGGGGTGTCCTGAGGGGCATCCGAAAACATTTGGGAGGCCTCCAACAAAAGGACATTGATGAGTACTAGTTGGAGCCCGATCGAGAGCAGGTCGAAAGTCCTGATTTCGGTGGTAGTTGGTCATCTAGCGATGACGACATAACGCCTGACGTCAGCGATGAAGAATATTTGCCACCAATGTCCGTACGGGATCCTCAGCAGGAAAGTGAATTAGAGTTTAGTGGGTTTAGTGCCTACAAGGGAGAAAGTGAGTTGGAGGAGGAAGAGGATGACTCGATTGTGGCTGGTGGGGACGAAACAGAAAGTGATGGGGAAAGTGAAGGAGACAGCCCAGCTGGGAGTGTGAGAGTGCAAAGACGTGCCCGTGCACGTGCGCGAGCGCAAACCCGTAGAAGGTCGCAACGTCGCGGCAGCTCAGGTGAAGGCCGTTCGTCCGAAAGTGATGAGGGGTGGTCGGAGGACCCCACCCCACCTAACATGCACCCATTCACGGCAGTACCTGGACTGACCGTCCCTGTGCCTCTCACGGTACTGGGGTTCATTCAGCTTTTCCTGACGCAGGAATTGCTTGAATTCCTGGTTGCGGAGATAGTAGATTACGCTCGGTACTGCCGTGAGGAACTGCGGACGACGCGTTGTCGCACCGCTGGCGGGCTGCAACCTCACGGACATGGCGCACTTTTGGGGCTCCACATATTCTTTGGGATGATGCCTGCTGCTGGCGTCAGGCAATATTGGAGGCGGAATTTTTTTAAAGTACGCCTAATGTGGCCGGCATTATGTCCCATGATAGTTTCCTGGCGTTGGACAGGTATTTCAACGCCTTCAACCGAAGGGCTATACCCCGAATAACCCGACCGCCTCATCTTAGTCCGCCCATTGTTGGAGTTCATTCATGAACGGTGCCAGACTCTCGTGGTTCCTTCAAAGAACCTTTCTTTGGATGAGGTATGATGCCATACAAAGGGCGTCTAAGTATCAAAGTGTACAACCCGAAGAAGCCAAAGAAGTATGGTGTAAAGTTATTTTTATTACGGAAGCCAACACTGGATACGTCGTGGACTTCTTGGTGTATTCTGGGGTCTTCCACGCTGCGTGACACTGTCTTCGGTCTTGTGAATCGTTTCGTAACCAGGGATACCACCTGTTTATGGATAATTATTATAACTCGGTATCCCTGGCCCAGGAACTGTATGAAGCAGGTGTGCACGTCAGTGGTACCCTTCGGTTGGTGCGTGGGGCCCCAATGTCCTCAAGAGGTTTGCTAGCCACCTGCAACATCTTGCAAGAGGAGAGACAGAGTGGCGGCGGAAGGGAGATGTCTTCGTCATCTGTTGGAAGGGGTCCGACTGCGTTGCCCATGATTACGACAAGTCATGAGCCCATCCAAGAGGAGATCACCCAGCGGAAGAAGACACGCCGGCAGGGCTGAGTTACGTATGTGGAGTTTCGTGTCCAACGCCCTACTGTCATCGGGCACTACAACAGGCACATGGGAGGAGTTGATCTCTTTGATCAACTCATCCAGTATTATCCTTCGCCAGGAGAACCAGGAGGTGGACACAGAAGCTCCTCAAATACCTCCTTCAGTTGGCCCTCCAGAATGCCTACATCATTTACTGTGGGTATAATTCGGACGCTCGGAGGTTGACCCACATCCAGTTTCTTGAGGTGGCTGGGAATGCCCTCATCAACTTCGATCTGGAGGAGTGGCCTTCCAACGGCGCCCCTGCCCTGAGCTCCAGCTCTGCCCCCGAGAGGAAAGGTCAAATGTCGTGAGATACCCGACATCATAATTCCTCATCCTGCCGGGGCGCCGCCTGCTGCTGCCGCCGACCTTGATGATGACGCCGCCCCTGAAGATGCCGCCGCCCCTGAAGGTGCCGCCGCCTCGAATTCCAGTGTCCGTCGGGTAGCCGACCCTGTGTGTCGGCTGCAGCCAGGAGATCACACACTGGAGCTCATCGAAGGGGGCAGACAGAAACAGTGCCGGGTGTGCCATATGAATGGCAAGAGGAGAGACAGCCGGTACGTGTGTCGCACCTGCAAGGTAGCACTTTGCAGGTTGGATGAGTGTAACCGCAGGTACCACAATGCGGTTATTTATTAGAGTGCGCCTGCCCGAGCGACACGGGAGGGCGCAGTGAGCCACTGAAGGGCGGCCCACCAGCAGTAAGGGCGCGCGTCTCCCTCCTCCGCTTGTGCCCCGTCATGTTTGGAGGAAAAAAATGCAAGACTCTTCAATGGAGGAGGGAGAAAACAAGAAACAGCACGAAGAGTCAGGATTACGAGTGAGTATTCTGCATTTATTTTTTTAGTTTTATATATTTACAGTTTTATATTTACGAGTGAGTATTCTTTATTGAATTTATTTTTAGTTTTATATTTATTACAAGTTTTTATATATCTGTATTCATTGCTGTTTTGTATAATTTCGTTTTATGCAAAAACAAAGTTTTTCACAACCATTCCTTTTAGTTATGTTTTCGTAACAAAGTAAAAAACAATATAATTTATATGTGTCTATGTATGAATGTCTATATATATATATATATATATATATATATATATATATATATATATATATATATATATATATATATATATATATATATATATATATATATATATATATATATATATATATATATATATATATATATATATCATGAATACAAATATATATATATATATATATATATATATAATAAGGGAATTTATATATATATATACACGAACCGCACGATATTCAGCGACTATTGAAAACCATTGAGCCATCAAATTTATCACTTATATAAATTCCCTCTTTTCTCCAACGGGTATACCGAAAAGCGTGGATTTCGATATATTGCGACAAAATAAATCATATTCTGGTGATATTCAATCCTTTACCTATCATTTTGCAACAAACGGAAAGTCTCTAGCATATAATATTTAGATTTTTTTTACTTGGGTGAATTTTTGAAATAAAAAATTTCATATTCTGGTGATATTCAATCCCTTTACCTTCATTTTGCAACAAACGGAAAGTCTCTAGCACAATATTTAGATTTTTGAAAAATAAAAAATTTCCTGTCATTTCTTGCCTGTCATTTCTTGCTTGCCGTAATTTTTTTGCCGTTTCATATTATTCGTTACATAAAGTGTTATACATCAAAATTTGCGCAATTTCATGTAGAATACAACAAAAATAAATCATTCCTTTAGCTCTTCACATTTTTTAAATATTTACATCGAAATAACGATAAATAGAAAAAAATCAACCTTCGGTCAACTTTGACTCGACCGAAATGATCGAAAAACGCATCCGTAAGCCATAATTATTACATTCGAGTAACAATCAATCATTTACCTTCATTTTGCAACAAACGGAAAGTCTCTAGCACAATATTTAGATTTTTGGTGAATTTTGAAAAAAATAATTTCCTCCGCTCCGCGCGCGCGGAATCAACTGAAAATCGTGGCATTTCTTGCGTCAGCTTGCCGTAATTTTTTCGCCGTTTCATATTATTCGTTACATAAAGTGTTATACATCAAAATGTGCGCAATTTCATGTAGAATACAACAAAAAATATATCATTCCTTTAGCTCTTCACAGTTTTTAAATATTTACATCGAAATAACGATAAATAAAAAAAAATCAACCTTCGGTCAACTTTGACTCGACCGAAATGATCGAAAAACGCATCCGTAAGCCATAATTATTACATTCGAGTAACAATCGGTCATTTACCTTCATTTTGCAACAAACGGAAAGTCTCTAGCACAATATTTAGATTTTTGGTGAATTTTTGAAAAAAAAATTTTCCTTCGCTCCGCGCGTGCGAAATCCGCTGAAAATCCTGGCATTTCTTGCGTCTGCTTGCCGTAATTTTTTCACCGTTTCATATTATTCGTTACATAAAGTGTTATACATCAAAATGTGCGCAATTTCATGTAGAATACAACAAAAAATAAATAATTCCTTTAGCTCTTCACAGGTTTTTAATATTTTCGCCGAAATAACGATAACTGACAAAATTTTAACGTTCGGTCAACTTTGACTCGACCGAAATGGTCGAAAAACGCATTCATAAGCCATAATTATTACATTCGAGTAACAATCAATCATTTACCTTCATTTTGCAACAAACGGAAAGTCTCTAGCACAATATTTAGATTTTTGGTGAATTTTTGAAAAATAATTTCCTCCCTCCGCGCGCGAATCAGCTGAAAATCCTGGCATTTCTTGCTTCAGCTTGCCGTGATTTTTTCGCCCTTTCATATTATTCGTTACATAAAGTGTTATACATCAAAATGTGCGCAATTTCATGTAGAATACAACAAAATATAAATCGTTCCTTTAGCTCTTCACAGTTTTTTAATATTTTCGCCGAAATCACGATAACTGACAAAATTTTAACGTTCGGTCAACTTTGACTCGACCGAAATGATCGAAAAACGCATTCGTAAGCCATAATTATTACATTCGAGTAACAATCAATCACTTACCTTCATTTTTCAACAAACGGAAAGTCTCTAGCACAATATTTAGATTTTTGGTGAATTTTTGAAAAAAATAATTTCCTCCGCTCCATAAACGCGGACTCCGCTGAAAATCGTGTCATTTCTTGCGTCAGTTTGCCGTAATTTTTTCGCCGTTTCATATTATTCGTTACATAAAGTGTTATACATCAAAATGTGTGCAATTTCATGTAGAATACAACTAAAAATATATCATTCCTTTAGCTCTTCACAGTTTTTAAATATTTACATCGAAATAACGATAAATAGAAAAAAATCAACCTTCGGTCAACTTTAACTCGATCGAAATGGTTCAAAAATGCAATTGTAAGCTAAAAAAAAAAAAACTTACAGTCTAGTAATATTCAATCAATTTCCTTCATTTTTTGCACAATTGGAAAGTCTCTAGCACATTATTTTGATTTTTGGTGAATTTTTTGAAAAACTTTTTTTACGTCCGAGCGTTACGAATTCATGCATCATTTTGTGATAATATTTTCTCTGTGTTGCTTTAATCGTTTTACAATCTGTTATATACCAAAATCATCGCAATTTAGTGTAAAATACAACTAAAAATAATTAACTCATTAACTTTAACCGTTTTCCTTACAGCGCGATTTGTATACAATTATATACGAGTTTTTTTTTTTCGCTGTCATATATTCCAATATTTATATATGGTAATGATATTTTTTTTCATTTCTGATGATTGCATACTAAACTTCAGGCAATGAGAAAAAAAGGAGCCAAAAATGAACTCTTAATCTTGAAAACTAAGCGCGCTGTGATTTTTTGAAAAAAACTTTTTTTCCACTTCGGCGCTACCTCTCGGAGGCCGCCGGCATACGGGAGACGTTTTTGAAAATAGGGCTTTGGCGTTAAAGGGTTAATATCAGCTAATTCTGGAGGTCCATGCAAAGTGACTTATGATAATTCAATACAAAGAGAAATTGGATAACAAACAAGAATTAGCTTAGTCTACACTACGGTATATTGTTTACATACACAGTAGCGTAGCCTTCATTATACTGTCCTCTATATTCACATATCGTATTATGCAAACGTCAATATAACGAATATGCATCTTTTCCATGGATCTTTTAAAATGTTATGTTTTAATTCACTTTATCTAGTAATATATTGTATATATTCTTATATTGCTTTTGTATTACTGTATAAATTGCAATCATAGTGATCAACGTTTTGGTTTGGAAATGTTTATGCAGCGTTTATTTCGCCGTGTTTAATTCAGTTCAGAGCGCTTTTCTTGCTTCTAGTTAGCGTAAATGTATCTCAAGATATTTTATTTATATGTGACAAGGATATTTTTCGTTACACGAAGTGTTTTTAGTCAAAATATAGCTAAAATACGTCCTGTTGTGAAATTAATTTATCTATTATTTTCGTTAGTAGATGACGATGGCCGTTTGGGGCCGTTTGTTTTGTGTAAAAAAAAATTCAAAATTCCGTTCACTATTTTCACGTGATTTCATCATAATACAAGTTTTTTGTATTTATTGTTTATTGGCGTAAAAATAACAGTAATGTGTTCTTTCATGCCCAGTAGTTTTGATTAAAATACTTTCTCTCCCATTTTAATTATGATCGAGTCTCATCCATGTTGCCAATGCATGATAATTTACAGTATAGTTATTAGCATCTTGAACATTGTTTTCTCAGCTTCAGCTACAACTTGCAGCTTAAATTTAGCAGTATATTTCCTTGCCGATCTTTTATCCATACCAAATAAGGGTATAATGTAAAAATATATCAGTCCTATTCAACTTAAAGTCATTTGTGCCATAACGTACGGTAATTGTTATTACTGTACGATGGTTGAAGTACCAGGTAAACGGCTGTTGTTATCCAATTCGGTTATAAGCAAAACAACAGTTTCTTGGTCTGTTGTTTATGGCTGTACACACTTATGCAAGAGTATAATGTTACTAACAGTACTTTTATCATTCTCTTTTACTTTTTTAACTAGAAGATGGGGTAAATGATGGAGGAAAAGTTGTCTATTGTAATTTGGTCTCTCACTGCCTGATTACACTGCTGCCTGCGCCCACGCGAAATTTAAAAACATTTTACAAATGATATTGTGGTATCGGTATTAATTGCTTACCCCATTGCAAAATCGAATTATCGTAAGGTGAATTATCGTAACTCGAGCATTACCTGAGTGTTTTAATAGTTTTATCACAAAAAGTGCATTTAGCCATGAAAAGAGATGAAAATACAGTATTTAGTGATATTTCTCAGTGAAAAATACCGCGAATGGGGGAATAATCCACAAATAATGGGTAGATAAGTTCCAAAGAGAAATCCGTGAATACGTGAGTCCACGAATCGTGAGAACACGAATCCGGGGGGTTTACTGTACATACATACGTACAGTGTACATACATAACATACCTGCATGCATTTATACATACAGTTATACTTCACCCTACATCATTAGCTTGTTCCAAAAATGGAAAAACAATGTAAAGTGAATAAACACCATAAAAATTTACTTATATACCCTATAAACTCATATTAGCAACCCTTAACATTGCTAATACTGTAAATCATTTGATAATTTAACATTTTAAATGTCTTTTTAATAAATGTATTATATATTTTAATTGTAAAGAATGTGAAGAACAGCAAAAAACTTACTTATACTGTACTGTACTGCACCTGATAGGTAATGCCAAGAGGAAGAGGAGGAGACCACATTGATGATGTTGGCTGAAAATCTTCTTTTGGATTTGCAGACTGCTGCAAGAACTAGCCAAGAGTGGCCCGAACTCTGTTACTCATCTTTTCACCTGAAACAATCCCATAAGGAACAACTGAGCTGTGCATTGTCCCTTTAATCTTGGCAAAGAATTAGCATAGCCAACTTATTTTTCAATAGTAGCACTGTTACCAGAACTGTTTTTGGAGTCATGGGACAAATATTAAAGGCACAAATTCACTGCAAGTGAAACACTGAATAACATGTATGCAAACACGTTTGAATACACTGTCAAGAGCCGTTACTGCTGAACATCATGCACAATGACAATATTCTTAAGCTTGTAAGTAAAATATGCGTTATTTTATTTATTTTAACATTCTGTACAACCAAAGTTCATGTAAATATGACAAATTTTACTACTTATAAGCTTTTAAATAATTTTATACTGTAAATTACTGTATAATTACTACTTTATACATGTATATTGTTAAATTTGCTTTTTTGTAGTTTGGCACTTTTTTGATCTCTGTATATTTATAGCTATATAATTTTTTGTTGACCAACTTAAAATTGTTTAAAACGACGTATATCAACTTTTTATTTTTCCCTGTTATTTTAAGAAAAACCTTTGCCAAATAAAATATGATGGAACACAAGATGACAAGTTGGAGATAGACAGTGTGTATATATGAAATGCATTCACAGTTCTACAGGTTTGCTAATGTTTGCATGGAAGGATACAACTTTATATTCATCTTTTGGCTTTTTATAATTTAATTTGGCTTTAAGAAAGGACAATCATTAACCTAATTCAACTCATTGGGAACCTGTACTTTTACTTTGTTTTGACTTATTGTACCATACTTCATTCCATTTTAACGAGCTTGAGGAATATCTTGCATCTAGGTAAATTTTTTATGTAAAGAATATTTATTCAGAGGATTATTTTGCTTTGTATTTTATCGGGGATCTATGTGTGGTGCTTATGAAACTGTTCTAGTAGAACGATAATAATATATGTTTACATGAAGTCTTACAGAACAGTGATGATATATGTTTTTATTAATTGTTATATAAGTAACCCTTTGAGATTTTGGCTTCCCAAAATTTATGTGACAAAGCATACAATAATAGAATTTTGAACAAAGCAATGTTTTTCTTCTGTTTGCTCACGGCAAATTTTCTTTTCATAGTATAAAACTTGTTTTGGTGTTTGTAGAAGGTGAACACCTGTACTTTATTTTATTATGTTTAGAAATGGAAAACAACAAAAATAGAAAGTCAAAATTACCTGAATTTTGCAAAAAAATTTGGATGATGAAGGTATCAAAATCTCAAGTACCATAGCTATCAAAGTTTATGTTTAATGCCAGTTCATAATCGTATACCTTTATGAATTAATATTTTGTAGAGACATATTATTAGGTGAATATTGTAGTTAGGTTATGAGTATTTCTGTTTTGATAGTTTCAGAATACTTTTGAAAGGTGGTTGTGTGCCAACAGTGATAACCTCTTACATCCCTGATGCGATGGGGGCTTCTGTTGGGGTTATTTCCGTGTCTACACCATCTCTTCATGTCTTAAGCTTTTTGTTATGGTTATAGAAGATATTTTTGCTGACCACAATGTCCAATGTCTTACTAGCAAGGCTAGTAAGACATAGTAAGCTATAATTGTAAAAAAATAAGATATATGAAGAGATGTTCCACAGAGAGAGAGAGAGAGAGAGAGAGAGAGAGAGAGAGAGAGAGAGAGAGAGAGAGAGAGAGAGAGAGAGAGAGAGAGAGAGAGAGAGAGAAACCACAACAGAAACCTTCCCCTTGTCAGTGATGTAAGGGTTATTTATTGCCAGTTTACAACCACCTTGCAAATATATCCCAAGAGTGTTAAAACTCAATTGCTCAAAGGCTTAATACAATAATTCACTAAATAATAATAATAATAATACTGTAATAATAATAATTCACTAAAGATAAACATTAACTTCTATGGCTGAAGTGCTTGAGATTCCAGTGATGTTACTGTCTTAATTTTTTTTTTTTTTTTTTTGTACCAGTATTGGTGTCTCCAATGAAGGGTAAAATTCAGACTTCTGTGGTGAGTGCCATTGACTGGGCTGCCTTTCATCACTATAGGATCTTTCGTTTGAGAAATAGAAAATGAGACTCAAGTCCTTTGCTGGATTGATATGACCAGAATAATTCTCACAAAAATATATATCAAAAGGGAAGCAAGAAGTATTTTGCCCTCAGGTACAGTGTCATAACCTTATAAGGATATTGAAAGGATTCAGACAGTGCATGAAAGAAATTTCGAGTGTATGAAAGAGATCTAAAACATTTATCGCGATCAATTCAGGCTTCCTTTGAAAGAAGGAGAAATACTTAAATCAGTTACAATTGTTGTGTAGCTACAGGTGGATACCTTGATGGCAAAAAAACCCTAGAACATATTTGGATGTTACCAGACATTTTGCCAACGAGAGATGGGTTAAAGATAAGTTTTATAATGTAAATGAGAGAAGAGAGAGATTAAAATAGTTGGATGTATCTTCTGAGCAAAAGTTGGCTCCATAGAGACCAAGAAGAAGAAGAAAGATGATTCAACAAAAAGGGAAGACGAGGAAAGATATCCTGTCAAAGCAAATATTAACAATCACTATGCCAGTTTAGGAAAAAAATTGACTAGTGCTCCATTAATGGATCAATGGTACTGATAAGAATTATAATCTGAACAAATAAATGTTTTGAATGCTGAAAGAAGGGCACCTAAAGGCTAGATGCACCAAAAGAAACAGAAGATTTGTTTTAAGTGCCATAAGGTTAGGCACATGGCTAGGGAAAGTACTAAGGGCCCACAACTTAGTGCTCATACCATGGATACAGCAGGCAAGGAAAAGGATATGGACCAATTATTCAACAATGCAACCGCTGGGGTTTCAGCAAAAGTCCCTGTTTCAGCAGCAGCAACAACATTCACAGGTGCTACTTGTGAACCAGATTTAGCAAATATAATGCCAGGACCACAGCTACTCTTAAGAGAGATTAAAATAGTTGGATGTACCTTCTGGACAAAAGTTGGCTCTGTAGAGATCAAGAAGAAGAAAGATGATTCAACAAGAATGGAAGATGAAGGAAAAATATCCTGTCGAAGCAAATATTTACAATCACTTGTAATGGATAACGAGGGGTATTTGCAACTCCTTGAAACATGGGCTGCTGTGTCCATAAGGAATGGGAGGTAATTGTATAAAAAATCAAGGCAATAAAGTCATTAATGTGTGGAATTGAAGGTGGAGGTGAAAAGATTGTTTTGTATTCATTTGATAGTCAGCCTTCTTCATTAGCAGGTGAAAGTAAGTTACATGATTTTCATATTAAATTTGTGTATTCCCTCTGTTGTTGTTCTTCTAGTGATAGATACTGCTATGGTACTTGGTATAAATATTCTAGCTGGTACTGAAACACCAAGAGCACTTTTTAGAAATAAGAATGTCCTGGTAGAACTGTAGTACAGCCGTTATCTGTTGTTATGGAAGCAAAACCAGATGAAGGTAAAAAGTATGAGGTAAGAATAGGGTTGCAACCTGAAAAAACAACCAGAGAAAAATTTTGGGTTTTTTGTATTTTGATATATTCACATTCTATTGCTTCCTAAGCTACAAAAAATGACTAACTGTATTTATATTATGCGTAAAGCTGGGATAACAAGGCAGTTTAACACTGGAAAGAAAAATATATTAGTGTGAAAAATAAAAACCAGGGAAAGTAAGTAAAACTAATGGTATCTCAGCCATCACCCATTTGAGATTATGAGTGTTTTGGGTACGTAGCTACATTTATATCATTAGAATTTCGATATTTCACATTTGAACATTGAAATTTTCAATTATCAAACAAGTTTTATTGTTATTTTTCAATCATATCTTGATACCATGAGGTACTGGGGTCAATTATTTCAATTTCAATGCATTTGAACAGGAAGAGAGGTATGAAAACTGTTTGATTAGCAACAGTTCCTTAAAAGTATGTATGATACAAGACATTTATGTGTTCAGTATCAATCATGTTCAACTGAAACTTGTATCATACATGTATCAGATTCAGAGGTATGAAAATTGTATGATTGGTAACACTTCCTTAAAAGTGTGTATGGCGCAACACGTGTTCAGTATCAAATGTACAACTGAACTTTGTATCATGCTCATTTCAGTAATTTCTGTTTGAGAACCAAAGTAACTGTACATAGCATGGCAGTGGGTAGTTGTGCTTGGTGAGTGGATTAAAGGTTACTGTGCTCATTATAAGAGGTGGTATATGATATGGCAAAGGTGTAGTCCTAAATAGCATCAAAAGTCTGTAATAACTATAAGTAAGGTATTAAAAATGGAGAAATTGAATGTAAGGACAAAAACACAAAACATAATTTTTTCCTGAAAAAACACAAAATGAAAAAAATTTTTTTTTTTCACAACCCCAGGCAAGAACTATGTATGTAGAATATATTGGACATTCTAGTTTAAGAGATGTTGAATTTTGTGTAAGCTGAAAATTATCTAATTGCACTGCTGTCGCTGTTCCTTGTGATGATTTTGCTGACCATAGCAAATCTGACATTCTTGCAGGAAGTTAATGGTACAGTGAATGTTATGGTTCATAATTTTGCACCTGAGGAACTATCCCTGCCAGATCATATATTAATCACTCATCTAGAACAGGTGGAAGTAATTAATTTATCTTCTCTTCAACCTGAACCAGCTCCCAACCAAGAAGTTGTAAATGAGATGGCAACTGACTCTAAACAAATTTCATATGTATATTTCATACTGAGGTGCTTTTATATTAGATCATGAAAATCCAGGTTACTGGGATAATTTGCCTTTCCACACACACATATAAGTGATCAGCCTGTTGTAACTCATCTGTATCTTTTGGCTTTCTGCTTAGACATCAATAGCTTGTGTACCATATTTATTCCTGGAGCAAGTAGTGTATAAAGTCCAGAATTTGTCAAGACTTGTCTGGAAAAGTATCTCATTTACAGATAATACTGAATAAGACTGCAGGTGACTGTTATCTAAAATAAGGCTTCCGTGCCAACTTTGATTTTTGCTCTCTCTCTCTCTCTCTCTCTCTCTCTCTCTCTCTCTCTCTCTCTCTCTCTCTCTCTCTCTCTCTCTCTCTCTCTCTCTCTCCAGGACAAGAAAGGAAGAGCATGGACAAGAGCCCACTGGAAATCCGGTAAGCTTTTGTTGTTGTAAGCAGTGAATGAAAAAGGTAATAGCTGTTATTTGATGAAGGAAGATGCTTTCTCTCTCTCTCTCTCTCTCTTACAATAAGGGAGACACTGACTTGTGTTGCCATTTTGGTGTGAAAATGATTGTTTGTTTGACTGGTTTACTTTTGCTCTGTCAGCATTTAACATTTTCTTTTGCTTGTATTGCTGCATAAATTCCTTATATGGTCAGTTCTATCTGCATAACATTTTATTGTGGGTTAATTATAAAACTTAAGGCTAGGTAATAGTTTTATCAGTATTACTAAAATGGGTTTTCAAGTTGGTGTAAGCCTCTGTTATGGTGCAAGATTGAACGTTGAAAGTCGATCCTTATAGGGTGTTTATTGTTAACCAAAGAATCAGGGGTGGTTATAGGGAGGTTATCTTACCCTAGGGCGACGTAAGCTGCCTCACAGTCCATCACGAGTTCAAGACTAGTTTAGTTCGGTCAACCTTCAGAACCTGAGTAACGTGTATTGGAATTTGTGACCATTTCTTCTGGGATCTACAGCAGAGACATTAGGATGCAGAAGGTAGGACAAAGTTTTTGCAAAATATTGATTGATTATCTATAGTCATATTTGCATGTGCTGAGGTACAAGGAAGAGATGGAAGCGAGAATTTCTTGTTAATACGTAGGGACCAAGCTTGATTTAAAGATGGATGTTACGAACATGGTCGAAATATACTTCACCCATGGTTAAGAATAGAACGAAGTGGGGGTGAAAGTACATGTATATTTTCATTACTCACACTTGATGACATCTATGGAAAGAGAGAGAATTGTTTGTTTGTTTGTTTATTAGTCATTAATACAAATTTTTTTGTTCCTGAATGGTCCATTTTCCTTTGTTTATCAGAATTCCCTTTGTCCTATTATTGATTTGCAATTCTTCTTCCTCAGGTCTCTATCTTGAACAACTCTTAAACACAACAGGTAAACGGAAAATAGACTGGAGACATATGTATACTCGTGTGGATACATTTCCCAGACTTGCATTCTTTTCAAAGTCATTGGTATATCTCCCTGTGAGTTTATACACCATTCTTTTTATTTGCTGTTTATATATATATATATATATATATATATATATATATATATATATATATATATATATATATATATATATATATATATATATATATATATATATATATATATATATATATATATATATATATATATATATATATATTCTTATGTTCATTCATAAGTGGCTCTGGTTACAAACTTCACCTTGCTATTGACAGTGTAAAGACGTCTTCTTTACCCATTAATTATGATCATGTATCGCATCTATCAACGCAGCAAGAATCTCATGTATATATTTGTATGTAGAATTTCCTGGCCTTTTCGCCAATATATATTTTTTATCACTGTATGTACATTATCTCAATTGTTATTGTTATGTGATTGACTGTTAACAAACACAAATTGCTCTCACTCAGCGTGCGGGTCACAGAGACCTGGGGTCGGGCACCACGTTTCCGACCGCACGCTGCCATGTATACCTTATGCCTAGGTAATAAATCAATCAGTACCCAGTTCTGTCATCTTTGACCTCACAACAGATTTAGAGTTTTTTTTAATTCATCTTTTTGAATGAATGGGAATATTTGCAAATTCAGGAACGCAAAAAGAAATCGAACAGGTTAAAATTAGTAACTGTAAGACAAATACTTATCTACAATAATGTTAACTGGATAATAATAATAATAATGATAATAATAATATAATTTGGCAGCAGACCCTCTTTTAAACAGGTTCTATTGAATATTATTTAGCTGCTTCAGCTGCATTTATTTTGTAGAAGACTTTTTCTATTTTTTTATTGGGACTTCTCTTCAGTGGAGGTGCGTGCTAACATTCTGGCCTTCATATTTGTCATTTCATGATGGTCTGTCAAAATCTGGATTCTGCTTCTTTATATATTCTATACAGTTATTATATACAATTGTTGCAAACTCTTCTGTCATTCTCCAGCCAGCTAGTAGGACTGGCAGATTGCATAGGTCCTTCTGAATTTATACACCATATTCAGCAATCATGGATGGCGAATTCTGATTGGTTGCAGTCAGCGAACTTCAAGCCAAATTTCTGCGGCGGCTCGATCCTGACAGATCTTAAAACCTGGGAATGTCATTCATTCCAGCGTTCCCATTGGCCTGCCGTTGCGTGATGTCATGCCAAATGACATCATCGGTAGTTTGGCTGCTATTGGGCTATTTGAATGACGTCATTATCTACTTTTCTGTCGTAGTCGGGGATTGTCTCGAAGGTTAATCGCTCATCAGGGCATCTCCATTTTCAGGGTTGTCGTTTTCAGGTATTTTGGATTTGGTGGGTGTTCTGCATTATTCTTCTTAAATTCGTGGGTTGCCTCCTGGTCGAATTCATTGTTGGTTTCTCTCGGCAATGAGGAGCGCCTCTAGCAGGCGCAGACGCGATGATCGGTCATCTCCGATGGAAATATTGTGGTAGCTTAATGTTTTCTTGACATTCCCAGGTTGGCTGTCTGTCAGGATCGACTTGGCAGAAATTTGGCTTGGTTCGCTGACTGCAACCAATCAGAATTTTTCCATGACCCCCGACAAGCCCGTGTATAAATTCAGAAGGACCTGATGGAGCATCTGCCAGTCCTCTACTAGCTCCCGCTGGTGAATGACAGAAGAGTCTGTCGAAACGCAGAATTCAACAATTTTATAACTAACTGAAGAATATATAAAGAAGCAGAATCCAGATTTTGACTTTTCCCTTGAAATGACAAATATGGCTGTTGTTTTGTTGGACCTCCACTGAAGAGAAGTGATGTAAGGAAAATAGAAAAAGTCTTCTACAAAATAAATGCAGCTGAAGCAGCAATAATATTATATAATAATAATAATAATGATAATAATAATAATAATAATAATAATAATAATAATGAAATTTAACATTCATTTAGTATTCACAATATATATTTAGAATTATTCAGTATTTTCCCGCCTTTTTTGTAGTTTTAGGAACATTCTGGTATTCAAGTGCATTTGATGGTCTGTAAGATGTTTTTTGGTATTTTGCCAGAAATTATTAAAAGTTTCAAATTGAAGCCAGTGATAATTTGGGTTATAGTCCCTTACTGTCATTAACAGACCATATTCACAATCACACACAAAACCCCATTAGACTGGAAGTTTGTAAGCCTTTTTTTTTGTCTACCACTAAAAAAATTATTTATAAAAGCTTGCCGAAATCTATATAATACAACCAAATATTTAAAGCTTAGTTTAAGGATATTTAATGTTGGTCTTAGCACTATCAATAACAGGTTAATCGATCCGCGGCCTTACTGTATACTTATTTTTTGTTTTGTCTTTCATAAATCATATAAATAGTTTGTCAGGTGAATTAGCAATGTTATATCTGACAGTGTTAACGAATGATCGTTCATCTTGTAATGCATTAGGACCCTTTAATGTTTTCTTTAGACCTTGGCTGTTTCTTTACTTGGCAGGTATTCATGGGTACCAATGTTTTTGTGAGACCAGCGAAGGCCTGAAAGTCTCTGGCTGTGATGGAGCACGGCATTCTCTACCATATGGGTGTGAGTATAAAGGCAGAATTCCATTGTTTTAAAATCAGGGGAGAAGGCAACATATAAGTTGTGTGTTTGCTGCTCTCTTGGTCTAGAACATGGCTGTTGTTTTGTTGGATTGATGTGGCATTTACTGTGATGAACTGAGAGAGGTTTATAAATTCTAGAATAACTTTAATTTCTTACTCTAAACCTGTTAGCCAGCATATGGAAGTCATGTAACTGAAATCAGTTTCTGGAAATTATTTGCCACTCCATGAATTTCTGAGGGACATCACTTTATGAGGCCTTTGTATCAACATTACGATTGGAGAGTCGGAGTATTTACATGCTGCTGAAGAGCAAGAGCCCATGCCAGTACAAGGCTGGCATGATCTAGGTAGATAGATGGGAGAGTCAGAGAATTGATGGTTTTGATTCTCACTAATTGCTAAGTAATGATATGATAATGGCCCACACAGGAGTCATGTATTGCATTACAGTTATTCATAGATGGAGCATCCCAACATTAAGTTTACAAGGAGTGTAAAAAATTATATATATATATATATATATATATATATATATATATATATATATATATATATATATATATATATATATATATATATATATATATGCTTACAGTACATACATACATACATACACACATATATATGTGTGTGTGTGGAGTGTAGAGTCTACCGTCATTTTTTACCAGATACATATGTAATTGTATTAGCCACAATTCCCTCTTAACTTCTCAAGAAGGTGGTCAGGTCAACAACATGACTTCGTTGTGATTATGATGACGCGGGTTTGTTTCCCGCTACCGGACATCTCAGCCACTTCAATTTCTTGCATTTGGATCTTAAGGCTTTGTAGTGACAAGCGTATCCAAAAAAGCGCGAAGAATTCAAGAAGTTGAGAGGGAATTGTGGCTATTACAATTACACATATACATATGTGTGTGTGTCTGTGTTTAGACTCTGCCTTTTGTTATGTTGGTTTTTCCCAGTGCTAATAAGAATAATGATGATTAACTTAGTTGGCTACAGTAGCACTTTGGTACAACCATATTCACTATTCTTCGGCTATAGCCTCTGATAGAGGAAAAGAGAAAGAGGCAGAGAGAAAATTCTTGGACTTACCAGACCTTAAACTCGGACGCACGGAAAGAGGGTAGGGAGAAAGAGTACAAAACAAGAAAAACAACAACTTTCAAGAGCACGCTTATATAACAGCTAGTAAAATTAATGATGATGTAATAATAATGTTCATTGTGAACAAAGTGAATCGGTCAGTTACGGGTCCATCTTCCAAACGTGAGTTGATTATTCCCAGGTGGCATCTACAGAGTTTGGTGTTAGCTCAGTGCAACCGACCCTTTTTTAATCTGTCAATCTCATTGGCGGAGATTTTGAATTGTGTTTGTTCGTGTTGAGATATAGGAGATAGTCCCAGGTTAACTATTTGAGGTTGACAATTTCTCGAATAGTAGGCCTATGTCTTGAGCAGTGACACTGAAAGAATCTACCCTGAAGCTGGAACCTTTACCGTAACAGAGAGGCGAGATAAATTTTTTTTATAACTTTAATTTTCTTTACATAAAATCATACAACCATCTACGTCAGCTGTTGAATAATAATGGTATATTAGTTTTTTATAAAACATGATTGATTATAATGACGTCCAGAATATAAAAAGAACTGCCTATTTTTTAAAAATAATGATACTATTAAGGAGCTGGCTACTATATTTGGCAGTGTACGGTGGTGACCTGCCCTCTTTCTCTCTCTGGGTGGTTACTCTCTTCAAGGTCATTATCCCAGGTCTTAAAGAGGCATCAAAGCAATTCCTTCCATGTGGGCTGCTGTTCATAACCATGCTTCTTATGAGAGAAAGAGGGAGAGATTCTGTTAAATTACCTCATTGCCCTCCTTCTGTTTATAGTTATGATACAATGCTATATATATATACAGTATATATATATATATATATATATATATATATATATATATATATATATATATATATATATATATATATATATATATATATATATATATTATATATATATACATATATATATATATATGATATATATATAGTGCTGAGCTTTAAAATCGTCTCCGCTCACTTTTAATGCTCTGGGTGCATTGAAAAACGATGTTCTCTGTTATTCTGCCATTTTGAGAACATCCCGTCGGATCGGATGACGTTTTAACCCCGAAACATGCTGTGGTGCCTTTCCACAGCCTAAGGTTGAGCGGAATATATATTTATCATCACAATTATAAACTATGTATATATTGTCAGACATTGTTAATCACTATGTTCTCTGTATGAACCTGTCCTGTTTTTTAAGGAACTAGTTTGACCACCTCAGGTCGCCTGTAAATCTTTGTACCAGCGGTCTCTGCGCACTACGCAGACGTCCGCATCCCACTTTATAAGCAGCTATTTTTATCAATAAATCAGCAGCACTTGTCTCCCTGCTCATTATTTCGTACCTCTCTCACAGTGATGACCCCCGGAGTGGTTCTCAGAAGCCATTAACGGACCCAAACGGCGGCTAAGTCTTGGCCCCATGAACCTGATCCACGCCCCTAACGGACTAACTACAGCGCTCTAGCAAAGCGTTCTGGCATTAACCGACCCTCGTCAGCAGGTCGCCAGCGCCATTAGCGGACCCACACGGCACACTCCCCCAGCGTGTATTGGCATGAGTGTTCCCAGAGAACTCCAAGTGAGAGCGCGAAGAGAGCATGGACAGAGACATTCCCAACCACGTACAAATTACCGCGAACCTCTCAGAGGCAGACACCTCCCTCTTGCAACCCTCCCCTGCATGCACCTCCACACTGGTACTGCCGCCCCACGCGATGTCTCCCGACCAACCAAAGACGGCCCTTCACATAAGGCTGCCGCCATTCACCAGAGAGAACGCAGTGTCTTGGTTCTACAGGGTCGAGGGGCAATTCAGAATAGCAGGCCTGACTGGCGAGGTGTTGAAGGCGGACATTGCCATTAACACCCTCCCGGAGGAAATTCATAAGAAGATCGCCCCATGGTTGATGACGACGACGGTCCCCGCCACTTTCCAAGAACTGAAATCTACTCTTGTTGAGAACTCCTGCGCCCTCGACCTCGCCCTCAACCCCCGGCAGGAGGAAACCTCATAAGTATGGCAACTGCTCCTCCTGCCAGACTGGCAGCGGCAGGCGCATCCCACCACGGAGCCTGTCAGGACCTGCCATTGAGCATAAAAGGTTGTTCCACCAGCAGAACTGGAAGGACATGGGCTGTCAACGCCATTGAGCTACTTTCACCAGAGGTTCGGAGAGAGGTTGCCGGAGAGTGCCCGAAGCCCCCTGCCCTTTCTTCCCTTCAAAAAGTGGAGGAGGCTGCGGCCAACCCCAAAGGCCACCGTGGAAGCAACAACAGAAGTACCCAGGGGCCCCTTACCAGTAGGGTTCTACATCCGCGATGCGCTCTCCGGCAGGATGATGTTGGTCGACACTGGAGCCATGCATTCGGTGTTTCCACCTTCAGGAGAGGACCTCAAATGACCACCGGACCCGACTACCTGCCTGACAGCTGCAAATGGGTCCCCCATCCTCTCCTATGGCACCAAGCTCCTGTTGATCTCCATCCTTGGAGGTACAACTGGGAGTTCATCATCGCGGACGTCAGGACTCCACTCCTAGGGCCGGATTTCCTCACCACTTCAGTCTGGCAGTTGACGTCGGCCGCAAACACCTGCTAGACATCCAGTCCTGCCAATCCCTACCCTTGTTGCCAGGCCCCAGGGAGCCCGCCATCTGTTCCATCGCGCCCCACTAGTATGGTTCCCTCCTGAAGGAGTTCCTGGAGGTCTTCAAACCCAAGCTCCTCCAGATGCCCGGGACTCCAGCCAAACATGGGATATACCACCATATTAAGACGAAGGGCCCCCGACGCACACGAAGTTCCGACGGCTTCCCCCGCAGCGCCTTCAGGAGGCCAAAAAGGCCTTCGCAGAAATGGAAAGGATGGGCATATGCAAAAGGCTCCCAGCCCTTGGGCTTCCCCTCTTCACATGGTGCAGAAAGCAGATGGCACCTGGAGGCCCTGCGGCAACTACAGGCGGCTGAACCTGGCAACAGAACCGGACCACTACCCCCTGCCGAACACACGGGACCTGATGGCCTCTTTCCACGGAGCCAGGATATTCTCCAAAATGGACCTACTAGAATCTTATTTTCAGGTCCCAGTAGCTCCGGAGGACATCTCCAAGACCGCCATCGTCACACCCTTCGGGCCCTACGTCTTTGCCTTCTCCACCTTTGGCCTGAGGAACACAGGTTCGACCTTCCAGAGGTTGATGGACAGCATCCTGGGGGACCTGGATTTCTGCGTCTGCTACGTCGACGATATCCTAATCTTTTCCAGGTCCCGGGAGGAACATCTGCGACACATCCAGAAGGTCCTGCAGCACCTACAGGAGAATGGCCTCATCGTCAGGTTTGACAAATCCATCTTTGGCGTCAAGAAGGTGGAGTTCCTGGGCCACGAGATATCCCCAGAGGGCGTCTGCCCGATGTCATCAAAGCCATTGAGAAGTTCCCCATCCCTACATCCATCAGGGCCATACAAGAATTCCTCGGGATGGTCAACTACTACAGAAGATTCACCCCGGGGATCGCTCACACCATGGCCCACCTGACGGAGGCCCTGAAGGGACGACCAAAGACCTGAGTGTGGGGACCCGACCAGCAGAAGGCTTTCCTCCTGACGAAGATCTCCCTCGCCAAAGCAACATCTTTGGCCCACCAGGATCCCAGCGTTCCTCTCCAACTGACAAAGGACACCAGCAACGTCGCCTGCGGGGTAGTACTGGAACAGATCATCAGAGGGACCCCTCAGCCCATCGCCTTCTTCATTAGGAGGCTAAACCCCGCCCAGTCCCGCTACAGCACCTTCGACTGAGAACTCCTTGCGGCATACCAGGCGGTACAGCACTTCAAGTTCCTCCTGGAGGGGATGCCCTTCACAATATGGACCGACCACCAGCCGCTGGTCCATGCCTTCACGAAGTCGGGCGACGCATGGTCCTCTAGGCAGCAGTGGCACCTCGCAGCTATCGCAGAGTTCACCTGCACCATCAGGTACCTCCCCAGCAGGAAGAACCTGGTAGCTGACGCCCTCTCGAGGATCGAGATCGATTCCGTACAGCTCGGGATTGATTACAAGGACCTCGCCCGCGAACAAGCTGCTGACCCTGGCACCCCAGCCTACCGTACAGCCATCATGTCGCTGAAGTGGAAGGACGTGCCCTTCGGCTCAAAAGGATCAACATTACTGAGTGACATCAGTACCAGACGCCCCCGCCCCCTGGTACCCACCTCCAGACGTTGGTTGGTTTTCGACATCATCCACAGCCTAACCCACCCCTCCAGAAGGACAACAGCCAGACTGCTGATGGAGAAGTTCGTCTGGCACGGCATACAAAAGGATGCATCGGCCTGGGCAAGACAATGTATGCAGTGTCAGACAAGTAAAGTAGGGTGGCACACTGAATTGGGAGTGGGCGAATTCCCCTAGCCAAAGAGACGTTTTGGGCACATCCACGTCGACGTAGTAGGACCACTTCCCCCATCAGGAGGAGCAGATACCTACTGACAGTCGTCGACCACTCCACCAGATGGCCCGAAGCCATGCCCATGGAAGAAGCCACCTCCAGTGCATCCATGGAAGCCCTCCTCTCCAGCTGGATCAGCCGGTTTGGTGTCCCAGACGACATAACAACAGACAGGGGACCCGCTTTCCTGTCCGAGCTGTGGACCACCCTGGCACGTCTAATGGGGACCACTCACCACAGCACCACCACCTACAACCCTGCAGCCAACGGAATGGTGGAAAGATTCCACAGATCTCTGAAGGCATCCCTCATGGCTCGTTGTTCTGCTGAAAACTGGAAGTACCAGCTACCCTGGGTCCTCCTCAGGTTGAGAACTGCCCCCAGGGCCAACAGCAACCCCTCCACAGCAGAAAAAGTCTACGAGGAGACTCTGGTAGTCCCAGGGGAACTCATTGTAGAGAACAGGGACGACATAGGAATACAGAGGCTCCGAGACAGGGTTGGAAAATTCGCCCCCTGCCAGAGGACGTTCACCGAAAGGACGTCCCCCTTCATGCCCCCCGAGATGTCTTCCTCCACCCACATCTTCATCAGGGACACCGCCATATGCCCACCCTTGACTAGACCCTACAGGGGATCTTTCCTAGTCCTGGAAAGGAAAAAGAAGGCATTCCGAATATCTGTCCATGGGCGCGAAGACTGGGTGTCAATAGATCATCTCAAACCCGCATTCCTGGAGGGGGGCAACGAAGGAGGACCCCAAGATCTCCTGCAGGATACGGCAGCCCCTCAAGCAACCCCGGTCTCAGGAAGAAGGTGAGGGCATCCCGGAAAACCCAGAAACCTAACGAAAATACACCAGAACAAACCACTAAAGAGGACATCTGGGAAGGCGACCACCCTCTCGTCACCCCAGAAGATACCTGGTTTAATCAGACATTGTTACCTCCGTTGTGGGAGGGTGGGGGGAGTATTGTAAAGGCCTCGCTAAACGCGTTCTCTGTGGAGAACATCCTGTTTTCTGCGGTGCCTTTCCGCGACCTAAGGTGAGTGGAATATATATTTATCATCACAATTATAAACTATGTATATATTGTCTTTCCAAGCAATAATTTATTATGTACAAGTAACCAGATATTTATTTCATACGTCAGACATTGTTTATCACTATGTTCTCTGTACAAACCTGTCCTGTTTTTAAGGAACTAGTTTGACCTCAGGTCACCTGTAAATCTTTGTACCAGCGGCCTCTGCGCACTACGCAGACGTCCGCATCCCGCTTTATAAGCAGCTATTTTTCATCAATAAGTCAGCAGTACTTAATTCCCTGCTTATTATTTCGCACCTCTCTCACATAACTACTGATATAAAACCAGTGAGATACAATAGCAGAATTAGAATACATCAAACTGATATATGTAAATGGAAATAATAAAACAGAAATAAAAACGATAAAATAAAAATAAAATTATAAACAAAGTTAAAGAAAAGTAAGAGGTAAAAATTTAAATTAAAATTGAAATTATAAATATAGAATAATTAGCATGAAATTGTAAAAACAATCTTTAAAATACAACCAACGATAAACATAATAAAATAATAAGAATAAAAATAGCAGCAAATGAAACAGGACAATCAAAAATTAAAAGAAATGCAAGAATACAAGTAGGAAAATAAAAATTAATTGACAATAAAAATTAATAAAACAGCTATGAACAAAAATAGCTATAAATAAAAGCTAAAAAGTGACAGACACTGAATATGATAAATTTAAAGATATAAGAATAATATGAATAAAAAATTCGGATAAAAGGAATAATTATTATATGTATTATATTTTTTATTTTTATCAATTTGCTATTTATTTCCTTTGCTTTTTATTTAAATAATTTTTAATATTAATTTTATCTTTTTTCTTTTATCATAGTTTATTTGATTACCTTTAATATCTTTATGCTTTTGCTATCTTTATATATAATAAATAAACAAATTGTATGCATATTTTGACAGTCTAACGCAGGCCAATAAACAAAAGGCTCCCCGATGGCTTCTGAATGGCTAGGTTTCAGAACTTTTGTTTAAACCATGGTCTCGCGGACTCATAAACGTAAAGATATGTCAAGCACACTTGAACGTAGGTGCCGGTAATGGTCTAAAATCATAAAAAAGAGATCGTTTATGTGGCAGCGTCTTAAAATATAAGTTTTATTTAAATCATATATATCCAAAACTAATGATTTTGGCACGTTTCAGGTTTAATTATGAAGAAAAAACACAATGAAGATTAACTAAGCCTTTTTTTCCCCTATGCAGAATATATTTTACTTCGTTATACATGAAAGACGAAGGCAACAATTACCTGCATGATTCAGAAAATGCACGATATCACTGTCTGGCCTTCATTCAAAAGCAAGTTCAGAATATTTTCACTTAGTTTATAATCAAAAGGCAATCCCTGAAACTACTGCGGATGTCAAAAGATTTAGAATTAGATGCAACACTCGATCATTGTTTTGATTTTCATATAGAGTATTTTTAGTCATGCCATTAGACAGATTTTACATATTTGATATATTATTTAATTTATATAAAGTATTATTGGCACTTTTATCCTGAAAATTTTAATTTTGCAGTTCAAAAACTACATTCACGTCGTGAGCAATCTATGAAGTCTGACGTAGTGTTTATTGGGGGTAAGGGGTCTCTTATTGACATCACAACAAAAGGCGATAAGAAAACGTTCGTTTTATGTCATTTATTTAATGTGGTAATTTATTTATAAAAACAGACTTGCGGTGCCGCGTGACTTTTGGTTTGAGGATTATGCCTAACTAGGCACACTCTCTTGTTACTTTGATATTAATGAGGTGAGTGGTAATTAGACTGGTCTAGGAGGATTTTGCCTAAGCAAGGCAACTTGTTAGTCATGAACTTTAGGGTGGCCCAACGAATTTGAGCCGTTTCACCCAGTATTAACAAGCACTATTATGGTTGACAGGTTCGTAAATTGCTTACGACCTCTTCAAATTCTTATTTCAGCCTTTTTGTTTTGATAGTGGGCAAACTAGGCTAGCCTTTTCCATGGCTAGTTTTAGGCTTAACCTATTTTGCAGGAACTCGTTTTGCATTTATATCGAGCATTTTCGTTCTTAAGACCCGATATCTATACGTGGTTGTTTAATTTTTAGACGTGCATTACTGCCAAAGCAATTTATAAAATTCATAGATTAGGGTAAGCTGTACCAGAGATAACTTGGCAAAAGGGTATTCTTTTACTTGGTAAATGTAAAGGAGATGGCCACACAAAGATATTGACTAATAATATAATTCCTTGACTGAAGATTATAAAAAGGGTGTATAGGCTATGATGCAGTGCAGATGAGATAAGGGTAAGCCTACAGTTTAGTGGTCCAGAATCACTGCATTACGTAAAGTCAAGATCAGCACACAAATATAGCAGATATTTATTGAATCACGGAAAATAATGAAAAAATTAGCAGTTTTGTACTTACAGAACCAAAGATTGCCAAAAACAAGGGGAATTGTCTAAAGGGGGAACGTAAATAAACAAAAACGTGTTGTAGAGGATACGGACCCATAGAATCTCTGCTACTGTAAGCAGATAAACTGCCCATTTTTTCAGATTTATCAAAAAGTGGCTGCTGAAGTGCAAGAGCCCATGCCAGGTTCCTACCAGGTTCCTGGTTCCTAAGTGCACACTCCATAAACATAGCTGCGGGCACACTACACCATTTGCGTGAGGTGCAGAGCTTTATTCCTTGTTTTTTCATACAATCTCTGCTTCTGTAAGCGGATAAAATGCTAATTTTTTGGCAAATACACTTCTGTTTGCAGATCTTTAAAGAGAAGAAATTGAAAATAGGAAAGAAAACTTGAACAAACATGTACTAGGGAGCAGTGAATTTGGACCCCTAAACTGTAGGATTATGGAGATAAGTTGAGAAATTTACTGAGATAATTGAAATTAAACTGTTATGTTTACATTTTTGCTTTTATCCCTAAGGGGCTGGTACTAAATATGGAGTCCTGTGGAAATGTAGCCATGTTTAGCACTAGCCCCTTGGGGATGTATGTAGAAACATAAACCAAAGATGGTATTATTTCTCAAATTATCTCACCTCTGCTGTTTAATATACACCCATTTCAATATTGTTTAGTAAAAAATATTAATAAATGATATCTTAGTGCAGCTCTCCTTTACATTTACATTTTACTTGGCCACCCGTTCTGAGTAGCCTAGTGGAGTGTTTGTTTTGTTCTTAAGTAATTTGCAAATATACCATTAAGATTTTCCCATCTATGCAGTGTGTATATTTCAACTGTACTAAAGGCGATGTTCATGCAAGTGGGCCTGGTAATAAAGTAAAAACATAGACTAAAGCTGATGAAGTATTTTTTCTGTGATATCCTAGTCTTGGTGTCTTATTTTGTTGAATTCGACATTTTCCATTAAAAGTAACTGGGTAACCTTTGAAACTCCCAGGTGGTAATTCTGAGGAAGAGCTTTGCACAGAGATATTGTTTATTATTAGAATTTCTTGACTGAATATCATAGAAAAAGGTGCATATGATGCAGTACAGGTGAGTTACCTTCAGAAATTTACTGAAGTGCTGTGAGAAATTTACTCCCGTGTCTATGTTTTGACGGTAATGCCTTAGGGGCTTGTACTAAACTGGCGTCCTATGGAGCTTTTCTTCATAAAAACATAAACAAAAGATGGAAAATAACTCGTTATTTCGGAAAATTTTTCAAGTTACCTCACCTGTACTCTATTATATACACCCGTTTCTGTGTTATTCAGTCAAAATACATCATTAATAAACAATATCTCCATTCTGAGCTCTTTCTTAGAATTACCCCCTAGGCTATAGAAAAAATGGTATTCGGGAATCAGTCGCTACTCTTCTGTGGAAAAGAGGGTTGAGTGAATATTTGCAGTTATACTAGGGCCTACTCAAGGAATTCTGGAAGTGGTGAAATGGGGTTTTTCTAGTAGATTTGTTGTGGGATAGGGGGTTCGAGGTTTGTAAATCTCATAGCCAGATCAGTGTATGGACCCTTGGGATAGGTTAGGCCAAGGAAAGGTTAAGTTAGGGTACATCCCTATTAAAATATACCTTTTATCTACTTTTAAGTAGGCCACGACCTGTGGAAATGGGCGTAACATGTGCAACTCTTAACCACTTTCACCATTCTTATGTGTTTCTGTAGAAATTTACAATACATTATTACCTAATTATGAGGATTTGAAATTTTTGGGCTTTTTATTTGACTCTAAACTCAAATTGACGGCTTGAAAATTACCTTTATTAGGGAGGAGATAAGAAGTAAGATTCACTGTGCAGGTCCCAGCTTGAGTACAGCTGTCAAATATATTCTACTACTGTACATAAAAATTAAAATTAATTAAAAGATCTTCATGTAAATAATATGGTCCTTAGAGTAACCTAAGCTGCAGTGCATCAAGAGCCTTATGCAAACTAGCTCTGTTCTGGGAGCTGGTTTGTAAGTTGAATGAGGTTAGTATAGGTGACCAGCATTGCACTTAGCCTAAATCATATAGAACTGTGCAGTAATGAAGCTTACTATCAAAACAATTTGATCTTTGAAACATAAAGTAAGTTTATAATAAAGAAAAATCTCCACTCTTTTTTGAAATAGTGGCAAATACGTGAAATAGAGTTTAACCATCCCATATAGCATGCAGACATAAAAGTTTGTAAGTTGAAAGTTTGTATGTAATGGACTTATCTGTATAATAAACAACTCAGGATGCATTAAAAATTAATATTTTTATAAGGTCTTTGAAGGTGTTATTTTCCAGTGAAATAAAATTTTTTGTTTCACTTACAGAACATGTTAGTATTGTACTTCTTGATTTAATATGTAAGTTGCTATAGGAATTTCTTGTCATTTTAGATCTCCATTGAGTTTCAAGAACAATGGCAACTCTTGAGAAGTTAGTAAAAGCTTTTGAGGCTGTCAAGTTATCCCAGGGGAATTCTGGGGGAGGATTATCAGCCACATTAAGTGGAGGCAATGTGACTAATGAACAACGACCTCCTGAACACACCAGCACTATGGCCTCTCTTGCATCATCAATTTCACAGCAAAGCCAGGGATTACTCAGGTAATATAGTTTTATGTGAGAATTCTTTTAGTGCTGTACATAATGGTAAATTTTCCACGTTGAACTACATGGATTGAATTCATTCATTGTTTTGATTTTTATTGTAATGTTCTGATATTTGTATCTAGCAGAGTAAAACAAGTGAAGTATATTGATAAGTACATATCAGAAGTTTGGTTTTTGGTAAGTGATGTGGGAAAAGGTACAGTTAAAGTATTCTTGTAAGGTTATAAACCATTTTTAGTTGTCTGAAAAGAAAAACCTTCTCTGTCTGTCGGTCTGCACTTTTTTCTGTCCACACTTTTTCCCTCCTCCCTTAGATCTTAAAAACTGCTGAAGCTAGAGGGCTGCAAATTAATATGTTGATCATCCACCCTCCAATCATCAAACATACCAAAATTGAGCCCTTTAGTCTCAGTAATTTTTTTTATTGAAGGTTAAAGTTAGCCATAATCGTGCTTCTGGCAATGATATAGGATAGGCCACCACTGGGCTGTGGTTAAAGTTTCATGGGCCGCAGCTCATACAGCATTATACTGAGACCACAGAAAGATAGATCTATTTTTGGTGGCCTTGATTATATGCTGTAGCAGCTGTACAGATAACTCAGTTGTGCTGAAGACATTTCGGGGCATTTTTTACATGTTCCTTTGTAAGCACCTCAGTATTTATATATGAATATTCCCAGTGTAGGTTGGAAACAAGCATTAAAGCTTGGTAACTAGGTAATTAATTGGTTATACTGAGAACTTCAAGCCCTTTTCAAATTATTTTGTGTTTGTTGATGACTGACTGTTTGAATCTGGATTATGAACATTACAGTTTTTTTAAATGAAAGCTGTTCAGGAGAAGATGAGTGCTGTGGTTGGATAGAGTAGGTGTTTGGGATGAAATAATGGTGTTTGGGACTGACCTTTATCAGTTGTGTTCTGAGTGCAAGGGATGGGTGTGGACTGGCACTTTGCTGTAGAAGAGGTATGGGCAGAAGCAAAAGATGACAAAAGATAACAACCTGTGTCATTTGGAGGTAACAGCTCTCTTGACACCTGTTAATCTTTTTAGCTCTCTTGTGCCAAAAACTCCTACCTTTCCCAGTGCTCTCCTGTTCATTCTCTAGACTTCTCTGTCAGTGGGGGTTATATGTGCAGAGGAAGAGTCTTAGCACACGCTCTCCATTAATGGTGAGACAGGTGTGCCTGTTTGCATGCCATCATTGTGTGTGCTCTCCATTAATGGTGAGACAGGTGTGCCTGTTTGCCAGTCTTGTGGTTCCTGTGATGCTGGCAGTCTTGTGCCTGTGATGCTGGCATCTCCTTGGGTTATGTCTTGGTTCATGTAGTAACCTGAAGGCCATGTGGCCATCCCCTGGGATCTTTCTGTAGGTGCCCTCCTAGACTGCTTGACTTTGGCTAAGGAATTCCCTTGCTGCAGTTCTGGATTTGGAGGCCACTGCCATTGACTCACTTGCAATGGCTGTGGTTCCTGTTGGAGAAATCCCTGCTGTTCCTTCTGTTGGTACTCGATGAGCTTCCTCAGACACCTAACTCAACTATACCCTCTGGCTAGTCAAAGATGAAGTGGCTGAACATTTGAAAGGAGCTGAATTATTGAAAGAATAATGAAGATTAAGATGATCTTAGGAAAGGATGTAGTAATTGTGTTTTCAGTTATGTTTCACAATCAGAAAGACCAGAAAAATACAAGTAAGAATTTTTGAAAAGGCCTGTCAGACACAGTAACAGAAGTGCTTTATTCTTATGGGGTACTGATTAGGCAAGACAAAAATGGGCATGTGAGACTGGACTGAGTTGTTTTTGAGGATGTTAAGGATAGATGCAGCTCAGGAATAAGAAATCGGGGGAAGCAGGACTGAAGTTTTGTCAGTCAAAGGTTGAAGTTGCTGAACACAGTGGTTAAGAAGCCGGGAGAGAATAATGCCATTCAAGAGAGAAGCCGAACGCAGATCATATTAATACTCTTTTTCCACAGATCTATATTGAATTGGAGGTATCAAGTTCATAATAGTTTAGAGAATGTTTTGTTAAATGAATGTAACAACTGAAACTCTCAAGAATCATTCTATTCCTCCTAAATAACTCTTTACATGAACACATGCGAAGATTTTAGGACAGATGAGACTTTTGCTGCTCCTTGCAGAGAGAGTCTCATCTAACCTGACAATTATGAGGATGCTGACTTTTACCAGTGATTTGTCATTATCTCATCTACCAGATGTTAACATTTTAGTATAGATGTAATTGGTTTCTATAATTTAAACAAATATTGTATAGAAATGTTATATTGTAGTGAAATTTTTTCTAACAAAATCATTGTTTTGTACTGATTTATTTCAGCAAAAAAGACCAAGTATTAAACAGCAAAGATAAAGCTGCCACATGTACCATAATTGCTGATGCCTTGGTGGGTGCCAAAACTGCAGATATTCAGAAACTTTTATCAGTTGGGATTGAAACATTGCTGTTATTAACTGCTGATGCTGATCCAGATGTGAGAATGAATGCAAATGAAGCTCTTAATAGGGTTATCAGGGTAAGTTTTATTCTATGCAGTCTCACGTTGTTTATGAGATTAAGTTAATCTTTTAAGTAAATGACCAGCATTGTTTTTAACCTCATTATCTGTAAAAGAATGTTAAGATATTAGCTGCTTCTTTGGGTAATTTGTCAGTTTCCAAGGGTTATACAGACATATGGATGGTTTCCTTGGGAAGTACATCATGAGCCAAGAATCAGTTTGCTGGATTTTGATTTTGATCCATAACAAAAGAGCTGGATAGAAATTTTCATGGAATCCCTTAGGGGGACCATTCATGGGTCAAGGACTGTTATTAGATTTTATTGGTGGTTAGTAGTTGATGGAGTCTTTGGTATAATAGATACTTTAAAAACCTAATACAGATAGTTTGCGAATTCTCATTTCTCCCAAGAAAGATTAGGGTAAGTAATTGTTATAGTCATTATCATTATTAATGTTAATACATTAGATTTTCCCCTTACAGGGTCACACATTAAATGAATTCATTTTAAATCTTCAGTCTTTTGTAATTTCTGTTGGAGCTACTGTTGTCATCAATGAAAATTTCCACAGTTTCTGAGCGTCTTAACTTTTTTTTTCTTTTTGATAACTTTTCTTGATTCCTTCTCATCACTTGACTGCACTATAAAGCCTGAGGTCACAGTTGGTATTTCAGCCACAGGACACAACATATCCCCTCAACTTCCACCTTTTTATTATGATCTACCTACTGTACTCCATTGATGATTCTTGGAATTCTCTAGTCATTTTCAAAATTTCCATTTTCTATGTCAGTACCCATATCTCTCCTGTTTTGATTAGAATACTTCAGACCTTTTGCTTGCATCGCAAGCTTTTTTCGTGCTGTTTTATTTAGCAGTAGAGCAGCTTGTTTTCATCTAGGGTGTTGCTACTTTTCTATTTTTTCTACTGCCTTCTTAACACCTGCTTCACAGACGGCATGTCCCCAAAAGAAATGTTCTCTAAGTCCAATATTATTACTGTTATTATTAGCCAAACTACATCCTTAATTGCAAAAGCAGAATGCCACAATTCCAAAAGTTCTTATAGTAAAAGCAACCACTACAGAATATGAAAATGGAAAGTAGAAATAAACTGTATAAGAGAAATGACTGAAATGCAAATACACAATTAAACTCTTCAATTTTGAGCTTCTTGAGTTCTAACAATTAGACTGTATTACTAGGAAAATCACTCCATAAGTTGGTCAAAGCTGGAACAAGGCTTTGAGAAAATGGTCTGGCATTGAACCACACTTGATAGAAAGCAATGCTGTTTATAGTTAACACCACATTTAATGGATGGCATAGTCCAGGAAGACTTGAATTTTGAGGAGGATAAAAATTTACAAACAATTTTTAAAAGCTTGTGCAGTGAGTTAATCAAGCAGGTGCCAGTAGAGGTTTGTACTAAAATCATGATAAAAAAATTTAATAGAAATCAAGCTTGTTTTAACAAAAAACTTTTGTTCCACATACCTCTTTTCCCCATTTGTTTTTATTTAACATTTCAGGCATTGAAAGTTTCTTACTCCTATACCTTTACATTTTCCAGTCCTGAGCATCCCTTGTGGCACCATCTGTTACATTTAGTATGTGACTGATTCACCATAGCTTTGTTTTTAAACATCTAACTTACCTGGTAGTTATATATATAGCTTAAGTCCCTGACGCCACGGCAGAATTTCAAAACCGCTGCAATCGCCGATCGGGTAGTCAGGTGAACCACCTGTGCGCTCTACCCAGGTACCTGGAACCATTCCAACTATTCCTCAGATCTTTCCTGCCGCTGTGCTCAGTAACATCGATGGAATTTCGCCGTAGCCCGTGTTTTTCAAGAACTTATTTTGGTGAAGTACACTGGCTTGGCTTTCGCTTGTTCGCTTGGATTTCTTATAATATACTCCACTTCATCGAGTGTGAAAATGTGTGCGGGGATGCAAGCGTTTGCTGTGTCTCCTGATCCCCACTTAGTATGTCTGAAGAACGGAATAAAGACCGGCTCAGAAGAGCCAAGAGTACTGTTTCTACCTTTCTTGATATAACCAGGGAATAGTTAATTCTTTTCCTGATAACTATCCTATTGATCCTTCCTCCGTAGTGGTAGTCTCTGAACCCCTACTGAAACAACAGGTAAGGACTCAATATCAATGATTTGTTGCTGGCTGCCATTCAGACTCCTGGCCCAACAGGCAAAATCCTCTCAGAAGACAGGGATAATATGTGATCGAGTAATAAGAGATCTAAAAATACAAGTGTTAATATGTTGTTAGTGTAAGTGCAGTGGAGGGTGCACCGCTGGGTCCTGTTGTGCTCTCTAGTCCTAGACCTCTTCCAAGCTCACCAACCTCCTGTGAGAAGGAAAGTCGATACCTAAGGAGGCAAGAGGCTTTAGCTACCGAGCAGTGCTCGGTCCCTCGAGCGCACTCTTCCGTTGATTTTTCTCAGGACACCCTTCGCCAGGAAAGGCGAGGTTAAAGTATTTTTCGTTCATTGGTTAGTTGCACGTCAACCGAGGAAGCTTTTGACCGATGTCGCACAGGCGCCAGTTCGGCAACCTCTAGGTTTGATGGGACAGCTAGTTAGAAGTATGGACGCCAGGACGCCGAAGGCCGCAGAAGCTGGACGCCAGGACGCCGAGCGCCGAGAAGCTGGACGCCAGGACGCCGAAAGCGCGAGAGATGTTGACGCCAGGATGTCAGGACGAGAGAAGCTGGACGCCTGGACGCTAAGTGTCACAGTTAGACGCCAGGACGCCAGGGCATCGCGAAGCTGGACGCTAAGACATTGCTTCAAGAAAATGGACGCCAACACGCCAGGCGCCAAAAGACTGGACGCCAGGACTGTAAGGCCAAGATGATATTTTTGAAAGACGCCGCTACTTCCTCGGGCTTTCAGAAAATCGAAGAAGAGAATGATAATATCTCGCATTCTGTGAATCCTATTGCAGAGATTGACGAAGACAATATAAAAGGCCATCGCTTTTATCAGACTTGAAAAGGCTTATGAAGCTATTTTCGGAAATTTTTCCCCAGAGTAGCCTTATCCTGACTGCTCTCGCTCCCCGCCTTCAGAATTTACTCTGGAAGAAGCGCCTAAGAGGGCAGCATTTTACGAAGAATGGATACTTTGAAGGAGAAACAATGAAAGACAGCCTTTGTTTTTCCTCTCCAACCAAACTAGCTCAAGGTCTAGCGCTTAATATCAAACTGGAGAATCGCTCGCCTCGTAAATACCTGCCCTTCCCAGGAACCTTCTCTAATCTTGTTGACTCTTCTCGTCGAGTGGTCATGGGGAAAACGGGTTGCTGGTCAATATCAGAATTGTACCACCCTCAAAAGAATTCTGGAGATTTAATACAAGATGGAATTATTCAACACGACTGATACCAAGAACTCATATATCTGATGTCGTATGGATAAAGGACTCGAGATAGTCTCCAACGTAATCAACTGCACCTTTCTCAGAGGGACTGAAGAAAAGGGCCCATCTCTTTGCTCTTTCCTGGCTAATGGGGTCACATCCAATCAAAATCAGGAATTGATTTATACCTCTTTTTTCCTCTCACCCTTCTCTCAAGGTTTGCATACAGGCCTTTCATCTTTGGCCCAGAAAACCACGTAAGATTTAAGATCTAAAACAGCAAGAAAGTCCTACCTACGACTTTCATCGCTAAAAAGAGTAAGGCTGAGGTTCCTGTGTTTCAGGTATCTCAGCTCTTTCGTGGTCGGCCCTCCCATAGAGGTTCCTCTGGGCTGATAGGATGAATGGACAACGAAGAGGCTTTCCCACACAGGGAAGAAGGAGGACCTGCCTTTCTTCTCCTGCAGACTGCGGTAGGAGCCGGACTGTCCAGCCTATAGGCCCTCTAGTAATAAGACAATTCGGATCTTTCTGCCAATGCAACCATTAGAACCAAGGCAAAGGTTCTACAGCAACAAGTGTCTATGATGTTGCAAAAAGGAGACCAGATAGAGAGTTCAGGATCCTAATTCCCAGGATTCTAAGACTGGTTATTCCTGATCTCCAAATGCTTGGGGGGTTAGAGACCGGTGTTAGACGGGATTGCACTCAACTTTTTTTGTGCAATAAACAAAGGTCGCTATAGAAACGACAAAATCGGTTCTAGCAGCGGTCAGACAGCATGACTGGATGGCCTCACTGGACCTCCAGGATGCGTATTTTCACGTCCCCATGCACCCGATCCCAAGAATTTTTCAGTTCGGCCCACGGAAGGGTTTTATAGTTTCGCCCTCTCTCTTTCGGCCTAAACAGAAAAGGTTGACGCCTGGCTCTGAGCCGAGACCGGGCATAGTTACCTAATATTGAGGGACGTCATGATAACACTTCATAGACTACAGATTGTAGTCATAGCAGCAGCCCGGAGCTCTTCCCTTCCAGCCCCAAGGGTAGCTCTCCTACTAAGAACAAACGTAGACAGTTCTATTCAGTCAGGATACCGGGCTGCAAGAGCGTGGCGGACACTGTGCTGCCTTCCATACATCCTCCTCTTCCTCCTTCGGATTGGTACTCGTCTGCAGAACCCCTCCACGGTCCATTATTGACGATGAGAAGGAAATAATTGCCGTAGTTGAGGCTTCCCCAGCCTGTCCCCAACAGCAGGAAGCCCCGCATATAGCTTTACTATAAAATATGCAGCAGACTTTGTCTTCCCGGCTGCAAGCGTGACAACCAGGCAAACAGAAGGCGGGATAATGACGCCCAACTAAAAGCTTCTAGATCGCCCAGAAGTTTAAGACGCTGAACTTAGTGACGAAACTTCTAGACGCGACAGTGGCTACATCTAGGAGTGAAACACTGATGACAATCGCCACGAACCTAAGACGCCAAGCGCCAAGGCATTGACGCCAGGACGCCAGGCTTCGCGACAGCTGAAAGCTGCACGGAGTGGTTCAGGACGCAAGATGCATCGCATCAAGCGCTCTTAACAAAGAATTAGGTCTACTGATAAACAGATAGAAATCCAGCCGATCCCATCCCAAGAGGTTCTATGCCTTAGATGAAGATTCAGAGTCAGGATTTTCGGCTTCCATTATTGCAAAAGCACAGGACAGTTTCTCAAGAAAATTTCAGAACTTTAAAGAGATAACATGCTGACAAAGGAATGAATGAGTCTGCTGGGAACCCTTCTCGCTGGAACGGTTTGTCTCCCTTGAGAGGTTAATTCATGTCCTGCTACAGTTCTGCCCAAATCGAACTGGGACAAGGAAACAGAACTGAGACCAAGTGCATCCCCATTTCGAACCACAATAAGACCAGATTTGTAGTGGTGGAACGCCCCCGCTGCTTCTCCAGGAGGTCCCTTCTCTATATTAGAGGAACCCAGACCTAGTGTTGTTATCCTATCACACAGACTCAGTATGGAGCAAACACAGGGAAATAAAAAGTCTCGGGCTCCTAGACCAGAGAGCAGGAGGAGTTAAACATCAATTAGAAGGAACTAACTGCAATCCTTCTAGCTCTGAGGGCGTTTGAATACAGTGGGGAACAAAGAGGTGCAGGTCAACACCGACAACACGGGCAGCTGGGCCTACATCAGCAAAACATAAGATTTCACTCCAGGCCCTATAATGAGACAATAAGAGAATCTCTCTTTTGGGCAAAGGAGGAGAATGTAAAACTAGAACCACTTTATCCAAGGGGAGAAAAATGGGAGGGCTGGGATGACTTGGAGCAGGAAATAAAGTCCTCTCAAAAGAATGAACGCATCAGGACTTTGGGGACGTCCTTGTATAGATCTCTTGCCACAGCGTGAAGCTAAGAGAGGTTGGACACTTACTGCTCTCCAGTACCAGATCCCGGGCTATATACATAGACGTTGCTCCTGGTGGACTGGTCCAACTTGACGGTATGCATTTCCTATTTCAAGATAATACACAGGGTACTGAAAAAATTTGTGTCACATCAGAGGACCGGAATGACCCTTGTGGCCCCTTACTAAACGACAAGAGATTGGTTCCAGTAGCCTACCACAGAGAGTAGATCTACTCAAACAACCCCACTTGGAAAGATATTACCAAAACCTACAAGCGCTACTAGTAACTGTTTTCGACTATCGAAAAACCTACAAGAGCTGTGAAGTTTTTCAAGGAGGTAGCGCTACATGGTCAAGAAATCAAGGGGAAGTTATCCACCATTAAGGGGTATACCAATCCAAGTGGGAGAGATGAGGATGGTGCAAGGACAACCATGTGTCCTCTTCCGCTTCTGTAACCCAAATTTGTGTATATAGAGAATTTACTCAGCATGGAACCTAGACGTGGTCCTGAGGTTCCTCATGGGGAGTAGGTTCGATCCCTTGCAGAGGACATCTTTAAAGGACCTCACCATGAAAACTCTTTTCTTGGTCAGTTTGGCCGCAGCGAAAAGAGTTAGTGAGTTACATGCTCTAAGCAAGAATATAGATTTTATACAAGGTAAGGCAATCTGCTCACTGCAACTAGGGCTTCCTTGCAAAAATGAATACTGTCACAACCTCTAGCCCAGAACGTTTCCGAGATTCAACCTAACGGGACATAACAGGAGGAGAGAGAGAGTCCTATTCCCCGTGGGCACTCCCTGTATAAGGCTGCTGCCTACCTGGATAATACCAAAGGATCAAAAGGTAGAATCATAGAAGGATTGGTGTTCAGTCAAAAAGCTCTCTGTATAGATGTCGAAGAATGCTCTGTTTTATTTTATCAGACAGTTGATAAAAGAGGCAAATATGGAATGTAGAGAGATAGACTACAAGATTCTGAAAGTAAAGACGCACGAGGTCAGGGCAGTAGCAACCTCTGTAGCTCTTAAATAACAGGTCCCTGCAGAGTATCTTGGGACACGAATTTCTGGAAAAGCAAGTTAGTATTTCTCTGTTCTCATCATCTAAAACAAGTCAAGACATTATATGGAGATTGCTATACTTGTGCCCGCTTATAGCATCTAATTCAGTAATGAATACCTCTTTACAATCCCATAAACCAATACCCTTTTTCTACCTTGAATTGAGAATTTTTATGGTTGTTTCAGAAGACTGACGAAATCTTCCGCAATCATTGGGATGGAAAGTTCCTTGGTAGAGTCTGAACAAGGGTGGTATTGAGAAGAGGTCTAGTCACATAGAGGTTATACAATCGTTGACAGCCCTAGAGATTTTCAGCCCCTCAGGATCGTTGGATTCTCTTAAGGAATGCAGACATAATGAGAGGGAGTTCATTGAAGTCATTTCCTTAATCCAATCTTATAAAATAATAATTTTTGTTCTTGCCTTAAATGGTTGGAAATTTGATGGTTGTTTGTGAAGATTGAATGCAGTCTTCCACAATCATTGATTTTAGCTTCGATGATCATTTTGTTCCTTGGTGACACCCGAACAAGGGTATTATAGGTTGTCTGTCGATAGAGGTTGGTACACCGGGTTAGCTCCTAGAGGTCTTCAGCCCCTTGAGTGGATCGCTGGACCTCTTAAGAATACAGACATACGAGGCGGAGTTCATTGAACTCAGCTTCCTAATCCAATTCCATAAAACAATGCCCTTGTTCTTACCTGAATGGTTGAAATTTTATGGTTGTTTGTGAAGATTGAATGCAGTCTCCACAATCAAATTTTAGTCAAATGATCATTTTTGTTCCTTGCGGCGCCTCCGGAACATGGTATTATGAAGGTTCATCACATAGAGGTTGGTACACCGTTGGCAGTTCCTAGAGGTCTTCAGCCCTGAGTGGGATCGCTGATTCTTAAGGAAAGCAGACAAAATGAGGGAGTTCATTGAAGCCGCTTCCCTTAATCCAGGTAAGGACCTTGGGTTGGTTTATTAACTCCTAAGCAAATTCCAACGATGTTGGCTGTCTCTGACCCTCCACCAAAGGTGTCAATCGAAGAGATATAACTACCAGGTAAGTTAGATGTTTAAAATGATATTTCTATAATAAAATAAATTTTTGAACATACTTACCTCGGTAGAAGTTATATATAATTAAATTCCCACCCTCCTCTCCCTCTAGAGACTAGGGGCATGGAAGATCTGGAGGAATAGGTTGAATGGTCATGGAAGATCTGAGGAATAGGCGCACAGGTGGTTCACCTGACTACCGATCGGTGATTGCCGCGAGTTTTTGAAATTCTGCCGTGACGTCAGGGACTTAAGCTATATATATAACTACCAGGTAAGTATGTTCAAAAATTTATTTTATTATGAAAATATCATTTTGCTTATGTTAATTAGCATTCCTTTCCTCTTCATGCTACTTGTCCAGCTGTTAAATATTTCTACAGCCTCTGTCTCTAAGTCTGAGAAAACTAGGTCATCTGTATACAGTCATTCCTAGGGGCCTCCCTTTCAGCATTGGTTTGTTAGCTTCCACCATCTCTACAGTAAACATCAAGTGACTCGAGGCTGATCCTTGATGGACATCAAGATTTATCTTAATTCTTCTGATACACTTGTCATTGTCTCCTCTCTAGATCTTTTGTTATGGTCTAGTTGCTTGTCTTGATATTCTGTGAAATGCCATCCCAAGAGCCACAAATATGTAGTGTAATATCTTCCTATTCACAGTGTGCTTTTTTTGAAGTTGCTCTTTATGAATACTTCTCTTTTTGTTGATCTCTCGTGATTGAAGCCAAAGTGACAATTACCAGGTTAAAAATTTTGCCTCAGCCTTTCTACCAGTACTTGGTGTATTGATTTCTTAGCATGCTGAAACAGTTGTTTTCTTTTATGATTTTTATACTGACATGTATTTCCTTTTTCTTTGTATAGTGTAATTTATTGTCATACTCTTTTTCTCTTGTATTTCCATTGTCATATTCTTCTTTCCTCCTCTTCTGACCAAGTTTGTTGTACAGTATTCTGGTCAGCATATCTCTTATTAATTCTGGAAGTGCTTTTCAGCAAATCACTTGCTATTTCCAATGTTTTTGGGCCTTTTCACCTTTTTGCCATCCCATTTGCTCTGTTACCTTTTCAGATGTTACATTATTGGTCTGTCTGTTTTGCTAACATCCTTCAGTTCATGTTCATTCTCTTCATTCAGTTTTTCAAAATACTAACTCTATTATTCCATTATTACTTTGTCTGCAAGTTTTAATCACTTCTATTAATCTTACATATTGCAGTACACTCCCTGAACACCTGAATTCGCCCTTAATCCCACTAGCCCGAACAACGCTCAATTACCCATCCCACTAGTGGGAATTTTAACAGCCAGCATTACCAACGCTGCAGGTAAAATCTTGTCACTTGAGCTACCATAACAAACGGTTGGCAACACTGACACAGGTGTGCGCCGACATGCCCCATTTTCGTCAATTGCTTTTTTCGGGCTGCTGGAAGGTTGTTTCTTTCTGCAGTGTGAGGTTTTAATCCTATTGCCTGACTTCTCCTTGTATTTTGGACTTCTGGGGAAGACCTGGATTGTATTTAATGGTTTTTCTCCTGGATTTTCTGGATACCTTCGACGTGGAACGTCTTTTGGAATTGGACTAGCTGGTTCCCGGCCTCGATTGTTCATCATGGGCTTTTTCACCTTCTACTACTGCACCATCGGCTTTGACGTCGACCTCGACTGCCCCTACGACGGTGGACGCTGATGCTGATCGCTTCTTCTTCCTGCAAGAGACAGATGAGTACTTGAGACACAATAGACATTCTGTCAGGTATGTAGGAAGGTTAAGTGTGATGTGCAGACTCATTGCGATGAATGTTCCGAGTGGAAGGCACAAGAGATGGAGGATTACATTCGTCATCGCAAGTCTTTGGCTAGTAAGAGCGGCAAACGTCGGTCAGATTCTTCATTGCCTCAAGTATCTCAGGCTTCCGCTACAGATCAGTTGATGGATTTAGCGAGTTCAGAGGTAGTCAAACAGATAGAGGATAGGATTGCGAGTAGTATGGAAAATTTAATAGCTAGTCTTTTCAACATTCCTCAAATAAGGATAGTAGTAGTATTAGGATGTCTAATCCGTCCACTTCCTCGTACACTTCTTGTCTCTCAGCGAAATCCTTTCCATCTGCTGTCAAAGAATGCGATTAGTTATTTCGGAGGGAGGTGATTTCCCAGGCTTCTCAGGGTTCTTCTTCGTCGTCTTCAGCTCTGTATTTCCCAGACTGCACAGTATTCAGAGTATGTCCACTTCATCGTCCTTTCTAAGGAATTATTCAGCGCCTTCTGTCTAAGGAATTATTCAGTGCCTTCTATTCTGGAGGCAGCTACTTGGAAGTCCGTCTCAGTGTTTACTTCCTTTACTTAAGAGACGTTTGATTCGCCTCATTGCGTGTAGAGGCGAAGTCTACTATCTAGGGTGCGCTCAATTAGCTGAAGTGGTATTCACTTAGTGCAGCGGTTCGGAGGGTCATTCTCTTAGCCCACGTGTAGCAGCGAAGTCTATTACCTAGGGTGCGTTCATTTAGCTGAGGTGGTATTCACTTAGTGCGGAGATTCTAGGGTTAACCAGATAGAGGAATTCCTTTTAGTCTTTAGAATTCTTAGGCAACAGTGATAGTGCAATCACATGAACTTAGGTTTAGTATGTTTTAAGTGTCTTAGTCTTTGATGTTTCCCTACAACAGTCCAAGGGGGTGCTATAGCAGGTTAGGCTCTTTTGTCGGCACTGAGATACTTCGTCGCTTTTCAGTCGTCAGGACTTGAGGCCTGATCCGCAACCTAGTGGCGAAGGATCAGCTGCTCGGCACACTGCTTCATTTCCCTCCATACATGAGAGGCTCTAAATAGCCACATGGGAGGTTCATCGTACTCCTCCATACATGAGAGGTTCTGAAGAACCACATGGGAGGTCGACAGACCAAGACAGTGCGGACCTGACTGGTGATCAAAGTACTCTCCAGCATTGTCTCGTCACCAAAAGCATCGATTGATAAGGTGAGTGTGTAACTAAATAGATATCCTATGCAGAGCAGATTGGTGAGCTGCCATCTCTGAGGTTGTAAAAAGGGGGTGTGCCGCAAACTTAGATGGTTCTCTTGGAGGGACAGCGGCTCTGCACACTTTTCCCTATTCTCCTCCATACATGAGAGGTTCTGAAGAGCCACATGGGAGGTCGACGGACCAAGAGTACTGACCTGACTGTTGATCAAAGTACTCTCCAATATGTCTCTTCACTGAAAGCATTGATTGATATGGTGAGTGTATGACTAAACAGATACCTTATGCAGAGCAGATTGGTGAGCTACCATCTCTTTGGTTGTCAAAGGGGCGTGCAATAGAATTGATCCCTCCTCCTCTAAATGTTGTTAATCGGGCGAATTCAGGTGTTCAGGGACTGTATTGCAATATGAAGTTTTCTTAATAAAACTAATATTGTAATACTTACTTGAACACCTGAATGATTCCCACCCTCCTTTCCCCACATCAGTTTTGACCTTGAATAAAGCACCTGATGAAAATGGGGCATGTCGGCATACACCTGTGTCAGCGTTGCCAACCATTTGTTATGGTGGCTTAAGTGGCAAGATTTTACCTGCAGTGTTGGTAATTGAGAGTTGTTCGGGCTAGTGGTATTAAGGGCGAATTCAGGTGTTCAGGTAAGTATTACAGTAATAGTTTTATTATGAAAACTTCATAACATTCATATTGCCAAGAGTTTTGAGTGACCATTTGCTTGCTCACTTAGCATTTGAGATAAAGTAAAAGAAGTGAGGGGCTGTACATGGTTTATTGGCCTATCTCATCTTCCTGTTTACATTCCCTGTCTTAGATAAGAAGAGAGCTACTCCATATTTTATGCCTCAGTTATAGTTTTGCTGCCAAAATGTTCATGTCACTTACAGTGTGCTCTGGCTGTTGGGAAGTATTACGGTTGTTTTTCTTGTGCTAATGCGAGGAAAATTAGTATAGTTGTAACTTTTCTTTTGTGTAGGATGCCTTGTATAAAAAGCTGTTTCTGAAGCTATATATTACAGGAATAAACAATATGGGAGCTGTTTGTAAGCAAGATTGGCACTCAGTGTTTTGAAAACATTTGTTCTAATGTGGAATAGATAAATAGAGAACAGATAGGCTGCACACCCCTGTGTATACTATATCCCCCTGCCCCTCTTCCTATTTCCTGATCATTTACTGCAAGCTCTTCCTTCTGTCTCCCCTGTGGTTGAAGCTAGGAAGCTTAAGGATATTCAGTTGTTTCTATCTTCTATACTAGCTGTTATGCATTCCATAAATGCGTGAGAGTGAGAGGTTTACTTGCACCTCCATCTGTACATGAGCTGGCCTCTGGACTGTTCTCTGTTAGTTAAGTGACTGTCAGAGAGAGCTGTCTACCACGAACCAAGTCTTGCTAATGGATGGAGGGTTGTGCCTGCTACCACTTAACATTGATAGCTCTAATAATAAGGACATTCAAGAATTCCATAGATCAATCAAAATAGAACCCACCCATAAGAAAGTTGGTATAAAATTTAGATGTGGTTGTAGGATTCTTGATGAACATCTTTGGAACTCTGAGAAAAAGCCTCTTGAAAAGGTTTGACATCTAAAATCTTTTTTTTTTTTTATAGTACTAGTCACAGCAGTGAGTTGGGGTTGGCCTTTTGAAAGGTGATGCAGTCCTTTCCCCTTTATTGCACTTCATTCCCTTTTGTGTCACTGGGTAAAAATGAGGTGAAAATCATTTACCCTCTTGTTCTGTCGCTGTTCAAAATATGACCGAGTAGTGGGGGATGAAGAAGAGGCCCTCTTAGGTCCAGCTAGACCACTAAAACTTAATATATGCGCAGAGTTAAACCTATAATGAGAAATTTTATGGTCTTTAGTTTGCCATGCTCATAGTAGTTTAGACAAGTCCTTTATACCTGTTCTCAGGATGAAGGTACTTGGTGTATGGGCTTTGGCTATGTCTCAGATAATATTTGGAGATACAATTCTCTGTGTGCCTTTACTTAAAAGACATTGTAATCACTCATGAAATTGTCATACATTAAGTCCCTTATTTGCTTTTGGAACTACCTCGTTGAACTGCAAGGAGGATATCGTTTCCTCCTCTTTTCTTTTAAAGATTCTGGTACTGAGTTGTGAGGAATATGACATTTTACAAAATGATCTTTGGTATTGGAGCACCATCTTTGCTTCACTTTAAAGTCAATCTGTCTATAATGGTGCTGTGCCTCCAAATGTGGCATACCCTATGAGGTTCATTATTCATGGTGCCAATCCTTGACTGGAGGCAGAGATTGCCAGCAGTATTACCTACATCAGGTTTACTTTAAAACCAATCATGTTTTTTGTGAGTTGGGATTAATGGCCTTTGCCAAGTGCTCCACTATTCCACCACCCTTGTCAGTGTGGTAGTCAGCTATATGAATGTTGTGTAAGATTCATAGAAATAATACCAATGTTCATATTAAAATTGGTTATATCCATACTTAAATACCATTACCCACTGCCCCTCCATAATCCGGTGGGCTGGAAATTAACTAGGCATGGAAAATGCAGTCGCTCTCACCTTACCTACTGTAGGGAAGGTGAACAGGAAGACTAGATAGGCTGATAAACCAAGGACAACTCCTCTTTTCATTTATTTTTACTTAACTGTTGAGCAAATTTGCATCTGGAATCTTTATAGGTATAAGAATGTTAGGTTAGAAATGACCATTTTTAATATGAAGATTGATATTTTCCCATTTTTATCTGTTATAGAATGCTCCTTTCACATCTTTTCATTCTTTCTTCAGTCACTTCATTATTTTGAATATTTTATTTGTAGATTATGTTTTCGCTATTCTCTTAGCAGTAAAACGGACTTTTATCATTTTGTTTCTTTTTTCTTATGTAGAGTCTCTCTGAAACTCAGCTGGGGAAGATTCAGGTGGAACTGTACAAGGAAATAAAAAAGAATGGATCTGTTAGAAGCTTGAGAGCAGCCCTTACAAGATTTGCATCATTGTGTCATCATATTCGGTGAGTTATTTTTTCTTTGATTATAAGACCTTCCAATTTTTTTTATCAATTATATGGGTGTTTGAAAGTGACTAATGTACTAGAAAAAGGGTTGATGTGTAATTTCTTCAGTTAACATTGTGATTGTTGACTACCTAACGTTATAGCCTCTCTTGGTGATCCTCTCATTATTTAGATAACTAGGCCAGTTGGACATTTTCATGTTTTTAGCAAGAAATTTGTGTATCATTGCAGACTGATTTATATACAGTAGTTCTTCTTGAAAATATGTGAAGTATTGTAGAATAGATATATTGTATATATTGTATAGAGTTGATGTAATGGGTATCAAGAATTAAAAAAAAAAAAATTTGAACCAGCCAGTGCTGTGATGAGCAAAACTATTGCAGACAGGGTTCATCCTGGTTGTTGCAGTCACTATTGTCTTGATTTTCCTCTGTAGCCAATTCTCATTTGTTGGAAGTGCTTGTTAACAATAAGCATAAATCCAATTTTTATTTTGTTTGTGTTTTGTAGTGTTCAAACTACTCATTGTCATGCCCTTGTTTTTCAGACCTCAGAAAGGCTTAATTCAAACTACTTACTATTGCCATGTTCTTGTTTTCAGACCTCAGAAAGGCCGGGCTTATGTACAGAATCTTCTGCCTTACATAACCAGAATGGCCAGAAGAACAGAGGAACCTCTACTAGAAACACTTGCAACTTCCCTTGAGAAGATCATGCCAACACTAGGCCACTTTACAAACGACAATGAAATTAAAAATCTCTTGAAGTCCTTTCTTCCTAACCTCAATCACACATCGTCAGCTGTCCGTCGCTCAGCTGTGTCATCCCTCATCATTCTTTGTTGCCATTCAAGGAAACCACCTATGTTTTTAGGCTGGTTACTGAGTACTATCCTTCAGACACTAGTGCCTGTAGTGGAAGATCTGCCAAACAGTCAGGTGCTGGGATGTCTCCTGTGCCTGCGAGCTTTAGTGCCACACATTGTAGAGTTGTGTGCTCCCATTGTATCTTCAGATGGGAAACAACAGTCTACCAATATTTTATCTGTTGAATATACTGTAACTTACGATCAAATACTTCAGGTAAATTACCTTTACACTGTAAACATTGAATAATGATTTGTCTCAGATAGCAGATAATTTAATTTTTGTGGAATATTTGTTGTTAAAGTTATGATGTCTCATTGTTTGGCAGTACATTTATGAATATATTTATTTTGTAATATCTCTTGACTTTTTATATGACTGGCCTCTGGCATTATTTTTATATATTTTTGACATTATTTTCATATTTTTCAGGTGTTTGAATTATGTTTACATTATAGTGCCCATGCAGACCATAACATAGTTACTGCCAGTTTAGAAACATTACAGGTAAGAGTGGTTTTGTGTATGGGTGTAAGTTTTGGCCTTAGAAACTTAATGAGCGGAGTAACTTGAAACAACATTGTTTCTACCCTTGAAACAGTATTGTGTATGTACAAGGGTATTGACCATTATTTTCAAATTCCTCTTTTACTGGTTGTGGTGGGGGGATCAAGTCCCCAATCCAGGTTAGTAAGGTTATTGTATTAATGCCAAGAATCATTGAAGGGGTAAAAACAGAAAGTGTGTGCATCAGATATTAAAATGAGTATTTGAAAGTAATTTTTACATGAATTGAGAATAACAGTATATTTTCTCACTGAGCACTAGTAATCGTCAGTAGATGAAAATTTGTATCTTGAAGAAATAAGTTATGGTGAAAATATTAGCTGCTTCCAGTAGTGTTGGGTTTCAGTGAGCAGTTTTGTGATGCAACTGAACAGTTTAAGTTCCCTTCCATTTTGTTGTCCATCCATTCCAACTTCCTCTTTTTCACAGTTTTAAGCACTGAAGGGCTCAAAGGGCCCCAAATATGTATAAATCAAAATCAAATAAAAATTGCTATAAATAGCAGAGTCACAGAACAGGCGATTGTATTTACGTCCAGTATCTTGAGAAGTAGCAGGTTTTTAATAAGTAGACAACTGCACTGGAACTCTTAATGGAAAACATGATATTTATGGTAACTAACATCAAGAAACAGCTGTTTTTCCATTGGGTAGTTTATGTCAGTCTTGTTGCTATTTATGCCAGTGTTTAGCATGAAATAGTAATTGGTTGTTAACTACAAGAGGTAGTAGTGAATTTTTTGACAAGTCATAAGATTGGTAAACCTTGCTGAATGTATGACATTTTGCATTTAGCCTATGAAATGTTTGATTCTAGGCCTGTTAATTAGTTAAAACTAACTTAGATGTAACTGGCATTGTCAGTTGGTACAAATGACTGTCACTGGCAATTCATTTATGATAGCTCTTTTTACAGTACTAATAATAATAATCACCTTTGCATATAAGACCCGGGAGTGATTTTTTAAGCCTTTTTTTGAAAAGAAGTATCATATGCCATCCAATATGTAATCTAAGAAAAGAAACTAGTTACTTTGTCCCTTACCATTATTCTTCAGGAATGCCAGAAACCCCCATTATCGCTGGTTTTCGAAGAAGCAAGGATGATTTTTTTTTCATAGGAAATTAGAGAGTGAGAACTGAAGAAGAAATTGTATATTCCATCCTGATAAAAAAAATCTGCAGATAATGCTGCAAGTCAGAACAGGGTGAGCTGTTGCTCACAACCCATGATTTAAGGATGGAAGACTTTTTGCCTCTCTGAAACTGGAGGATGCTTACTTCCACAACCTCGTATGCCCTTCTTAAGGAAGTTCCTTTAGTTCATGTGGCACTGGTCATGGCATTCAGTTACCATGACCAGTAGCTGATATGGTAAGAGAATTGAGAATGGGAAGGTGGGCATGTGGTAAGTATGTGTGTGAGGAAGGGAGTGAAGAGGGCTTAGGTGGAACCTGTTAGGCAGAAAAGGTCAAGAAGGAGGCAGAGGATTAGATGGCATGATAAAGTGAAAGAGGATTTGGATGGAAACATTTAGAGATGACATAACGGGACAACAACCCTTTAGCTTAGGGAAAGCAATGTCGATGAATCAATTTCTTACAATTGGCCTGTTAGTCATGGAAAGATGTTTTGTCATGGCTATTTTTCTGTACTTAAGTTTGTGACTTAAAAAGATGTTATTCCTATTTGGCCATTTTACACTATAGATTGTTTATAGTTTGAATCCAACATGTTTTCAAATCATGGGGTCTGGATAGATTCTTTAACCTTTACTTAAATAAAATGCTATGATTTTAATAAGGAAATTAAATTTTATCACAAAATTTTGTTTTATGATGCACTAGTAATAGAGTAAATTTATTGTCAGACTCTGTTGCAAAGTCCTCCATTACCACTCCTTGTGACCCTGACTTCAATGGAAGGCATTACAAGATCTCGTATTTATGCTGATCCAAGAACAAGTAATTTGTCCTCCAGGGCTCCTAGTAAGTATGTTTGATATTTAACTATTTTGGTTAATTGATATGCACCAACCTTGGATATGAATGAAGTTTAAGGATTAATTTTTTTATGGTTAAAGTAATTTTGCCAGTTGAGCATAATATTTTTTGCAGTGATAGAACATTTTATATTTGAGAATATTAAGCAGGCTTATACAGTAGTATTTTAGGTACATTTACTAAACATGTATGCTTTGGTGCTTTATAATGTAGTATCCTGTGGTGTTCTGGCAATTTCACTTCCACTCTTGCAACCCAAACCCAATTGTGTAATGGTTAACTGTATTTTCGCAAAGGGATTTGTTCAATACTTCTAAATACAAAAACATTTCATTTCCTAGCATAGCTTCTGGTTTTTATAGTAGATTTTTCTGCAGTCCTTCTTAGATTAAGATTGCTAGTACTGTGATATGAATTCCTAAAATTAAAAATTTTCATTAATTCTAGAAAGGCTATAAAAGCTCTAAAAAATTAGTGCACACAAAGTTCCTGGTCAAATCCTCTTTCCAAAAGTTACATAAAACTGGAGCCTTGTTAATAATATAAGACAGTAAAAAAAAGGATGATGAAGGTAAAGTATCTAATTTTGCAACAACTGTTGACTAGTTGAAACCAAGAAATCCCAATAGACTTAGATCACTGAAGTTCTAAAAACAAAAAACTCCAAAAAGCTAAATTTTTTGTTGAGAGTATCCATTTGCAAAAGTCAAATAGTACAGTTGTATTTAAATTTATAGTTTTAGTGAAACTTGTGCTACTTGCTGTAGCCAGTTGTTACATGTATGATTAAGATATTACTGTACTACCCTACTGTAAAATATGAATTTTGGGGATGTTCACATTCTTAAAATCATCAACTGATTAAGTTTTACCATTATCATCACCACCTTGTGTTACATGATAGCTGACTGATTAGTACCAAAATTCTCTCTGCCATTAGTTGCTAAATGAAACGTAATTCAGAAATATGTTTTTGTACATTACCCGAGCTAGGTTATAAATCCTGCTTACCGTTATTTATAAATTCAGGAGGTTTTGTCAGTTTTGGACATTGCTTTCTCTATTCCAAAAAGTTTTACAGCCTTCATGTTATTCGTTTCTTCATCTGCAGCTAAGTTCTGCAGCTTAAGTTTAGTGGTACACTTTCTTTCTTAGTACCTCCATTGCACAAGGGATGCACAAAAATTTATTTTTACTTTTGAAAGTCACCATTGAGTGTTGGCAAGTTTTTAACAAGTTGACAATACTGTAGCAATGTAATTCTTAATAAATGTGGTACAGTAGTTATGGTAGCTAACATTAGCAAATGGCTGTTTTTCAATTCAGTTGTTTTTGTTGGTACTTGCTGTTGTTAATGCCATTGTTTTGTATGAAGAAATAAGTTGTTGTTAATTACTGTATGAGAATAGTAATGAATTAATAGATGAGTCATAAGTTTGGCAAGCCTGGATGAATGTGTGATGATTAAAATTTAGCCTACCAAACATTTGCTTTTAGGCTTAATTAGTCAAAAGCTAACTTAGATGTAATATGCATCATCAGTGGAACCTACCGAAGCTGAGGCTGGCATAGTAAGCTTAGCCTAGTATAATGTAAACATTAAGCATAGTCTAGTTTGATCTACTGAAAATTTTGTTTGGGGACAAAGTTTTAAGGGTTGCATGATATAGGAGAACAGATGGTACATGAGTATACGGTAATTATGATTCTTTTGGTAGTGTACTGTATGATTTTTAGGTTTGCAGAATGTTTTCATCAAAAGTAAAGTGTGTTCTTGTATTTATGGTGCAAATGGTGCAAGCTTCAGTTCCAGAATCCGAAAAACCTGAAAACCGAAAAGCAGTAGGCCTCAAGGTGTAGGATAAGGGATTGTGAACCTTTATTGAATGATTGGCAATGTATGCAGAATAATGAAGCAGTTATTAGCAAATGAAAGTTCAGATTAAACAAACTATTTAATCAGTAGCTCTTAAATGATTTTATATGTTACATTACAGCATTCTGTAAATTTTAAGAAATATTTTTGTTTTGCACTTTCTATTGCTTTTAGATAATTTTTATTTTTATGGATTTTTAATATTTGCTGACCTATGTAAAGTTGCATAAACTGACATTAGTTGAGTTTTATTTTTCTCAAGTTTTACAACAAAAAATACTAAAAAGTGAAAAATGACAGAGGAACAAATAAAAATAAGGCAGTAACCAGGAACCATGGCTAGTAGCCTATTGCTCGACTGCCAATATCAAGATTGGTAACACAATATTCCCTGAAGTATTGTTGAGAGGATCACCAAATGTACGTTATGTAGAAACAACTGTAATTGGCAAGTCTTGTGCAACAAAAACTAAGTGGTAATCTGAATGGAGATTTAGATGGAAATGCGTTTGACAGAATTGTAGAGCAAAATAGTTTCAGATACTTTGGCAATAATGATAGAAAGTAAAGACAGTAGTTTGAAGGATTCTATTGGTCAGTTTACTGTCTAATGTTTGAACTAGTGGACTATGCTAAGAGGATAGGTTAGCATGCGATCTGAATATAATGAACAGGATAATGTTCAAGAGTCAATAAATTTTTAGAAATTCTCCTAAGTAATTATGATGGAATATGTTTATCAAGTACAGTACTCAGTTAATTTATTTTTTACTGTCTATATTTGTAAGTAATTCCTTTCATAAAATGTTCACCCCATGATTTTATAGATTCATTTTAACCATTATTGGAATACAGTTGCTCTGCAATACACCAGATACTTCTGGGGTTTGGCCTTTTGGTAGGAAAGACCTTATGGTATACCCTACAGTTTAGTATTTTCAGGATATATCACAGCTAACAGTAATTTAATGTTGTTTGTAGTTTAGACTAAATTGTACTTTACACTGAACTTTCATTGTCAGAGATTTAACAAAAAATATATTACAAAAAAATGAAGCCTAACCAAAAAATCATCATTATAATTTTGCCGATTTATACAGAAGATTGTTAAATTGAGGTGTTCAGTTGTCCCTTTTCAATCCTAGCACTTTTGCTATAATTACTTGAGCTAAGGTTTCATATTTTAGCTCTAAAAACTTAATGTTGTGGGACGACTGTGCATATTTTAATCTTTTTATTGATATTGTACTCAAAACTACTTCATTAGATAATTGTTTGTAGATGAGCCAGATGTAAAAGATTTACTCTAGTCTTGATGTCATGAATAGCACGGAATTATTATTTTATTTTCAACATTTTGTTTCTTATATTACTTTTCAGGTCAGATAAGTGTTGCCCCATCACTCTTTGAAGAAGACAGTCCTCTTTTAGATTTTGAAGGTGTGAGTGGCAGAACTAGTATTGATCTTGATACCCCTGATGGAAGGGTGGATTTAGAAGAGGGACTTAAGGAAGAAGATGATAAAGGGGGAGGAGGAGGTGGTGGTGGTGGTGAGGGAGGGGTCGGAGGAGGTTGTGGTGATGACGAGGGAAAACTAGAAGATTCAGAAGCTGCAGAAAACAGTAAAGACAGTGACAGTGATTTATATGCCAGCATTGAGATAGGAAAAGTGACAGGTAAGTGTCATGTAAGGTATTTTGACCAACATACTTTGTTGTGAATGTCTGTATTATAGGTAACTTTGTGCTTTTTAAGATTGAAGGATCCCATATTCAAGATGAACCATGATTTTCTTTTTGGTGAAAGCAGGGAACCAAGCTATTTATTTTGATTTTTGATGGAGTTAAATGAGAATTCAGTGACTTCCAGGTTGAATTTGGACATTAAATAATCCCAAGTAGAAAAAAAATCAATATGGCCATCAGTCTGTGTAGTGGTGGTGTTTCTTTTTCTCATAAAAAAGGTGAAGTATTCTAAATTTGTGATTCAGTTTTTATTAGATACAGGGCAAGAACAGCTCTAGCTATAAAAATACTTTGAATAAGGAATTGAATAAAGGCAGTGCTTTTGTGGTGGGTATGCTTGTTTTTGTTTTTTTATCAGGACCATGTAAAAATAGAAGTAAATGCAGTTGAAAAGAGAAAGCTTGTTTTTCTGACATGATGGCTTTTGAAAAATGACGAGACAACGACCATTGCTACATTTATGCTTTTAACTGCCAATTCATGGATGAGCTCCTTGAGTAGAAAATCCCACAGTACAGTATTAGCTACTTTGTTAGCTTAAAATGAAGGTGCACCAGCAGCATGTCAGACCACCTTATATGTACACTGTGGCTGTCACCTTTATCTTGCATGTACTCCTATGCTCCCTAGATATCAAGGCCCTTCCTTTCCAATACCTCTTTTATGTCTTCTAGCCAACCCTTTTTAGGTCTTCCCTCCTCCGTCCTAACACTTGTGAATTATACACTCTTGTCATATACATGACCACAGTCTAAAAAACACTGATCTGTCCGCTTATCTACCCAAACCCTTTTAACACTTTTATGTATCTCCAAAAAATCCTCTATCTTATTTTCTTTCATTCACATTCAACATCCACACTTTAATTTTGTAAAGGAGAGTAGATTCAACAGTTTCATCATGCATGTGCACCTGGCCTTCCTTACACATTTCAGGTCTCTTCCCAATCTTTTGGACACACCCTGCAATCTTTTCTTGTTTGATAATTTCTGTGTCTGGCCTGTTCTCTCATCTCATCCTCATATGTCATATTTACTCCCAGAGATAAACAGTATCTGTATGAATCAAGTTCTTGCACTCTTCCAGTATCTACAGTCATTGCTTCATTGTCCTTGGTACTTTTTACCCTTGTAACTTTATTCTTTTCACATTTTCTCTCACCTTTTCCTCTTGCAAACACTCAAAATCTCCTAATGAAGTAGCTTATCAGTTTTTCTTCCCTTTCCCCAGCCAGTACTGTTATATGTAAGCATCAGTCATTGTACACTCTATTTATACCGTGTCTTAGATTTCTTTCTTTCAGGAAAACTTCCAATTTTAATACCATACTTGCTGTACCAGGCATTTATTTTTACAAGCCAAGGCACAACCTAGTGTAGAAAAGCAGAATGCTACAAACTTAGGGTTGCCAGTAGGGAAAGTAGCCCAGTACAGAAAAAAAAATCAGTTATATATGGGAAATAATAAATATAATCATTATAATCATTAGATAAAATGACAAACTAAAATAAATGTAAATGACACAAAACTATTAAGCAAGACACGTGAATCCACTCAACAGAAATTATTTTCACCAAGTTTGAACTCTCAGAGTTCCAGTTGTATGTATTTAGCCCTTATGCATTTGTATATGTTTAGTAAATTGTACAAGCCAGGTATGGTTAAGGTACTTGGTTATAAAAACGATACTTGTAAATCTACGTTAGATATGTTTAAATTACTGAGAATTGCACATACAAGCCATAGGATTTATGCAGGATATTTATTGTGCTTTGAAAAGCTGATGGAAACCATTATTGTTTGGATTAGTGAATTATGTTACCATAGGAAGTGATCCATGTGCATTTTGTATTTTATTGTATTTTTACAAGAGGCTGTATGGGAGGTTCTTATAATAGAATATTTTTTGTCTCTTGATAATTATGCCTTTGCTTTTATATTTTGATTTGTAGAAGTACAGAAATGAGGTAGTTTACATTAGTTTGTTCATTTTAAAGTGTCTGTAATGTAAACAAAAAGTTAACTTGTTGAAATTTTTGCCTTATACTGTATGATAGAAATAGGGTTACAACTTTGAAAATCAAGGCAAAGTAATATTGGGGTCAGAGTAGTCTGTAAAATTGTAATAAAGATTAAGATATAGGTACGGATAAAAACAAGACACTATCATTATGCCTTTTGTTATTAGTTATGGACATGAGCAAGACCAAAATCATCTCTGCAGTTAAACAAATTACATATAAAAGAGTGCTGTAGATATATTTTTATATGTGTTTCAACCAGAATAGTAGTCACAGAAATGGTTGTCTGTTAGTGTAAGATTGAAGCTAGAAAATTGTAGGAGTACTTATCAGTGCTTTGGAAATTTTTTATATTTTTCGTATTAGTAAGAAACATTTTATTATTTCCTCTGACCATCATATTAAATTATAATTGAACTGTTAAAGACCATGGTCAAACAGTTGGAAATCATGCCTTTCTTCCTCTCCCAGCAGGAGTATCCATTATTATTTAATTAATTTGTTTATTAAACATTAACTAATTGGTTTACAGTTGCAATAGACATAAGCTTTTATATGGTTATGTTTTCATTTATAAGGTACAAAGTGGTTTTCTTATCTTCCTTTTCTTTTTATCTCCCAGATTCAACACCTCTGTTCGACAGAAGGGAAATGGATTTAAGCTCAGAGGCTACACCTCAGACTAGGGATAAGAGAAAACTTCACCAACAGACATCATCTGGTGCTCATAATAAATCATTAGAAGAGAAATCGTTAGCAGTTGGCAAGGTAATTTTACTTCTGATAGTGGGGTAGGGTTGTCAGTGCACCTCACATGGTGCAGTTCAAGCCACTAGTTGCATCTACTTTTTAGCCTTTTACTTCACTTCCTTTTTTCCAGTTTGCTGTCTGACTCTCTCTTTTCATTGTGTTATCCTAAGTGCTGAATGGCTGAAAGTGATTTTGACTTACAAATGTTTAGACAGATACGTATGCTCTGATTTTTCATTTTACTCTAGTATATATATATAATAAGTCTCTCTAGTGCTTTAGTTGTTTCATCTATAAAAATGAATAAATATAAGTAAATTATTTAATATTGGAACCCATAGGAGTAAGTTTCAAGAGTATTAATGAGCTTTGAGATCCTGGAGGCAGCAGTAAATGTTAGTTAATATTAATTGAAAATGGAGGAATAACTGTCATTAATACCAAAACTGTTGTTATTTATTCTGAACTTCATAGGCCTATCTTTATATATCTTGAGAGCTTTTCTCTTGGTTCTGGAAAACAAGGTAAAATGGCAACAGGTTATGCAATTAAGAAAATTCCTTCAAAGAACCAGCTACCAAAAGATCAGGATTCTCTGTGGTAGCTGAAGACAGAGGTCACATCGTTCATTTTTGGTATGAAAAATCTGGAAGGGGTGGAGCTATGGGATTTGAGACTTATCTTAACTCAAGGTCAGTAGGATTACATCAGGGTTGGATAGAGGAGTAGCCTGCTAGTCAAGTTCAGACTATTAGGTGTTAATTTAGCGATTTTAAAAGTTCCAAGTTGCTTAGATTTTCACAACGAGAACCATTTTCATTTACACAATTTTAAACCAGTTATTGTTGTGGACATTGCTTGATTAACCTCAAAGTTGCTTAGGTTAAGAGGATGCGTCTGACCCTGACCAAAAGTCATTTATAAAAGGTCAAAGTCATACAGAGAAATAAATTAGTCTTGTCAGGCCATAACTTTCAATAAATTCTACAAGCTCATATCATACACTAGGTTTGCATAAGATGTATGTGTTAAGACCAAGATAAATTCTCCAGTCAGACATTGAAATACAGGATCTGGAAGGATCTTTATTACCAGTCTGCCTGACCTTTTCCCATGGTCTTTTGAATATGGCTTAAGGTCACATGAAATGTTTATTACTCTTCCTTAGAACCAGAGGGTGTGTTGTGACTTTTATACAAGATTATTGGAACTAGGCAATACTCACTGATTTATAGTATTTATTCTTTTCCTCTTCTGTAACTTTGAAATACAAGAGATTACAGAGATTTGTGTAACAGAAGGTGTCATGACTGACCCAAATTCAGTTGGACAAGATCTCAGTCACATGGAGATGTAGAAGGAAATTTTTGTGCATATCACAAATTTTTATTGAAGGGGATGTATAAACTGACAAAAGTTTCATAGGAGTATGTAATGAACATTTTCCAAAGTTACTTAGGTGCCAGGATACTATGAACAGATAAGAAGTTTTAGGAATATCGTTATTCTTTGTTCCTTGTTCATAGTTCATTTCCTGAATATTATTCAAGTGCACCATATTCCATAAATACCATTAAAGCATTTGGCTGATCAGGCATCATAACTAATCCTTTATCCTTGCTGGTATTTAATCTTTACATTTTCTCTATACAGTAGTTGTATGGTTATGAAATTTGAAAGTATGTGTAGGTACAGTAATTATGAATTGTGTGGATTTTATTGTGTAGGGAATTTTTGATATGGTATTTTTTTCTTCCAAAGCATTTTAGTAAACTGCATGGTATCATAGTGATGCAGTTAATGGTTTGTAATTATGATATCATCTGTGTTGTGAGGATGGTAATGCAACATTTTTGTGTGTATTATACCAGACCCTCACATAATACTGTACCTACTGTTCATTTGCTAGGATTTCTTTTGTAAAGAATTGTATCTCTTATATGAGAGAAATTTAGTTTTGTCCCCTTAACATGCATCACCCAGACTTTTAAAACAAGGCTGTGTATTTTATGAACAAACTTGTGATGTCCCATCGGCTCCCCCATGCAGGATAGTACAAAGAATAAATAGCTTATTGATGGGGCTTACTTGTGAATGTTTCTTAGTAAAAATATGACTTTATGGTGTGAAATAATTGTAGTTTTCTCATTTTAATGAGTAATTTTTACATGTTCTTTTTCGTAGGCTTCTGGCAACATTGGATCTCTCTTTGAGGAAGAACTACCTGTTAGATATCTTGTAAGATATCTAAGTTCCTCTTTTTTGCTCTCTGGCCATGTGGGATCTCTGATATCTGACAGAGCTGTACGTGTGAGCGTTAAAGTCCTTGCATTAAATTGTGTTGGGTTAGCAGTTATGGTTATGCCATCCTTAATGGGTGAACCCCTGTTTATTGATCCAGCTGCTGAGACAGGTAAGGTAACTCTAGTTCTTTGAATTGCGTTGAAACATATTTTTTTATTTACTGCTGCTCTATGAATATGTGTAAAGTACAGTATTTCAGAAGAATATTTTACTTCTTAATGCCTTATCTTGCCTTTCTTTTTATGGGTTTTTTCCTTAAGAGAGTTTAGTTTTAATTTCAAGGTAACTTTTTAGGTTCAGAATTTAGTTCTAGTTAGATTTTTTTCACAAATTCAACCACTTGCAGAGCTCCAGCAACATGTCGATGATATCTTAAGATATCATGGCCATTCCGACCCACAGCTAGGAGCTAGCGTCGCTACAGTTATTGGCCAGTATATACGAGCCAGCCTCATTCATGGTGGAGGCCAGTACAATGACCTTGGTAGGCCAGGTTTGGCTCTTTCATCTCTCTTAGAGGTTCTTTGTAAGGTAAGATAACTTGTACAATGTATATTCACTTGCAGAGCAACTTTCAGATTAGAATATTGCAGGAAATATTTTATCCATTGTTCATTTATTGGAGTAATTACATGTAGACAGTATTTTGTCTGATTATATATGTTAACAAACAAATAACAGATATTTTTCTTAGTCTTAAAAAAAATTAGATGTAGAAAATTAATTATACTTGCTGAGACTCAGTCATGATAAAAGTTAACAGTTGGTATGAACTTTCATTTTGGCAGTGCAATGTCTATTGATTAGGAATATCCTGTTATTTTCATTTTGTGTTACAGTTACTGGGCAATGAATCAAGTGTAACTTCCCGTGGAGCTGTAGCTGGTCTTAGCCTGTGTCTTAACGAGCTTCTACGTTCATGGCATGCATCAGTTGTGTTGTCTGTGCTGCCTCATATTGTCAACACTGCTTTGAATCCTTATTGGCTTGTGAAGGTGGGGTAACAAGATAAAGGTCTACTTGATATTAACAGGAAGCCATCCATTACTGTTTAGCACATTCATTCTTTTGTACAAGATTGTAATTGATAAGTTTGGAAGGGCCAGATAAATTACATTAATGTGAGAATTTGTTTATAAAAATGACCCTGTCAGAAGTTTTATTTATTTATTCAAATGAGTATTAGTAGTAGTAGTAGTAGTAATAGTATAGTAGTGTTTATTAGTCACTATTGCATAAAGACTGGATTTTTCATTTGGAATATGTTGTGTAGATCTAATGTACATTGTGCTTTCTAATACCATTTAACATTCTTAACACATTATAAACAGTTATATGGAATTTTTCTTGAAATGTAGTTATTTAGATTGTGTCTAGAATCAGTATCTTTCAGTCCTCTAGCCATTTTGCAGGGGATGGCCATATCATTTGGCAGCATCCTACATTTAATTTCTTATCTTGGGAATTACGATGTTTCTCTTGCAAAATTAGATGACTCTAATTGTTTCATCTCAGTCAGGGATGACTAAATATTTGTGAAATATATGGTCAACAATATAATTTGAATTGCTTGTAGAACTAGGAGTTTGAGGGTGGCTGCATGCCCTTGGAAATTAAATGATATTGTGTGATGTGTTTAAATGGGTAGGAAGTTTTTGTTTCAAGCTCCAATATAAAGCTTGCTCTTGACAGAGAGAATATCCTCAGTACTCTAAGTACAGTACCAGGTTTACATTGAGTGGTTTGGTCAAAAATAATTTTAATAAACCAGATACAGTATAAAATATCAGAAATGTTATATTCAGTGAGGCCTTTAAGAGAGAGGTGATCCACTGAGGAATAAATTTACATGCCATATCATATGTAATGTAAGTCATCTGATCCCTTGCCAGACTTAAAAATACCAATCAGCCAGAAAATTGTTAGATGCCTGGAATGATTTGATATACAGGCAGTCCCCCGTTAACGATGGGCTCGGTTAATGGCGATCCGGTTTTATGGTGCTTGTCTAGCGACGAAAATCGGCAGTTTTTGGCGACGAAAATCTCTGATTTCCGCTTTTCAGCGCCGATAGTTGGGTATTGGCACCAATACATACCTAACAGAGGTGCCGATAACCGAAAATCGGCACTTTTCTGCGCCGATAAGCCCGAAAATCTCCGAAAAAGTGCCGGAAATCGCCAATTTTCGGTTAGTGGCGATTTTTGGTTATCATCACACCCCCAGAACAGAACCCCCACCGATAACCGAGGACTGCCTGTACTAATGAATAAGCAATCTTTATTAACCCTTAAACGCCTACTGGACGTATCATACGTTGACTAAAATTGTCTGTTGGGTGCCAAGTGGACGTACCGTACGTCGACTACAAAAAATTTCAACCTTCGGTCAACTTTGACTCGACCGAAATGGTCGAAAAACGCAATTTTAAGCTAAAACTCTTACATTCTAGTAATATTCAATCATGTACCTTCATTTTTCAACAAATTGGAAGTCTCTAGCACAATATTTCGATTTATGGTGAATTTTTGAAAAAAAAAATTTTCTTACGCCCGTGCGGTAACTCGGCCGAAAATTTCAGAAATTCTTTCGTCATTTTGTCGTAATTTTTGCACTGTTCTATATTAGCCGTTACATAAAGTTTTATATATGAAAATGTGCGCAATTTCATGTACAATACAACAGAAAATAACTCATGGTTGTAGCTTTTATCAGTTTTGAAATATTTTCATATAAATCACGAAAACTGCCAAAATTTCAACCTTCGGTCAACTTTGACTCGACCGAAATGGTCAAAAAATGCAATTGTAAGCTAAAACTCTACATTTTCTAGTAATATTCAATCATTTACCTTCATTTTGCAACCAATTGGAAGTCTCTAGCACAATATTTCGATTTATGGTGAATTTTAAAAAAACTTTTTCCTTACGTCCAGCGCCAGAAATTCTTTTCGTCACGTTGTCGTAATGTTTGCACTGTTTTATATTAGTCGTTACATGAAGTTTTATATATGGAAATGTGCGCAATTTCATGTAGAATACAACAGAAAATAACTCATGGTTGTAGCTTTTATCAGTTTTGAAATATTTTCATATAAATCACGATAACTGCCAAAATTTCAACCTTTGGTCAACTTTAACTCGACCGAAATGGTCAAAAAACGCAATTATAAGCTAAAACTCTTACATTCTAGTAATATTCAATCATGTACCTTCATTTTGCAACAAACTGGAAGTCTCTAGCACAATATTTCGATTTATGGTGATTTTCCTGAAAAAAAAAAACTTTCCTTATGTCTGCGCGCGGTAACTCGGCCGAACATCTCAGAAATTCTTTCGTCAAGTTCTCGTAATGTTTGCATCGTTTTACATTAGTCGTTACATAAACTTTTATATATGAAAATGTGTGCAATTTCATGTAGAATACAACAGAAAATAGCTCATGGTTGTAGCTTTTATCAGTTTTGAAATATTTTCACATAAATCACGATAACTGCCAAAATTTCAACCTTCAGTCATTTTTAACTCGACCGAAATGGTAAAAAAATGCAATTGTAAGCTAAAACTCTTACATTATAGTAATATTCAATCGTTTACCTTCATTTTGCAATAAATTGGAAGTCTCTAGCACAATATTTCGATTTATGGTGAATTTTTTAAAAAAACATTTTCCTTACGTCTGCTCGGTAACTCGGCCGAACATCTCAGAAATTCTTTCGTCTCGTTGTTGTAATATTTGCACCGTTTTATATTAGTCGTTACATAAAGTTTTATATATGAAAATGTGCGCAATTTCATGTAGAATACAACAGAAAATAACTCATGGTTGTAGCTTTTATCAGTTTTGAAATATTTTCATATAAATCACGATAAATAGAAAAATTCGACTTTCGGTCAACTTTAACTCGAGCGAAATGGTCGAAAACTGCAATTGTAAGCTAAAACACTTATAGTGTAGTAATATTCAATCAATTAGCTTCATTTTTTTAACAAACGGGAAGTCTCTAGCACAATATTTAGATTTATGGTGAATTTTTGAAAAAAACATTTTTTTACGTCCGCGCATTACGAATTCATACATCATTTTGTGATAATATTTTCTCTGTGTTGCTTTGATCGTTTTACAATTTGTTATATACCAAAATCATCACAATTTAGTGTACAATACAACTAAAAAAAAAATTAACTCATTAGCTTTAACCGTTGTGCTTACAGCGCGATTTGTATACAATTATATGAGTTTTTTTTTTCGATGTCATATATTCCAATATTTATATATGATAATGATATTTTTTTCATTTCTGATGGTTGCATACTAAACTTCAGGTAATGATAAAAAAAGGAGCCAAAATGAACTGTTAATCTTAAAAACTAAGCGTGCTGTGATTTTTGAAAAAACTTTTTTTCTGCTTTGGCGCTAACTCACGAATGCCGCCGGCATACGGGAGACGTTTTTGTAAATAGAGGCTCGGCGTTTAAGGGTTAAATTGAAGTATTTTACGATGTACCCGTGTATTTACTAGTGTCTCTATTGTTTATGTTTCTTTTGTTACCATCATTCCTAATCTCAGTTACTTTTGTCAATTTGCAGGTTGAGCTGTGTGAACTCTTGGGTGGTTTGCCATTAAGTTATATTGATCATCTTGAGAACAGTAATAATTATGGAAATGCTGGCAACTCTGTGCCAGTAGTTTCGGGCCTCCGACAATCTGACAGGTTTTCTCATCGAGTTTCCACTGCTGTATTGATTCCTTTGTTAGGAGATCAAGATCATAGAGTTCGAACAGCTGCTGCTTCAGCTTGTGTTGAGTAAGTTATGTATTTACTGTATCATTTTATAGCTGAATTAGGCCCAAAGTAAATTTTCCCCATTCTTTTCTGTCTTAATGTTTTGAAATCACACTTCTTCAGAATATAAGTGCTATGTTGTAGTTTCCTTATATTATGCCGTTTGGAGTTTGTAAAGACTTGTGTGAGTAAGTGCAAAATATATTTTTGAGAGTTGGTGAAAATGGCACCAGTATGTGATTTTTTTCTATTTTTTTGCAGATTGGTACCTGAGATTATGAGCACTGGAGACTTGATTCAGAAAGTTGCTTCAGATCTTGTTCAAGGTGGTCATCTGAAAGGACACAAGAAAATGAATCTTCCCTCCCAGCAGAATTGGTCTTCCCGTAGCCTTCCTTCTCTTCCTGTGGCTCCCCTTCATAGGCTTCTTTCAGATGGATGGAATAATATGACTGAAAGGTAGATATCAAGCTCTTCATTCATGCAGAACACTTTATTGTAAAGATAAAGATGTTAAAGGACTAGGTGCAATATTGATGTTTATTGTGGCAATTTCATGATACATCATGTAAGTGTATTATACTGAAAACTACATCTCGTGAAGATTATAGATAGATGTCCTTCCCAACTCCCTAGTTATCTTGGCTTGGGACTACCACCAAGTTGGGCTGGCTTGCAACCTTAGTGGCTGGGTTAAGATGGTTAATTTTATATCATAGTGAAAACCTTTTACAGCTATTTTATGCCAACTCAGCTAAGTCGCCCCTTTAAATTTTTATTGGAAAATTCTTAACTGTAGACATAAGTGACTTGCATAGACATACAAAATATCAGATTCAGTTCCTCATAGTTAAAATGTTTTAGTAGAAAAGGTACGTCTTTTTAAAAAAGCAATTTTTCTAAGTTTGAGGCTCATAATTTCATATTGGATTTTTTAGGAAACCCACATTGTACATGCAGATTTGTTATTATGGCACTGAAATATTTTCATATATAACATCAAGTAGCCTTTAGGCTACATAGGTATCATACAAGATCAAAATTTTCTTTCACAGTGGTTGGGTGATATTGCAGGTGCCCTCTTGAAAATATGGAATGGTGTGAAACATTTTTGTCATGAGACAGTAATTACAGGATTGTTATTTAAGTACTGATAACGGTTTAATGTGAGCTCTTATCTTTCAGGGCTTTAAAATGGACTTGTTTTTCCAACTGGTTTGACCATTTGACCAATGATAGAGGGAGTTAGAGGGAGTTTCTTTACAATTTTTAAATTTTTTTATCTAAGATTCATCTACAATACTAACAAAATTATTTGATCTACTGCATGTGGCTTCAGATTGAATTTTTTCTTATTAAATTTAAATGTGTGTTTTATATTTCTGCAGTTTCTCCAATTTCAGGAGTGTATAAAACTAAAATGGAACACACCAACTGATTGATACTGCATATTTTTATAAACTGGGATGTAGAATTTGATAATGAGATCTGAATGCTTCTAAAAGCACTTCCCTGGTTTCAGAGAGCTAAAAATTGCTATATTGCCTATTTGATGTAAGGTAAGATTATAAGGGTCCATGTTAGGTCGGAAGTAGCTGTGTTGTTTTTCAGTATTACTACAGTAACCTTTTCTGTCATTCCTACAAACATCTCGACAGTTCATTTCTCAAGTAAAAAGCTATCACTTTTTACTTCGCAATTGTGTCTGTGCTCCAGTTTTTTGGGACAAGAGTATGGCTGTCAATTATTTCAAGGTAGGTTTCATTGGTATAATAATCTTTTAGAAGTCTCACCGATATGTTGAGATCTTTATAGTATCTTCATAATTCTTAAGGAATTTCTAAAGCTTTGACCACTTTTTACTATTCCTCTATTAAATTTTTTTTTACTTTTCCTTGTTAACCAGGCTTATCCTTGTAACCTACAGGCTTTCAAGGTAAAATTCCAACTGTTGTTCATTTTGGTTCAGTGAATCAGATGGCACTTATTGGCGTTCATATTCCTCAGCCTTAGACTAATTTGTTTCTGAATTAATTTCTTGTCTTCTCTTCACACCTTGAAACCTTCACCCACATGGTCAAATCAGTGGACAAAAGTAACCTGTTTTAGAGCCTCAGAGAAAATGAGTTTTTTAAATAAATGAAGTTTATCATATAATGGTATTGTTCTGGTAAGGGTGTATATACGAACAGAAAAGTACCATGAAATAATGGTAAATTTATTTCATATTTTAGGAGAGCTCTTTTAATATCATCCAAGTTTAGCTCCTTAGGGATAAAAATTCATTTGCTTAATAATAACCCAGTCAGTCAAGTGTCCCCAGTATCACAGTTTTATGTTTAAAAACAGAAAAAAATTGTAGTTTCACAGCATGTGCTAACCAACACTATACCACATTGCCCTTTTCCCTCCCTTCCCTTCCCCATGTTCATTTACATGTGATGGGGAGATCCTTCTGGTATGTTGAGTGAGGACTGTTCAACATTATGTGCAAAGAACCATGGAGTGACAAGTCTATGGGCCATTCTTGTCTTCAAGATAAAGAATGAAGCATGTTAACCCTTTAACGCCGAAGCTCTATTTACAAAAACGTCTCCCGTATGCCGGCGGCGTTCAGGGAGTTAGCGCTGAAGCGGAAAAAAAGTTTTTTTCAAAAAATCACAGCACGCTTAGTTTTTAAGATTAAGAGTTCATTTTTGGCTCATTTTTTTTATCATTGCCTGAAGTTTAGTATGCAACCACCAGAAATGAAAAAAAAAATCATTATCATATATAAATATTGGAATATATGACAGCGAAAAAAAAAACTCGTATATAATTGTATACAAATCACGCTGTAAGCAAAATGGTTAAAGCTAATGAGTTAATTTTTTTAGTTGTATTGTACACTAAATTGCAATGATTTTGGTATATAACAAATTTTAAAATGATCAAAGCAACACAGAAAAATATTATCACAAAATGATGCATGAATTAAGTAATGAGCGGACGTAAAAAATTTTTTTTCAAAATTCACCATAAATTGAAATATTGTGCTAGAGACTTCCTGTTTGTTGAAAAATGAAGCTAATTGATTGAATATTACTAGACTGTAAGTGATTTAGCTTACAATTGCAGTTTTCGACCATTTCGGTCGAGTTAAAGTTGACCGAAAGTCGAATTTTTTCTATTTATCGTGATTTATATGGAAATATTTCAAAACTGATAAAAGCTACAACCATGAGTTATTTTTTGTTGTATTGTACATGAAATTGCGCACATTTTCATATATAAAACTTGATGTAATGACTAATATAAAATAGTGCAAATATTACGACAACGAGACGAAAGAATTTCTGAGATGTTCGGCCGAGTTACCGAGCAGACGTAAGGAAAATGTTTTTTTCAAAAATTCACCATAAATCGAAATATTGTGCTAGAGACTTCCAATTTATTGCAAAATGAAGGTAAACGATTGAATATTACTATAATGTAAGAGTTTTAGCTTACAATTGCATATTTTTACCATTTCGGTCGAGTTAAAGTTGACCGAAGGTTGAAATTTTGGCAGTTATCGTGATTTACAGTATGTGAAAATATTTCAAAACTGATAAAAGCTACAACCATGAGCTATTTTCTGTTGTATTCTACATGAAATTGCGCACATTTTCGTATATAAAAGTTTATGTAACGACTAATGTAAAACGATGCAAACATTACGACAACATGACGAAAAGAATTTCTGAGATGTTTGGCGGAGTTACAGCACGAGACGTAAGGAAAAAATTTTTTTTTCAGAAATTCACCATAAATCGAAATATTGTGCTAGAGACTTCCAGTTTGTTGCAAAATGAAGGTACATGATTGAATATTACTAGAATGTAAGAGTTTTAGCTTATAATTGCGTTTTTTTACCATTTCGGTCGAGTTAAAGTTGACTGAAGGTTGAAAATTTGGCAGTTATCGTGATTTATATGAAAATATTTCAAAATTGATAAAAGCGACAACCATGAGTTATTTTCTGTTGTATTCTACATGAAATTGCGCACATTTCCATATATAAAACTTCATGTAACGACTAATATAAAACAGTGCAAACATTACGACAACGTGATTTAAAGAATTTCTGGCGGACGTAAGGGAAAAGTTTTTTCAAAAATTCATCATAAATCGAAATATTGTGCTAGAGACTTCCAATTGGTTGCAAAATGAAGGTAAATGATTGAATATTACTAGATCGTAAGAGTTTTAGCTTAAAATTGCGTTTTTGACCATTTCGGTCGAGTCAAAGTTGACCGAAGGTTGAAATTTTGGCAGTTATCGTGGTTTATATGAAAATATTTCCAAACTGATAAAAGCTACAACCATTGGTTGTATTTTGCTGTATTGTACATGAAATTGCTCACATTTTCATATATAAAACTTTATGTAAAGGCTAGTATAGAACAGTGCAAAAATTACGACAAAATGACAAAAGAATTTATGAAATTTTCGGCTGAGTTACCGCGTCGTGCGTAAAAAAATTTTTTCAAAAATTCACCATAAATCGAAATATTGTGCTAGAGACTTCCAATTTGTTGCAAAATGAAGGTACATGATTGAATATTACTAGAATGTAAGAGTTTTAGCTTACAATTGCGTTTTTCGACCATTTCGGTCGAGTCAAAGTTGACCAAAGGTTGAAATTTTTTGTAGTCGACGTACGGTACATCCACTTGGCACCCAACAGACAATTTTAGTCGACGTATGATACTTCCAATAGGCGTTTAAGGGTTAAGATGAATATGATATCTCACTTGCTGAGACAGGCCATTCCAAAGATCTGTAATAACATGTCAGGTGGCAGTGCGGAACAGTTAAGAGTGCAAGTCATGAAATCAGAGCACGCTATACTTTATTTCTGCCACTTTTTAATGTACTGGGAATGTTTCTATAGTTTTCAGGACAGGTACCTTTCAGTGCTAGTCCACCTTTTCTGTTATTTAGTAAAGGGGTCTCACACACACAAATAGTTAGATTTGCTTTCACTGGGACCAATAGCGATGGGGGTCAAGTATTTCCTTCTGGGATGACCTTGGGGGTTCTTCATCTTTCATTTATTCATAACTATCTATAGTCATTAATATGTCTTAACTAGAGATGTCCACTTGCATTATGTTAAGTGTGACTCGGCTCCTTACTTTACACTCATTTTATTCACTCTTACTTTAAAACAGCCCTCTTATGAGTTATTGCATCCTTGGTCCCGGACTCATACTAGTCCTACAGGTGCACATAAACACTGGGTATATTCAATGATGTTCTTCCCAAATAAATTGCAAATCAGACTTACTGATTTATAATGGAATAAACTGATTTTTGATACTCTAGTGGTAATTTTTTCAGTGAAACTCATCAATCTATAAGGAGTTCCCTCCTCATAGTTAAACCCAAGAATATAATGAGTTTCCTTCTTGTAGTTAAACCTATCAGTCTTATAAGGAGTTCCATTGTATATAAACTATCAATCCTATAGGGAGTTCCCTCCTCACAGACCAAAAAATTTAGGTCTAATTTCCAAACTACATGAAACATGTGGTAGGGTGACTGAGGGGTTCATGTTCTAGCTGGCACATATTTGAGATCTTAGACAAAACACTGTAAGTTTGTGGACATTTGAGTCTTCTGAATGTATGCATATACAGTACCGTAAACCCCCTGTATTCGCAGGGGATGCGTACCGCAACCCCCCCCCCGCCAATAGCTAAAATCCGTGAATACTTAAAACCCCTCTAAAAACACTTAGAACTGCCTATTTTGATAGTTTAAACACAAGAAAAACCCTCTAAAAATGCTTATACAGTAATTAGTGAATATTTCTCAGTGAAAAATACCGCGAATGGGCAAATTTTCCGTGAATAAGGGGTAGATACGTTCCACAGAGAAATCCGCGAATACGTGAGTCCGCGAATCATGTTTAATACCATAAATGATTGATAGATTTGTTTAATAAAAAGTTTTCTATCACAGAAACTCAGTTTTTTTTTTAATTTTCCGTGAATAATGGGTAGATACGTTCCACAGAGAAATCCGCGAATACGTGAGTCCGCGAATCATGTTTAATACCATAAATGATTGATAGATTTGTTTAATAAAAAGTTTTCTATCACAGAAACTCAGTTTTTTCTTCATGTCAGATGTGTCTCAGGCTACCAGATATAAAAAAGTTGTGATTTTATAGTAGTATGTGCAATATGAGTTACATGGAAGATTCTAGTTTGAAATTATGGTCCTTAAAGGTGGAAAAATGTTAGTTTTCCTATGTGGTTGTTTTAGGGCTAAAGATTAATGGTGTCCATTCCTAACCTAAGTAGAATTGACAGCAAATAGATTGTACAGTGAATTCTAATGAGTCTGTCAAAATCTGATAGGATGATCTAGGAAGTTCCTGAAATTCAAATAAATTAGCATGAAATGGCCCATTAAATTTTGGTATCCTTTGAGCAGGTCAGATGCTTCCCATGATGGTCAGAATTGCAGAGTTTCACAGTCCCTTTCTCGCCTTATATATGCTTTTACAAGCCAACTTCTTTGCACAAGCAACAAGTTTCTTATGGTAAGTAATATTCTTAGTTGTTGATCATGTTTTTTATTCATTTCATTTACTTATGGTGTTGAAAGAATGCTGGTGTAAATAAAATCTAAAATATCCTGTCATCTATCAGATTTAGAACATAAGGTATCGATTTGAGTAAGGCTTATTAGGAAATTAAAATTATGTTCCCTTTGTATTAGTTTTATTAACATGAATACAGATTGACACTTTCTGTAAGAACAGTTTTTATAGTTAGGTATTAATTTCTTCCTTGGTGCTTGATGATTTAACTCCTAAAATTTTGAAGGTCTGAGATGCACTGAAAGTGAAAAAACGAAATGGTTGTATGGGTACTGACCATAAACATGAGCAGATGATAGCATGCTATGCCTAAAGGACACTTGGCAGTTGCCTTGAGCTTCTCCTCAGGAGTAAATGCTTTCCTCCTCCTCTTCTCACCAGTAGCATGAGACACAGATGGGCATTTTGTAGACGTGATGGATGCTTATCCAAAAAAGGAGTTGTAATTCAGAATTATACATATATTTGGAGATTTGAATTCCGAGTTGAACTTTACTATTTTTTGTCTTTCCTACTTACCCATGGAAATTTTTAAAAGACTGATTTGAATTGCAGGTTTTTGTCCACAGTAGAGGTAAACAGGTACATTTAATGTGTTTGCATTAGAAAGGGTTCCCAAATATACCCAGTGAGGGATGAACAAGTTGCACCTCCTTTGTGGCAGAAACAAATTTGTTTTAGGTTATGTGAAACATCTTATTCTCTTTATTTTGATTGAATGGTTGTTTTCTATGACCATCTTTTGTATTCTAGACATCCACTGTAGTCAGGAAAATAAGTTGAAGTAAATTATCACTTATGTGGTTTTTAACATTATATGGAAAATGTTGTGGACTTATCATTCAGTGCAGTTGTTTATATATGAGTATATATGAACAAGTTTATAACTTTGTTAATGGATTCAGATTCCTTTATAAATGTAAAATATGGGTTTTGAAAGATGATGCAAAACTGATTGAAGTCATGATTATGAAATTATGTAAATGGAGTATCGCACTGTATCATTCTTTTAAAATATTTAAAAATACTTTCGATTTGTTGGGTAACAATGTTATTTAAAAGTTTAATAATAATTATTTTTCCTCATACTTTAATATCTATTTTTTCAACTGCAGCTCGGATGCATAGAGGCCCTAGCGCAGCTCAGTGAGAGATGCCCACCAGCACTTTATCCAGCAGCATGGGGCTGTCATATTCCTCCCCATAAGTTAAAGTAAGTTAATGGAAATCATAATTACCATAATCCATAAATCGATAAAATCTTTAATTCTTCTCAATCGTAATGTTTCAAAATTTGTTTTATCTTAGAGAACAGTCTTGGAAAGAATGAATGATTGAAGATTTTGACTTGGAAATTTAGGCAGAAAGTGTCTAAGTTGGAAGATTGTGGAAACAACTGATTTCATGATTAACTCCATTTTTAGAGAATCTGACTTTAATTAAAGCCTTATTGATTATAATTATGTTCAAGCACAGCTGTCGTTACTTGCAAGCTGTTTGCTCCAATACCATTTGAGTCTTAATATTGAAGTAGTTTTCATAACATGAATAATCTGAACTATTTTTCATTGTCTTTTGCTTGGATGCATCCTTTTCTGACTTCTTAAAGTACTACATTTGTGGGCCACAGATTGGGAAGCAATGATAATTTTCGGGCCTTTACTATCAAGGGACATCTCACTCAGCTTCAACCACTGATTCATTGTCTATAGCCTTTGATGAGATGGAATGCTCTGGTAATAAGTACAGTGATAGGGTTGTATCTGTGAAGCATAAAAACTTTATGTGTGATTTTTCATATTCTTTGTTTTCTTGTCTTCTTTTTATTTAAAGTTCAATGACTTCATTTCAGTTAGATAATTAAAATGTTTTGTGTATTCCGTGGTAGCTGTGATTGGTTGGGCTTTTAATTCCACTTGGGATTTACTGGGCATTGCATAAGTAATTTGGAATAATTATGGACCTGTGATAATTTCTGCTCCATTGTGTTGAATTCTTTAAAGATATTAGAGAATTAATTTAGATATTTTACACTTTCTAGTCATTAATTTTATTATAATATTTATTCACAGAAGTCAAGGGAACATAGGTAATTGTTTCATTATCCAATCTGTGGTTCTTTTATTGTTATTTTAATATTTTGTCTTGCAGTTTTGAAATATAATTTAGAAAACATGCAATTTTATCTGTTTATTTTCTTTAAAACAGCGAAGGACACACTCATATAGGTCTTGTTACCATGGTGTTGTCTCTGGCGGGTGAAGCACCTGTAGCAGGAGATCTCACAGTTCAACAGAATATTCTCACAGTTGCCTCAAACATTATTACGGGTAAGGCTCCAGGAATGCTGCTTATCAGCAAGTTGAAATTTTTAATTTTGGTGTTATTTATTGATCAGTCTTATTGAAGAACTTTAGCGAGAATAATTTTTGTGATTGATCAGCTTTGAACTCAGTAGATATATCTTGCAGAAGTTATGGACATTGTACCTAGGTCTTATGTTTTCAAAGGTTTTTGCATTGTTGATAAAATGTTTTGGTGATTTGGTAAGCATACACCATGTATTTTGTTTTAAATAATTTACAAATTTGATTCATCTGGTTCAGTATTTACCTGTCTAGAAATGGTAAATATTGTTTTTTAAAATTTCTACATTAAGTTGTAACAGGGTGCCAGAGGATCTGTGACTAAAGATGTTTCATTTCTGCATAAATAATTTCTTAGAGGTAGTGAATTTGCAAGCAAAACCAAGTACAGGCTGTTCTCATGAGAATATGGGCTATAGATTGCTGCACATATTATAAATTTTATGTTTCAGGGACATCACCTGTTCTGGGAATTAATGTACAAGGTCAATATGGAGCCAAGTCTAGTTTTTACAGTAATGAATAACATTGATAGGAACTACCCTAGGTACATGAATATATTACAAATTAAAGAAAAAATTGGTGTAAATAACTTTGAGAAATTACCATGATGCGAGGGACACTCAGTTTATCTGCAGTAGTTTTTGCCATTCAGTGTACATAAAATACCATATTTGGCAGCACATAAGACCACCTTTCCTCCCTCCCCCCCAAAATGGCTCAGAATTTACATTGGGATCATTTATGCAAAGTTGAGGTATTTAGTAGGCTAATGTTAACCCACATGTTGCACAATAGCATTGCTAGTACCTATCCTTTATCATTATCATTATATTATTGTTATTACAGTAAAATACCTCATAACAGGCACCCTTGGGACAAAAGGGCTGCTGGTTGCCTGACTCTGCTGGTAGTGTGAAGAATGATTAAGTTCATACATCGGTACAACAGATGACAGACACATTCACACATTGATGCATTATACAGCTGACACAAATGTGCTGAATCTACACACAGCAGAGTACTTAATTTACTTTTGCTTCTCTCTCTCATCAATTTTAACAAAATAATTTGGGGTTGCTTATGTTAATAATAAAACAAAAAATATTTATGTTCTTGGGTTTTTGTATGTTTGGCATATTTTATTAAGCATAACTGGCTAGAACTACTGCAATCAACTGTTTTGTTAGGTTATTCTGTTCATTATTGTATTGTATGTTATTTTAGAAGCAATTCAGTTTGAAGGTATATCTCTGAAAATTTTAACTAGTGAAATTCAGTTTTTTCACGCAGAGTAACTTGAACAGGAATTTGTTTGAACTTGATATCTATCTAGTATTGTAGTCATTTTTGTATTTTTTTAAGAAGGAAAATGTCAAACAACAGAATTACCATAAGGAAAGAAGGGGAAAATTATATTGAGGGCATTATTTACAATCATTCAGTGCATGTAAATTTTGACATTTGTAATTGTAATTATTCTTTTAACAAAGTAGATTCTCTACAATATTGGCTTTACTTTTTTGGTATCCACTTTTAGGTATTGCTGTAGAAGCACTTCGACAAGGTAAAGAAGATTTGCCTGGTGGGAATAAGATGCCTTGGTCACTCTTTGGAATGTCTCAGGTGGGTTGAGGTTCTGGTCACATCTTATGCTTCTTTTCTTAGAAGTTTGTCAAATTCTGCTTTTAATTTTGATTGGTTTGAATTATCAGTTGTTAAAGATGTGGATTTCCGAACATTAGATGTTATAAGAAATTTTTTACTCTGCACTTCATGTGATTAATTAAATCAGGTCTAACTGAGCGTACTTCAAGTGATTAATTAAGTGAGGTCTGACGGAGTCGTTGATATGAAACTCCGAGAGAATATTAAGGTTGTAGATTATTGATTTCTATGATATGGGTCAGAAGTAGATAAAAGAATTCCTAAGAATTCCTGTTTATTGCATTTTTGGGTTGTTATTTATGCATTTTCAATGTTTCTTTCCCATTGATGATCTCTAAATGTGCCAGTATGGGGCTATGAAGGTCATTTATAAATATCTTATTTCCATATCCTTTGCTTTATCTTTTGTTCAGTCAAAGTCTTCAGCGAGTAAAATTTATCTATTGGAAATGCATTTTGAAGTACAATTGGTATTAGCTAGTTTACTCATGTTTATCATGTATTTATTGTTTCCGTATGTAGAGTAATTTATGTAGTTGTTTATAAGTGTGGAAAATATGGATACTTGAAAATTCACTTTCAAAACAATAATGAGAAAAAGATGAAACCAAATTGTCACAAAATATTGCAGCATCATGAATTTAGCTTCACCTGAATTTTATCTTGCATATAAATTGATACTTACTTTAAAGCAAAAAATGACTGATAGGATTCCCAGCATTTTTGTTTTTATTTATTGCTGTCAGTAACTATTTTGTCTAGGTTATCAGAAATGCTGGGCAGCATCATTTATATTTCAATCTGATTTTAATTTTGCTCTCAAGTTGTTTTCCTAAAGGTAACATTTTTCTTTTATGGTATTGTATTAACCCTTAAATGCCTGTTGGACGTAGCAAACATCGACTAAAATTGTCTGTTGAATGCCGAGTGGACGTAGCAAACGTCCACTACAAAAAATTTCAACCTTCGGTCAACTTTGACTTGACCGAAATGGTCGAAAAACGCAATTGTAAGCTAAAACTCTTACATTCTAGTAATATTCAATCATGTACCTTCATTTTGCAACAAATTGGAAGTCTCTAGCACAATATTTCGATTTATGGTGAATTTTGAAAAAACTGTTTTCTTACGCCCACGCGGTAACTCGGCCGAAAATTTCGGAAATTCTTTCGTCATTTTGTCGTAATTTTTGCACGGTTCTATATTAGCCGTTACATAAAGTTTTATATATGAAAATGTGCGCAATTTCTTGTACAATACAACAGAAAATAACTCATGGTTGTAGCTTTTATCAGTTTTGAAATATTTTCATATAAATCACGATAACTGCCAAAATTTCAACCTTCGGTCAAATTTGACTCGACCGAAATGGTCAAAAAACGCAATTGTAAGCTAAAACTCTTACATTTTCTAGTAATATTCAATCATTTACCTTCATTTTGCAACCAATTGGAAGTCTCTAGCACAATATTTCGATTTATGGTGAATTTTTGGAAAAAACTTTTTTCCTTACGTCCGCGCCAGAAATTCTTTAAATCACGTTGTCGTAATGTTTGCACTGTTTTATATTAGTCGTTACATAAAGTTTTATATATGGAAATGTGCGCAATTTCATGTAGAATACAACAGAAAATAACTCATGGTTGTAGCTTTTATCAGTTTTGAAATATTTTCATATAAATCACGATAACTGCCAAAAATTTCAAGCTTCGGTCAACTTTAACTCGACCGAAATGGTAAAAAAACGCAATTATAAGCTAAAACTCTTACATTCTAGTAATATTCAATCATGTACTTTCATTTTGCAACAAACTGGAAGTCTCTAGCACAATATTTCGATTTATGGTGAATTTCTGAAAAAATTTTTTCCCTTACGTCTGCTTGCGCTGAGTAACTCGGCCGAACATCTCAGAAATGCTTTTCGTCATGTTGTCGTAATGTTTGCATCGTTTTACATTAGTCGTTACATAAACTTTTATGTATGAAAATGTGTGCAATTTCATGTAGAATACAACAGAAATTAGCTCATGGTTGTAGCTTTTATCAGTTTTGAAATATTTTCACATAAATCACGATAACTGCCAAAATTTCAACCTTCAGTCAACTTTAACTCGACCGAAATGGTAAAAAAACGCAATTGTAAGCTAAAACTCTTACATTCTAGTAATATTCAATTGTTTACCTTCATTTTGCAATAAATTGGAAGTCTCTAGCACAATATTTCGATTTATGGTGAATTTAAAAAAAAAACATTTTCCTTACATCTGCGCGGTAACTCGGCCGAACATCTCAGAAATTCTTTCGTCTCGTTGTCGTAATATTTGCACTATTTTATATTAGTCGATACATAAAGTTTTATATATGAAAATGTGTGCAATTCCATGTAGAATACAACAGAAAATAACTCATGGTTGTAGCTTTTATCAGTTTTGAAATATTTTCATATAAATCACAATAAATAGAAAAAATTCGACTTTCGGTCGACTTTAACTCAACCGAAATGGTCGAAAACTGCAATTGTAAGCTAAAACACTTACAGTCTAGTAATATTCAATCAATTAGCTTCATTTTTCAACAAACAGGAAGTCTCTAGCACAATATTTCGATTTATGGTGAATTTTTGAAAAAAAAAATTTTTACGTCCGCGCGTTACGAATTCATGCATCATTTTGTGATAATATTTTCTCTGTGTTGCTTTGATCGTTTTAAAATTTGTTATATACCAAAATCATCGCAATTTAGTGTACAATACAACTAAAAAAAATTAAGTCATTAGCTTTAACCGTTTTGCTTACAGCGCGATTTGTATACAATTATATACAAGTTTTTTTTTTTTCGCTGTCATATATTCCAATATTTATATATGATAATGATATTTTTTCATTTCTGATGGTTGCATACTAAACATCAGGCAATGACAAAAAAAGAGCCAAAAATGAACTCTTAATCTTAAAAACTAAGCGTGCTGTGATTTTTTGAAAAAAAAACTTTTTTCCGCTTCGGCGCTAACTCACCGAATGCCGCCGGCATACAGGAGACGTTTTTGTAAATAGGGCTTCGGCGTTAAAGGGTTAATTATTATAAATTGCCCCACTCAACACAAAAATAACAGTGGGTAATAAAAGCTAGAAGGCTGAGAACACTTCACTTGGAAATGACATTCAAATTAACAAAACAATAACACTCAGTTACAACTTTACCTAGTAGTGTTTCACAAAAAATATGAAGAGGATGAGCATACTGTTACAACATCATAGAAAAGAATGTCTGTCCTACGGATCTTGAGAAAAAGATCAGATTGGTAATATTCTATAATAGCAAGAAAATCAGTTGCCTGATTATGGAAAACAACCCAGCCTCTTCAGTGGAGGACCCTCTGAAAAGAACCAACATGGTCTGCCAGTACAGGTGCCCAGTCTGAGAATGCCTTGGCGCTTACATCAGTATGACCACGAAAAAGATTTTCCAAGAGCATCTCTTGCAAAGTTCAGGAAGCCACCATACATAATTATACAAAGAATGATCATAATATTAAAATGATGATTTTCAATAGTGCGACAGATCATTGCTACCTTCGCCTCTTGGAGGCTCTACACATTGAAAAGGAAAGGATCAGGAAACTTTCCTCCTCCTGACGGAATGCCACAAGTTGGCACCAGTGAGACGAGCAAGTGGACCAATCACGATCCTCCATTACAACCACCCTCCCTGTCTCCAATGTCCATGCCTGGAGACAGGTGAAACCCACAACACCTGGAAGAAGGCTTTGCACTAGGGTACTAATCCCATAACAGTCAATCAAAATTCAGTTCTTTTCCCACTAGTGACCTGGGACCTTGTATATACTAACTGATGCACCCTCTTTATAAAAAAATAAATAAAAATAATTAACTATGCTACTTCCAGTTTTCAATTAAAAATATTATAAGCACTGGTTAATTGATTTTGCAGATGGTATCAGTAGCTGAGGCAGTAGTACAGCATATAATGCGAGTATTGTGTGTATATACTCATGTCCTTGAAGAAATAGTACCAGGTTCGCGGCCGACACTTGCTCCCTTGGCACCACCTGCAGCTATATCTCCCATTAAGGTTAGATAGTTCAAGAATTTTTATTCATTTTTTCATTTTGAAGTATGTACTCTTTATCTTTATATAGTAGTTTGTCTGCTCCAAAATTTTTCTGATGTGTTTTAAATTAAGCAAGTGTATGTAAGCTAACTCATTACATGATGCAAATTATTGAATACGTTGTGGCTTTATGTGCACATGTATTATACAAATAAAGATTATGCAAATGAGTGGGTCATCTCATAACACAACCAGTACTCATGACTTGGGGTTGCCAAGTATCAACCTTATCTTTGGAACTTGAAATTTGGGCTTCGTCCTGAAAACTGTCCACAGAAGTACCACACCTGTGTTCCAGGAACTGTCTGTTCTTTAATAGATATGTGTGGAGGACTGTTTGACATGACACCAAGAGTTATCTACATCTATCTCCTCTTCATCTACACTAGATTCTTGTACAGTTATTGGGGAACAACTTGTGTAGAAAATAACTTGCTTGTTGGAACAAAATCCTTGGCTTAAAATAATATAATTTGTTATATCCTCATATCTTTTATTAGGGCTATTTTTCCATCATGTGAAGCTTGCTTCTTGGTAGGAGCATTTTGTTTTGGCAACTAAAGCTTTTCTCTCTGTTGTAATGGACAACTATAGTCTTTCTCCCACGTAATTTTTGTACTTGAAAGTTTTTAATTGACTTCGTTTGATTTTGTTCATGGTTCAGTCCCGGTATTTGTTTACTCTTATGTGATAATGCTGTTTCTGTCTGTCAACTATGATGAGCAGATTTCATTGGGAATCTGTAAATTCATTATCTTCAAGATAGGTTTTATCCGTTTTTATTTGTCCTCTGATATGATGGGTGTTTAGGTTAATTCGGGCTTCTTTTTTGGAGTTATTGTATTGTTCATACAGGTGAATCTATTGAAATATAATGTTTTGTTTAGATGCTCTTCATCTTAATTCTCAAAGCTCTATGTTGTTGTAACTGGTGACCCCACCAGTACCTGCTCTCTAGTTAGTTTTTATTCTTTATTTCTCATCCTTTCTCTGTTAACCAGTTTTGAAATTCTCATCATAATTTCCCATACTTGTACTGTTTTCATTATTCAAGAGGTGGATCTGTGACTATTTTGAGATCATTATTCAAGAGATGGGTCTATGGCTTTATTGTGAGTGTTATGTTGCCTGTTTCATTGATCTTTGCATTTAGGAAATCACTGGTTGTCAACAGGTGAGTAAAGTAGCGCCTCAACTTAATTGACTTTAACTTCCTGGATTTTGTTGGCTATGTCCAAGTCCAGAAAAAAAAATTACATTCACATGAAAGCAAGCTGGATATAGCATGTGCTGAAAAACAAAGGCAGCTGATACTTGCCTGTCAAACCTCGTAAGGGTAATGTGGCTCATTTGTTTCCAGGGTAGCTGACCTGTCATACCCCGCTCTGTCTTTCTTTCACTCACAGACAGACAGACAGAGATTCATACGATTGCTTATGGAGTTGCAATTACATTTAATCAGTAAATGAAGTGAGAACATTTACGCGTAAATTTAATGATTGTCACCATTAACTCGGTTCATCTGTCAATTATGTGTCAATTGTAGACTGTGCAATACAATTATATAATTTTCTTTGTTGCTTTAATATGTTTTTATTAAGCCTTGAACACGGACATGAAGCATTAAGAAATATTTATTAGATTTTTAATGTGGCTATAACAAAATATAGTACAAAATGGTAGTGACTTGTTCAGTATAAAATCAACAGACAGATACATACAGTCAGTGCAAGAGGTACTTTTATATATATCTTATTATTCATACTTGTAGTTTTGCTTTCATTACTGAATTAACAGCTTACGAGACCCTCTTCAAATCTTACAGTGAAATCATGCTACATGACAAGAGAGGGAAGACAGTATGAGACAAATTTTCACACGATTATTGTACTGGTTCTTGGGTATCATATAGCCCCTACTACTAGGTCTTATGTCTTCTCCACTAAACAGATTTTGTTAGCAGTCAGAAGGATCAGACCCCCAACTCTTCATTAAGTGGAGGTGCCAGAGTAGAGAGAACCAAGAAATCTGTGCCATTCATGATTTAGGCTTAATTGTGATTGAGTCATTTGTGGTGTTACAGGCTCAGGCCACTGGCAGATGTATTGATTTATTGTTTGTAATTTTCCTCAAAATTCATCCAAATTTGTACATACCATTGGCTCTTTGTATATGTGCTTACATTCTGCAAGGTATCCTTGCCTTTCAACCTTCTAGGTTGGATTTCATCAGTGGCTGAATAACTCACTACTAGAATGTGAGCTGGAGTTCTTTCAGTGTTGCTTTTCACTTATGGTCCTTAAAACAGTCATGGTGGCTCTTATTTTGTATTTAATTCTGTTGGGGGATATTGACTACCCCTTAGACTACCAAGTAAAGGCACTTGTAAAATAGATTTTTCTTTAAGGGAGCACAATTGTTTGAAGGTAATTTTGTAAATAAAAGCTTTTGCAGTTGCAATAAGGAGAAAATATTGTGCACATTAAATTTTAACGATTAGTGTTGATCATGGTTTTCATTTTTATGATATTTTTTTCATATTTTACAGAGAAGAACTAGAGCAGAAAGCACTGGAGACAAAAATCGTACTCACTCCCCAAGTAAAGGAGAGAAAGGTTAGTGTATTTTTTATGTTTTTTTTCAGTAGTTTTAGTGCTAAGTGGAATTAAGGTATTCACTGCACTAGAATACAGTGAAAAATTCAACCTGTAACCAGTCTTCACAAAAAAACAACAAAATCAAAAGGGTTTATAACCAGTTTTGTGCCTACAATACACTCCAGTATTGTGCCTGAGATTAGGCATCAGGTGGGGAATTGCTGTCCAGGATTAGCCCATGTACTAGATAAGGAATAAAAAAGGCAAAAGACATTGACAGGCATTTTATTTTTTAAATTCTTTAGTTTTGCTTTTAAATCTTTTAAACATCATGCAGAAGTGGATCAAAGGCATATAGACTTGGAGTTAGATTAATATTACTTTCATTTGTTAACTATTAATGCAGATTCTAAACAGCTTGTTTAGCCCCACTGCCTAGCCTATGATCCTAAATGCCATAGTTAGCTATACTTCCTTGGACACAAAGGTTGAAGAAAAAGTGGCAAGTTGTATCTTTTCATATGTCTGTTGTCAGGGCCTACTTTAACCCCTTGAGACACTTCTCTCATCAGTTACAGACTCTCTACCTAACATATCTCATCCTCCTGTAACCCCTTTTTTTTTTTTTTTCTTACACCCTGTTGGATCACTAGCATCATACATTTTGTTCCTTCAAATCAGACATCTGAATATCAGCTTCAGCAGTTAGCTGTTGTTGTAAGAACATCAGCTAGCCCTTGTCAGATTGCAGAGTAGACGCAACAAAACTTAACAGTCCAACTGTGACCTGGACTTAGAACAATCTAAGATCCTTGAGTCAGTTGTTAGCCTGACTGATATAGATACAATGATTTCTTACCTGGTCACACTATTCAAGTCAGAAAGCTTATTTATTGTTATATAAGGTAATGATTTTAATGCCATGTAAAAGTATGTTATAGTATTTTTTTTGACACAAACTGTTGTATTGTACTTAGTTCTCCCCCCCCCTTTTTTCAACCTCGGAGTGGATGTAGATGTCTTCATCCTCACATGGAACTTTATACTAATGGAAGCTGCTGAGAGGTGTAATGGTATTGTATACTGTTTGGGATGGGTGTCTCCTGTCAAATGGCAGCTTAGAATTTCCCTTCTTCAATTAATGTGGTATACTGTCAGCACACTTTGCACTGAAAGATAAAACTGTGTAGACAGTGGTGTAAATGTACAAAACTAAATTGTATGTATATATGTATATATGAAACTGACTGCTTAGTGATGTGGTTGTTGCATTTTCCATCAGGTATAGATGAAATGCAGTTGATATCTGGTGATTGCCATTGGTTTTACATAAAGAAATCTTCCTCATAAAGACCTTAACTAATTGTTGGAGTTTTTCATCAGGAATGCATTTTTGTTTGTAAAGTCACTTGTGTATCCTCTTACAGGGTGCAGATAAAAGATTGTATTTGAAACCAGGTCATAGAACAGGACATGGAATATGTATGACTTTAGTCTGTACAGTATACCTTTACAGTTTGTAGAAGGGTGCAATTGTATATTGCTATTCATCCTTTCTTACATTAGCAAGTAATCTGTTCAGGTGCTTTTGCCATTACTTTCTCAAAGTTCTGTTGAAGCTTAAACTAGCAAAAGTTTTCCTGTGGAGCACTCCAGATTTTAACGTTTTTCTGTTTAAATTGATCTGATACCTGTAACGTCATGCATTTCATTGCCGAGCTTTCTCTGACTTAGTGCTGTGAAATAAACTTTATCAAACATTTTATATTAAGTACAGTATAGGAAAATACATTTTTTAGTAATCAGTTCATAAGATTATCTTGACCTATCAGTAGTATTTGCAATTTTATGATAAGTTATTTTATTATTTAGATAGTTATTAAGCTTGTATTTCTTTAATAAAACCTGAGATTTATAGTTAATTAATTAATCAATTTATATTTCAGCAGACGGTGAAGAAAAAGAACGGAAATCATCCAAGCCAGGAGCAGTTGGAACCTTTGCACACTTGCCTGAATATATAAAAATGTATGATGTTTTAAAAAATGCTTATACCAATTATAAGGTCAGTATTGGTTTAAATCTTTTACTTTTAGTAAATTTTTCTTTTGTTTCAATGATTGCTCACAAGTTTTATAACTTGTTACCATTTCCTTCGTTTCAAAGATTGCTCACAGGTTTTATAACTTGTTACCATTTGGTAAATATTCTTCATTTTCATTAATCTTGCTCTTTTTGTACACAAGCTTTACTGGCATTTTGATTTTGCTGTGTTAATTTGCAAATAAAATCTACGGCATGTGTTACATGACACTGTCTGGGAGAAGTAGGCAGTGTATCATGAGAGACTGACAATGGAGTAAGTATGAATTATCTCAGACAACTGTTTTTCCCTAACCAAATCTACTTGTTATTTCTTCTATTTCAGGGCTTCTCTTCTTGATTTTGATTATCTTTATACTGTACAGTATATATTAATTATGCAATTGTTGGTTATATTCTAGATGTCTCTTGAGGATAGTACAACAGAGAAATTATGTGGACTCTTACGAGTAGCTCTGACTTGTCTTGGAAGACTATTAGAAGTGTCATCTATGTTGGAATTTGGAAGGCTTGCAGATGAATTGCTACAGTACCTGAAAGTTGTCACCTCTTTGCTTCCTACATTAACAGTTCAGTGTGGACAGCAGGTTAGCATTTGTCTTTTTTTGTATAGTGTTCTGCAAAGGTTAAACGACTCTGGTTTAGTTCTTTTTGGCATATTGTACAGATAGTTGAAGAATCCAGTCAGTCTGATATATGTTTATGGCTAGATAAAATTGTGAATTTTTTTTTCACCCGTTATTAAACTTTGCTAAAATTTAAGTATTTAAAGAATGCAGTAAGCATAGTACTGTAGATGGTGATTAGTATGAACATAATTGTAATCTTGAATGTGTATACTGTAGATGTATTCATTTTCTTTCATCAATATGTGTGGGACTTAAGCTCTGTCTAAGGCTCCTCTTGCAGTGGATTCATATATCAGCATATTTCAATAAGTCAGTTGAAATGGATAAAGAGAAAAATTGTGAATCATAAACCTTTATTTACAAAAGCTATGTCACAGAAACATAAGCAGTTCTGTAAGGCATGTCACAGACACAAATAAGATCAATCACATAAGGCATATAAAAGTACAGTACTTTTGACCAGTTGCATTAGGCTTATAAAAATAATTTATTCTAATTGAAAAAGGAAGTCATAAAGTCAAGATTATTAGAATTACTCTGCAGAGTTGTTGATTATGGGCACACTAAATGAAAAATTGCATTATTGGACCCTTTTTTAGATTTTTTAGTGACTTACATCTAGTATTTTATGAGATCCCCCATTGTCTGTTACTTTATTCATTCTTTGACATCAATTGGATTAGTTATCATAGTATTTATATCCATCTCTTCAGGTCTTAAGAACACCCAGACTGGCATGAAGTGGTTTTTAATGTTGCTTAGTTTTAAATGCACTTGCATCCTATGTATGTGTCATGGTTGCCCATAGATTTTTTGTGGGATTTAGTTGAAGTGATTTGACTGGCCAGTGTTGATTGGACCATTCATGGATTACTTGAATGCTCTGAACAGAGGTTTGTCCATATCACTGGGCACAGGATCAGGGATAAGAAGCTTCCAAACAGAAGGAATCATAACCTCTTCTGAAATACTTCTGTTCAAATACCTCATGTACTTATCTGTTCAAATACCTCACGTACTTCATCTACCCAGCCCTCAGTAGGTCTTCCTGTCCCATTTCCTCCTTAATTACATCCTTCTAAATTGCATGCTCCTTTTGTGACCCTATTGTCATCATTCTTTCCACATGGCTGTATCATCCAAGAACACTCTGATCTATCCTTTCAAACGCTGTAACCTTTTTACCACCTGTATGATGTCTGAGTAGTTCTCAGTTCCTATCACAGAGGTTATGCAGGTTCTTCCTGGGTGGCAGCAGAAGAAGAATGATCAGTGCTCACTTTCTTGGCCTTTGGTGAAGGTTTCTTGGTCAACAAAAGGGCAGTGCCAGTATATCAAGTAATAGGACTTGAAGGCTGTCTTCCTTGGCCTCCAAGCACTTACGACATCCTTGGAAGGGCAGTGTATGGGTATTCTCCAACAACACAACAACTGTTATGTATCTCAGGAACCAGGGGACACCTGCCTGGAGTTGCTGTGTCATCTGGATTCATTTGGGCCGAGGGGCGAAGCATTATGAGTATGCACAGCTTTATTCTGGGAGTTTGAAATGTGATTACTGATACCCTCATGCAAAGTAGGAACCACAGTGCTGTTAGGCCGTTTGTGACTAAGGGTTATTAAAAATGTTTTATGTTGAAAAACATATTTTCTTTAAATTTGGTCTCATATACATTTTCTTTGTTCACAGCTCCTGAAATGTTTGTTTGGATCAAATGTGAAAGCACTTTTTGATCAGATTTATAGAAAATCATCAGAATCCAATAGCCGAGGGTCTTCTGATTGTGGAGGTTCTAATGGAAAGCAAATACCAGAGGGCTTAGAAGTATGTAGCTTGCATTACCGTTGCTTCACACAACCTCTAACACAATTAGAAAATGATCTCACTGCTATATCAGAATCTCGACAAGATGGTGATCCTATAAGGTTTGTCATACTCTTTTAATTTTTGTAGTTACTTGAATGTTGTCATTGTGAAAAAGATTAAAACTGTCATTCTGATAATTATATTATTATTAATCATGAATCTCATTTTATGCCAAGACTGAGGATGTTTGGGTTAGTGTTTGTATTTCGAAATTCTTTTCTTATCCTCATGATTGTAATTGCTTTTCAAAACCAGTGCACATGATCTTGCTATGACTAGTTTTCTGTTGAAAGATAGTGGCACAGATTTATAGCTTATATAGCTTGGGAGTTTATCAGATACAACTGCTTATCAATAGTTTGCTAATACCTGTCTGTAAGTCAGCATCCTGGAGTCTTGTCTTTGTTGCATCTTTTAGATTTTACCTTATTTTTATCATGATAGGTATGCCTGTTATTAATATAGAATGTCATAATTCTAAACTTCTGAAATACTGTATTTGATAAGTTATACTATAGGCAGGATGTGTGTGGAGACAAGAGAACAAGAATTGAGGGAGATTTTATTTGTTTATAGTAAACCCATCTATCATGTTGAGCCCAAAACGTCTTCATGATGGCCCCCTACATGCAAATTCTAAAGTCTTGACAACAGAAGAAATAGTAGAGTAACAAGTATGTGCATATACACCTGTGGACCATCTTTTGGAGGTAACCACCCAGCCCAGCTGATTCTATTGTGTGTCTTTCTGCTGTTTGCTTAAGCAAGTGAGCATTCCTAGCTTGCTTCAGCTCTTTGGAATCTATGAATTTCATAGTCATTTTCATTCCATTTTCTTTTCTGTTTCATCTTTTTGTTATTCATGCCTAATTTAATCCCCTTTCTTCTCGTAAAGCTATTGGTAAGCATTTATTGCTGGCACTTGTCTTACTGACTCGCTGTAGGTATTCTGGTTTTGTTGCTTGACTAGTGAATTCTATTAAATTAACCTGATTCTGTACATTGTCAGTTGGAATTTTGAATAATTTGGTGTTTTGCTTAGTTTCTTATGTTTTTTACCTATCAGTCAAGTTTGTTGGTAGTTACTGACGTAGGTAAATTTTTCCATAACCTCTAGTTTGTTGTGTCTGCAGTACCAGTAATGAGTTTTTGTTGGTGCCATGTCAGGTTGCATATTAACATAACGTATTTGCTGGCGTATTGATGACTTTTATTTTTAAATGTATCAGAAAACTGCTGTGCATCCAATGTGGCCGTATTATGGATGGGAGACTGAGGGCCGTAGGGTAGGCTAGGCCTAGCCTACGGCAAGCATACTGGGTAGGCACAAAAGTTGCTGCTAATAATAAAACATTAAAAATCAAGCCTAATTATTACAGCAAATTATGTTACTAATAGTAAAATATTGAAAACAAGCCAAATTATCAGTCTGTTACCACAAACTTATGAAAAATTGCTTACGATACATCAGCAGTTAGCCTATAAGGGAAGCTCACATCATCTCACTGTACCCTCCTCCCAAGCATACCTAACCCAAACCTGATATGTCTTACAGTATATAAGGATTTTTTTACCTTTAGGAAACATTTATTTATTCTCTAAATAAAAAAACACATTCATCTACCTGTCAGCCATTTGCAATGAGTGGATGTAAACAAAATCATAGCGCTGCCCTGGTGGCCTGTTGCAGTAACATATATAAATAACTATACAGCTGACCTGAGAGGAGGTAAGAGTTTGGGTACGGTTTTCCATAATGTTGTTTATGGTAAATTTCATACAGAGTCCAAACCCATGGCTGAAAAACAAAAAAGGCACTATTATAACATCAGATTTAAGCTAGAATTATATATTTTTCCCTACAAAATCACTTTAGAATATCTTTCAATATATGTATGATGAAACATACTAAAATTTTTTTCCAGAAAATATCCTTGTAAAATAGGCGTGCGTCTTATGTGAGGGTGCATCTTATACGCCAGCAAATACGGTAATTCGTTTTTGCTAGATATCCATAACATCTCTTAGTTGCCTGTAATTGGTATCTTCATTAATGAATTGACTTTCCTTTCATCAGTAAGCTTTTAAGTACTGTTTCACTTATGCTTTTTTCTGTATTTGTATGTTGCTGCTTGTGTACTGTTTTGTGCAGCTAGTAGTTTTTGAAGTGTGGTATTCTTTGTATCTCAGTGTTTCCATTTCCCATCAATCTTGCGTCAGTTAATTTCACAAGTTTTACCAGCAGGGTGTGTTGGGTGTTCATATCTGCACAGGAGACTGACCCCCACCTGCTTTGTGTCATGTTAGGACTATCAGTCCTCTCATGAACGTACCTGTGATAGTTTGTTGAGACTGGTTTGCTGATCAACAGCAATGCTGTGATCAAAGGAAGATGTAGCGACAAGCATTTGCAACCTGAAGATGTTCTGCCCAACTTGTATGTTCACTGGTCTCCTCCCTTGCATATCTGTTACTGGCCCAGCCCATTGCTGCTCTGCTGCTGCCTTTGTTCAACAACTCAGCTGCTTCAGCCATTATTGCCACTTTAGTAACTCATTGCTTGTCTCCTGTTGCTAGTGGTTAGATTCAACTACCTGTTATACCAGTACTGCTGTCAGTCTATCAACCTGTTTCTGCTTCAGTTACACAATCTCTGATATTGGATCTAAAATTTTCTTAATATTGAGAAGATATTTTTGTTTTGATGTTGGCATCCCTCTGTCAGTTTGTTGCATTATCTCTGCATGATGACTAGTAGTATTTCTGACTGCCCCTACTGCTGGCATGCCAGCTCTCTCTGCTGCTTGTATGGTCCCTGCTGTGCTTACTATGGTTGCCTTCCTTTCTTCATTAATGATTCCTCTGCTGATTCCTGCTATGTCAGCTGTACTTACCATTTCACTGCCATTCCTTTTTGCTGCAGATATCACTACTGTTATTGGTGGTGCTCCTGTCCTTATGTTGTTGACCATTTTAAACACATTGACTTCCTTTGTGTCAGTTCTGGTGTATGTGCTGTTTTTGGTCCTACCTGCTTCATTTGTGCTTGTAGTGCCACATGCACTAGTGGTAATACTACCATTTTTACATGTTGCAGCAGTCTCTGCTCTTTCAGATGCCCAGTCAAAAGCTGCTGCTCCTGTCTCCACTACTTAGTCAGCAACAATTCCTATTGCTACCTTGCTTGTCTTTTTAGCATTCCAGTGTCTCCTGCTCTAACTCCTGCGTATGGTTTTGACATTGCTCCTGCTGAATCACCAGTACCTGCTTCCCCAGTTATATTGTCCTCAGTGGACTCTGACTCTTTGGACTCTTTAATGCACATGCCTAGGTTAGAGGAAATTCGTCATCTCTTTATATGGTTTTTATTTGGGTATGGCAATGCATTTGTGTCTGAAATTTCAGAATAGTCTTTGTTACTCTGTTGTTCTTGTCCTGGTCTCTTGGGCATCTGCTTCATGCACCTCTATAGACTCTCTCTGTGGATTTCTGGGTGTTAATTAATATAATTTTCCTGTCAGTCTGTCTCTTTAAGGGGTGGGTTTGTAATCAATGGGACCATAAGCAACGATGGGTCAAGTTTTACCAACATTAGAAGATGCACATTTATCTTCCTTGTTCTCCTCTCCACCATCTCCCACTATCATTCATATTCATTTGCAAGAGATATAGATATCCAGGGTTATGAGCTCCTACTACCCAACTGAATTGTTAGTAATTTTTCTACCAGTGATACATACCATCAGCTTTACTCTGTGATTGTTTTTGACTACAGGCAGTCCTCAGTTATTGGGGGGGCTTCTGTTCTGGGGGTGTGATGTTAACCAAAAATCACCACTAACTGAAAATCGGCGATTTCTGGCACTTTTTCGGCGATTTTCGGGCTTATTGGCACCGAAAAGTGCTGATTTTCGGCTATTGGCGCCTCTGTTAGGTATGTATTGGTGCCAATACCCATTATCGGCTCCTATAATTGGAAATCGATGATTTTCGGCGCCGAAAATTGCTGATTTTCGTCACTAGACAAGCCCCATAAAAACGGTGGAAATTGGTGATTTTCGACGCTGAAAACTGCCGATTTTCGTCACTAGACAAGCCCCATAAAACCGGATCGCCATTAACCGAGTCCGCCGTTAACCAGGGACTGCCTGTACTTGAAATGCTTTTTCAGAATACTTTGTTTTGTTTCTGATCCACCTTGTCCTCAAGTTGTCTGTTATGGTCATTAGTTCATTGCAAAGAGTCATCCTCCCATCTAAATGGTGATTCAAGCCCAGTGTGATTGATTGGTATGCCATGAACAGATTTAAGTTTTAATAAACATTTTCATACAAATACATCAGTTATATCCTAGAATTGTGCACCCTCCCATCCCTCAGTATTAGTGTAAAATAGACACTATATATGAACGAATGAGCTGGGTAGCCACTCCAGCTAATATTATACTGGAGCGTGTGCATACAGTCAAATGTTACTCTGTTATATCTTCTGTTATTATGACTTCAGAAGTTTGGTTTGTGTATGAACCGTACTCTAGGGATTCAGGGGAATCCTGGTCTTTTTGTCTATATGCCTAGGAAGATCATTGTGGTAGGCAGGAAAATAATGACAAATCAGAAAATAATACTGCAAAATAGCATGTCTGGGGCCTTGATTTGGGTTCTGTATGATATATTGGTTTATGTGAAAAATGGATTTTATGTCAGTGAAACTTAATTTTAATTACAATTTTATTCATATGGTTACAGCATTTGTATAGTATATTTATTGTCAATAAGTTCTCATAGAAAGAGTATGACCTATGGTTACATGCTCGAGTTTTCTGTCTCTGTGCATGGTATATGATGGCATTTATCATGAAACTAATTACCTTGTCCATTTCTGATTTTTGGCTTAGTGATTCAATTTATTCTTCATTCTCCTTCATCTGCATCATTTGATATGCTTTTCTTCAATTTTTCAAGTTCTGTATAATTTTGTTTTCGCTATTTCTTCATCTGCTGCTTTTAATGAATTTGCTTTTTACTTGACACTCTATTTTGATTTTTTATTTTGATTTATCTATCATTTACTAGACATTTATGGTTGAAATTTACAAGGGGTTTCCTTTGAACTGAAGAAATATTGAAGTAAACATTTGGAAAAAAGTGACAGCTCCTTTTGAGGGATTTATGTGCATATTCTTAACAATCTTAGATGAAGGCATAAACATTTTCAAACAGTTTAATCACATATATGTCAAAATAGATTGGTTGGAACTTTGTTCATTTTTCTTTTATTTTGGCAGCCTCTCGGGAAATGAACGCAAGGGCAGCTCTAGTCTCTTCAAGACGTTAGGGCGTGGTAATGACAAATCATCCCTTAGTTCTTACATCAGGCTGTTTGAACCTCTAGTCATCAAAGCTCTTAAGGTATTTATGAGTTGTTTAATAAATGGTTCTTCATTTTCATCATATCATTGATATGTTTTTGTCAGGTTTCCTAGGTACAGGAGTAGTCATGGATAACCATTTGAATGGTAGAAATTATAATAGCACAGTAATAGCAATAATAGAAAGAAAAGTTTTTTAGAAGTAAGTTTTACATTTTATCAACAAGCACAGGGATATCTAAATACCTCCCAGTCTGGGTATGCAACACCATGAATGATTGTGTTGGTTAGAAATGTTTTCACTGCTCAAATAGGAAGCACGTGCAGGGTCATAAGTATTTTCCAGTCTTAGAATTGTATACAAAATATGTGTAACTTCTCTATGTCATCAAAGGAAAATTGACTATCCTGTACTTCAGCATTCTCTCTGACATTAAGTTAACAAGGGGTATGAAGGCCAAGATGTCTCGTTTGGTGTCCTACATAGTAGGTACAGGCAGTCCCCGGTTATCGGCGGGGTTCCGTTTCTGAGGGTTTGATGATAACCGAAAAGCACCGCTAACCGAAAATCGGTGATTTTCAGCGATTTTCGTGGGTTATCGGCACCAAAAAGCACCTATTTTCGGTTATCTGCGCCTCTGTTAGGTAGGTGTTGGCACCAATACCCAATTATCGGCGCCGATAATCAGAAATCGGCGATTTTCAGCGCCGAAAATTGCCGATTTTTTTCGCTAGACAAGCCCCATCAAACTGGATCGCTGTTAACCAAGCCCGCCGTTAACCGGGGACTGCCTGTATTTTGTATAATGTAAGTACAATTTTTTGCTCTTAATGTGTCCCTATACAGTAGTGAGTTATTTCCATTCAGTTTACCTTGTGCAAGGTAATGATTCATGGCAGTATGCCTTCAGTTCAAATTTCACTCTTCTCTGCCGTACACTTGGTAATATTGTGCCAAAGGATCAGTGAATGGATGTATAACAGATAACACTTGTCATTTACAGCATAAAAATAAGTATATCCAGTATCACTTGCAAAGTTTAGAAATACAGAGGGAAGGATATCTTAACAACTTTGGTTGTTCTGCTCCCACTTCTCTAAGTAGCTCACTGGCACATAGCAACTGTGGCTCACATCTTGCAGGTAGCTGATGTTCTGTTTATGCCATATGAAAGGCCAAATACAGGTATAAGAGGTTGTATGTGGGAAATCAGTATCCAAAACTTAATAAATCAACAGTGTGTGAAATTGTAATTTACTCCTTTATGAAGTCTCTTGCACATACAGTTTTATTGATTTTACCAGATTCCAGCTGGCACTGGATTTATCCTAATGTTAAGACTGAAGGTTTGTTAGTTATGCAAAATACAGAATAATTTAATAAATTTGTCATTTTTCCATTGTCTCACTGACATTTTTAACTCTTTGCAGCTGTACACTGTGTCCAGTGATGTCATTATGCAGAGGTCTGTTCTGCAGCTACTCATACATTTGGTGCAAATTCGTGTCAATTACTGCTTGCTTGACTCTGATCAGATCTTCATTGGATATGTTATCAAGCAGTTTGAGTACATTGAGGAAGGTCAGATAAAGTAAGTTTATATTATTATGTAGAGGTTATCTCTAATTCATTTTCTGTCCTCAGTAAAGTTGCATTTATACTTTTTATATTAACATTCCTTTACAGTAAGTCACCATTTTTAACATAGTTCAGACTTTTATAAGAAATAGGGAAGCTTGCTAAGAGGACATACTGTCTGATGGTTCATTCCTTAGAGCACATCCTGTCTCTATAGGATTTTATCTGATTGGTAAATTAATTTATTGTGGGAATAATGAATTGAGAATTCAAGTAATGAGAAATTTTTATAGGTCTTAAAATGTTTTAAATGTAAAAATGAGAAAGATGTTATTTAAAAACAAGACAGGAGGAGCAACTGATCAAAGAATTTTTGTACCAGAATATAAGTTGTAAACATCAGCCAACCTCCTGAAATTAAAGACAAAACAACAAAAGCTCATAGCTAGAAAAATTTCAAGTTTCTGTGCCAGTACGTCCTCATCACTTTAACACTGCAACACCACTGTTGTATGATCAGTTATATTCTTGGGGGTGTTGGTTATTATAGAATGTCTTAGTGTACATTATGTGTCTGACCTCTAGACAAAACTCTTCTTCTCCAGTCCCAAGCCAAACCTTTGGAAATACTTAGCTCACCATGTGCAAATACATTACAGATTAATAATACCCATAAGCTACAGAGATGCAAGCCCTATATAGCTCTTAAAATGTGCAGTCTTAAGTTAAGATAGCTCTGTAATTAAATGAATATTTATATTTACATATATACTGTACATACTACAGTATATTGAAAAGTACAGGAATAATAGATTTTAGATATTAGGAATCATAATCAAACAATCTAACTTTTCAGTGGAAATGTGTTTATGGGTGTTACAGGACTTCATAAATTTAAGTTTATAAGTTTCTTAAGTTACCATTTCGGAAATTTATTATCACTCACCTTATTAAGAAAAAATTGACAGTTAAAAATAAAACTCCACCATCCATAAAAAAATTTGCAAATCTAGAAAATTATGAGCATACTTTTAGGATTTTGCATTACTTTTGTACAGAGACTCGGTGCAGTACAGCTATTTCAAAGCTCTGTTGTGCTGACAGATTTTTGGATGATTTATTTGGTTAATGTTGCATCATTTTCAGACAAGCAGAGGAGCTCATACCATCAATGTTTCGTTTTTTGGTGCTATTGTCTTATGAACGGCATCATAGCAAAAGCATCATTGGAGTACCAAAGATAATTCAACTGTGTGATGGCCTTCTAGCAAGTGGACAGCCACCATTGTCACACTGTAAGATTTGATGAATTTACTGTAATTTTCATGTTTATGAGTAAAGTGTCACACTTTTTAAGATCTCCATTGTTTTTATAAGTAATTGGTCCATCTCTGTGTTCTATTATTGCAGTAAGTATAACTAGTCTTTAAGATCCAAACCCAATAATGATAATGAAAGTAGTTCGTGTGATTTTTACCGATATATATCCCTTGTAAGGTAGTATAGTTTTAAGAATATCCACCTATACATGTATTATGTTTCGTTTCGTTATGAAAATTTTCTTTGTTAAAAACTTAACAAAGGAGGATTAGTAACAAACATCTTAACAATATTGTGACCGAACCTACTAAAAACCTAGTATTTCCATCACCAGCCAATACCCTCTTGATTTTGGGTGAGTGTTGGCAAGTGCTTACGGAAAAGAATGGCTGTGAAGAGTTAGAGGAGTCCATATTTTTAATGATGGAGATGGAAAAGTGTTAAATTGTTAGTTTCTCATGATAATTGTTTGTATTGTGTAGTTTTCTGTCTTGAATGGAGTTTTTCTCCCTTGGTAAAGAGTTTGAAATTTGGGTTGTGTAAATTTTATAGAATCTGGCTATCCTAAATGGTCATGAAACATTCTTTGATATAGCCACAACAACGAGTCTGATGACTGTTATCTTGTCCTGGCAACCTAGGGGTTAGCAACGCATCAATTATTTAGCAGTAGGTTGCCAAGGCACTGTAATGAAACTTTCAGGCATGTTTGCTATAATGAGCACATTTACATTATTCAGTTTCTAAAAGTCATAGTCCAACATTAAATTCTGATTTTGCATTGTATGAAGGATTAATTAGAGTTTAACATTTAGCCAACCATTCATGTAAGGCCCCACATGTTATACTGCCCCGAATGTGATATGCCATGCATTGATGCCAGGTTTTATTATAGGTATAAAGGCTCTTCAACCACTGGTGGAAGATCTCTTCTTGGTTCGAAGCACAACAAGCTCTGCTGATCAACGAGAGCTTGATACACAACGAGAGGTCCTCTGTTCAATGCTGCTCAGACTTGCACATTATCATCAGGTTAGTTACAGTTGTTGGTTGGTAAATGTAGAATTTTTAAGCATGGCCATTAAATCATGTTCAACTAAACCAGTTATTAGCTGTTCTCTAGCTCATTTTTCATTGAACCAGATGCCAAAGTCCTTGGGAGGAGAGGGAAATCATTTTGATGAAGAATGGTTGTACATTCTTTATAATTTATTTTGCACAAGTATTATGTGATCATGTAATATGTTTAGAAGTGCTCTTACTTGTTGCTGTTTTATTTTATAGATATGTATTTTATGTAAGTTTATCTTCAAAAACAAAGTGCAGATGATATGAATCTTTAAAATTTAAAAACTAGTTCTCGTCATCATCAGTATCATTAGCTGTTAACATATATATGTACAAGAAATATGGCATAAATGTGAAGTTAACATATATATGTACAAGAAATATGGCATAAATGTGAATATTGTTTGTAGTAATGATGATTACAGAACCAGCGATGGACAGATTTAGTAAGGCCAACCATGGGTCAGAATTGTTTACAGTACACGGTAGTGCATAATAATGAAGAACTGTATACCAGACTAAACAAAATTGATAATTATACTTTGATAATAATAATAGTAACAATTATGATATTGAAAATGTCATCAGCAGCTGTGATGTTTTTGTCATGCTATTTGTCATTCAGTCATGAAAGTTAGCATTCCAAGTATGAAAGGCCATATTTGTTCATGAGACTTACCTGTCAGATATATATATAGCTGTATTCTCTGATAGTCCGACAAATTTCAAAACTTACGACACACAGTGGGAGATCAGGTGGTTAGTACCCATTCCGCCGCTGGGAGGCGGTATCAGGAACCATTCCATTTTCTATTCAGATTTTCTCTGTCGCCGGTACTGTCAACACTTGTTTTCAGTACCTCCGTCTTGGATTTGGATAAAACTTGGTTGTCACTTAAGTATTTGTTTGACTTTTGGTTTTTTGACTTGGACTTGTGGCTAGGCATACGCTATTGTGGATTGTTTTGGATTTGGCTTTGTTTTTTCCTTGGATTAAGATGTCTGAATCTAGTTCTTCTAGTTATAGAGTTTGGCCGCAGCAAGACTAAGGTGAGGCTAACAAAATTTGCAGATCCTCACACTGTATGCTCGGGGTGCAGGGGGCATGTTTGTTGTTGAATGACCGATGCAAGGAGTGTGAATCTTTGTCTGATGCTAGTTGAGGACTTATGATTCTGGCGTGAGAGTTAGAGCGTAGATAGATCAGGAGGTCTTCCTCCAGGTGCTGGTAGGAGTCAGGTAGTGTTTTTCACCCACAACTCCTCCCAGGTAGACGTAGCTTCTCCGTAACTCCTGTGGTGTTGCCCTCGAGCCCGGGTTGTGTCTATGGAAGGTGATGCCCTGGCGTTGCAGCTCCACCCAACTGAAGCTAAAATACTCGGGCCTTCAAAGTGCTGTGGAAGTGCAGTGATAGTGTCTGGGTCCCCTAGTATTGTGGGAGGCGCTGTGGATCGCCGATAATGCCTCTAGGTTCAGACTCCTGTCGACTCTGTACCCAGAGTGCGGCGTCAAAGCCGCAAGAGGTTACGGACTCGACCGATCTGGCGCCCCTTCTCGCATGTCCTGATGACGCCCCAGGCTGCCAAGGATCGTGACCGCACGAATCCTTGGCGATTGCTTCTCTTCCGATTCCTCCTCCCGCTTTCGCTTCTTCTCCGGAGGATTTTGACGCCATCCCGCCGCAGAAGAGACTCAGGACGCCATCGGACGATGACGCTTGAGCGCCTCCCGCCGCCTCCATGAAGAAAGCTGTTGCTTCCCGGTGAGAAGGAAGAAGGCGCTCCCCGGCCTCGCTCTTCCTCACAGGATCAGCCCCTCCTGAGGAGGAGACTTCTCCTACTGCAAGCCGCTGCCAGGCATGCAGAGGCAATTGGCTTCACGGCCCAGAAGGAGACTGATACGCGGTCGCCGCTGGAAGGATCCCCGCCGTCGATTAAGAGGTCCCAACCTTCCTTCTCCTTCTCCACGCTCGCCGCCATCCATGCTTCGCCTCTAGAAGTCCTGTAGCTCAGCGCTTTACTGGTCTCGGGCAGGGATCGCAATTTCGGGCTTGAAGCTCTTTCATGCTGCTAGGCTTGACGCCCGTTACGATTTTATCCTCTTGAGCCAGGACGCTCATGCTGCTAAGCATGACGCTTCCTCATGCTGCTCGCATGACGCCTCATGCTGCTCGGCATGACGCCTCCCTTGCTGCTCGTCATGACGCCTCCCTGGCTGCTCGGCAAGACGCCTTCCTTGCTGCTCGGCAAGACGCCTCCCTTGCTGCTCGGCACGACGCCTCCCTTGCTGCTAGGCAAGACGCCTCTCTCGCTGCTCGCTCTCATCAGGACTCTCGTCGACGATCGTCAAGAAGCTCGCCGAACTTCGCCAGACGCCAGACGCTGCTTAGACTCTTCTGCCCGAGACTTTCGTGTGGACCCTCTCATACTCTTCCAAGCAGAAGTCCCTTTTTCGTATTGGTCTGCAAGGGCTTCGCGCCCTCCCGGTCTTCTCCCTGCCCTTCGGTTGTTCCTGCTGGAAGAAGGAGAGCTGTCTTTAGCACTTCTGGATCCTGGTTGAGGATCAGTCCTCTACTTCTTCAGCTTCTTCAGGACTATCAAGTCTCTGACTAGGCTGCTGAAGGACTTGTTTGGGGACGTTTCAACCCTGCCTCGCCTCCCCTCGCAGCTAACTCGCCTAAATCACAAAAGTCTTCTCTGGTTTGTGTGAAGATGGCCACGCCTCTCTTACGAAGAGGGCCTTAACAAGGTTCAGGAGTGGATGGACTCCAGGAAGGCCCAGTGCAAGACTTCTTTTCGCCCCTGCCTCCGGGTCAAGATTGAGTGGAAAAGCAGGAATTTGGTACGAGACAGGAGGAGTTGCTGAGAGTTCCTTCCTTCCTAAGGATTTTGCCAGCCTTGTGGGACGCCCCAGAAGGTCTTCTCTCTCTTTCATCAGCGAAGGTGTGTCCTGGTTCTATCTGGAAACCGATCACCATCTGAAAGGCCTCTTTCAGGTCTTTTAAGCTTTCAACCTAGACTGGTGCCTGGGAGTCCTGACGCAGAGGCTCAGCCCTGACTCCATTAGTCTGGGAGATTTGTTCAGCGTCCTATCCTGTATGGACAAGGCGGTTAGGGATGGCTCCGAAGAACTGGCTGCCCACTTCTGTACGGGGCTTTTAAAGAAGAGAGCCATTTACTGCAACTTCACTGCGAAGTCGGTCTCTCCTTCTCAGAAGGCAGAGTTGTTGTTCGCTCCGCTTTCTAGCCATCTTTTTCCCCAGTCCTTAGTCAAGGATACGGCCGCCACTTTGCAAGAGAAGGCTACTCAGGACCTCCTGGCCCAGTCTTCTAGACGTCCAGCAGTCCCTTCGACTTCTTCCTGGGCAGGCTTCCAAGATTCAGAAGTTCTCAGGAGGACCCTCTTCTATATCAGTCTTCGAGGAAGAGGTCCTCAAGAGGTAGAGCCCCTCTAAGACCAGGGGCAAGAAATGACTCTCATGGACCTCAGATTACTGTAGGAGCCAGGCTTCTTTTCTTTGGTAAGAGCCTGAGGAGAGAGAGGGACTTGACAACTGGTCCCTCCAAGTCATCGTAAAAGGGATACAAGATCCCATTCTCGCCTTGCCTCCGTTATGCACGAAACCCATAGATCTCGCCATCCTATCAGCAGGAGAAGCAGCAGATTCTTTCGACTGCTCTCGCGTAAATGCTCGAGAAGAGCTGGAACAGGTCTCAGATTTACAATCCCCGGCTTTTACAACAGGCTATGTTTCTGGCAATCAAGCAGTCAGGGGATGGAGACCAGTTCTTGACGTCAGCAAGTTGAACCATTTCGTTCTGAAAGAAAAGTTCGTAATGGGAGACGCCCCAGTCGGTCATGGGAGCCCCAAGACCAGGCGACTGGATGGTTTCTTTCTCGATCTCCAGGGACGCCATTTTCATGTCCCTATACATTCCATCGAGGAAATACCTGACTTGTCCTGGGTGGGACAGGTATTTCAGTTCAGGGCTCTGCTCTGGCTCAGCATGCCCTATGGTTTTCACGATTTTAATGAGGAATGTTAAGTAGGATGGTTTCATTTCTTGAAGGAATAAGAGTCTCTATTTGGACATTACCTGATCTCAGCCTCGCCACTAACAGGTGTCTGGAGGATCTTCACACGACTTTGAACTTGACGTAAGTCCCTAGACTTCTTGGGTGAATTTCGAAAAGTCCTTATCTGGACCTCTAACTCAGTCCATCAACATCTGGGGATTCAGATGGATTCAGTGGCTTTTCGAAATGCCTTGCCTCAAGAAAGACAACTACAGTGTTTTAGACAAAAGTTTCAGCCTTCCATGAAAGAAACATGCTCGGTGAGGGAATGGATGAGTCTGCTGGGGACCATTTCATCGCTGGAGAAGTTTGTTTCCTGGGGAGACGCATCTCAGACCGCCTACCTTCCCTTGCAGAGAACTGGCAGGACAAGGAGAATCTGGAAGTTTCTCTGAGTATTTCGCTAAAGGTGAAGGACTTACGCAGTGCTCGATCCATCAGTTGGCAGAAGGCCTTTCTCTCAAACTTCAGAACCCCGATCTAGTGTTGTTTTCCACGTCCATCTCGGGTGGGGAGCAACACTGGGGGACGGGCGTCGGGCACCTGAGAGGGGAACAGGTGTCCTGGCACATAAACCCAAAGAATTGGGGGCGACCAGTTGGCCCTTCTTTTCTTCGAGGGACGAGTCACGAACCGAGTTGTCCAGATCAACTCGGACAACACCACGGCCCTGTCATACCTCAAGAAACAGGGAGGAACTCACTCTCGGTCCCTGTTCGCCTTAGCAAAGGACATCCTTCTGTGGGCTCAGGCCCGGAATATTACGATCCTCACGAGGTTTGTTGCAGGCGTAGAGAACGTCCGTGCGGATCTTGTAAGTCGGCAACGACAACTGCTGCCGACCGAGTGGGCCCTACACCAAGAGGTGTGTCAAGGACTGTGGAAGCTTTGGGGACGTCCTTTGGTAGATCTCTTTGCAACTTCCAAGACTAAGAGACTTCCTTTACTGTTCCCTGTTCTCACCCAGGAGCTCTCAGTAGACGCTTTCTCTCTGGGATTGGACGGATGGACGCTGCCTTTCCCCGCATAAAATCATCGGAGTAAGCCATCAGAAGTTTGCAGTTACTGAAGGGACGAGGATGACGTTAATCGCCCGCTTTGGCCTTCGAGGAATAGTTCGTAGTGGGTCATGTCCTTCCTAGTGACTTTCCGAGATCTCTGCCCATGAGAGTTGATCGATCTACTCACAAAACAACAACCCCACTTCGAGAGGTACCACACAAAACCTCCCTGCCTGAGTCTAACTGCATTCAGACTATCGGCTGGCCAGAGCGAGGTTTTCTAGACCAGTGGCGAGAGCTAATAAGCGTAGAGCAAGAAGACTCCTCTTCCAGTAATTTGTACCAATCGAAGTGGACCGTCTTTAGGAGCTGGTGTAGAAAGAAGGGCATTTCCTCTACCACGACCTCTGTGAGCCAGATAGCAGACTTCCTCTTGTTTCTGAGGAGTGATGTTAAACTAGCAGTCCCGACTATCAAGGGATATAGGAGTATGCTATCATCTGTTTTTAGGCATAGAAACTTGAGTCTGTCTAACAACAAAGACCTCACGATCTTTTAGATCCCTAAACCTCAAAGGTGCCTCGCTAAGGACTTCTGGAATTTGGATGTTGTGTTACGGTTCCTGATGTCCAGTTCTTTCTGAACCCTTCGCTTCAAGGCCATTGAGGAACATTACCAGAAAGACTATTTTTCAAACGCTTCTAGTAATCATAAGAGGGTTATGAACTGCAAGCCTTTATAGACATATAGGCTTTAAAGACATAACGCAGTTTGTCTTTAAGCCCTTCCTTTTAGCGAAAAAATGAGAACCCGTCTAACCCTTGGCCCAAGAGCTAAATCAAGGGTATGGCTGGGAGATCCTAATTCAAGAGCCAGAGTCCTTTGCCCTGTTAGGGCTCTCAAAGTCTACTTCTAGACAAGACGGGTTAAGTCGCAGGCCCTCAGATAGCTTTATGGTGTCTAGTTCAGAGACCGGACTTACTCTATGTCAAGAAATGCTCTGGCTTTCTTCTGAGGGATACGTATTAAAGAAGCCCATTCATGCTGTCAAGACGCTGATTTTAAACTTGAAAGTCAATGCCTCATGCAGGTGAGGGCGGTTGCAAGTCTGTAGTGGCTTTTTCAGAAGAATATGTCACTCAGTAACATTCTGGGTGCCAAGCATTTCCAAGTATTAGCATCTCTGTGTTCGCTTCACACTACCTGAGAGATGTGAAGATTTACATATGAGAACTGCTTCTCGCTAGACCATACGCTCGCAGATACTTCCTGGGCAGGATGACGTTCATCCTATCCTATAGAAAATGGTTGGATAGTGTTTTTATGGTTGTTGGGCCGACTGCCCAGGCGGACTTCCTCTCAAGTAAGGTTTTAGTTATGCTTATCCCAACTTAGTTAGGCTTGGTCAGGTGGTTGGTTTTTACTATTGTCTCTCATTGCATGGTCACATGGTCTAGTCACATTGTGGTCACGTACCGCTGACAGATCATCTAGAACTCACCAGCTATACAGGTCACACCCTTGGCTGGAGACTCTAGTTACAGAAGCGACTTGATGACAGTAATCACTTGGTCAGCAGATGCTAACAGGTAAGGAACCAAGGTATCTTTCACCTACATGCAGTGTGTTTCCTAAATCCTATTCTGTTCAAAATTCACCTCCAATGGTGGTATTCAGCCATATATATCTGACAGGTAAAACCATGAACAAATGAGCATTTTAATGATAAAATAAAGTTTGTTCATACTTACCTGGCAGATATATATATTCATAGTGCCCGCCCAATTCTCCTCAGGAGACAGTGGCACCAGAAAATCTGAATAGAAAATGGGAATGAGCTTGATACCCGCCTCCCAGCGCGGAATGGGTACTAATCCACCTGATCTCCCACCGTGGTGTCGAAGTTTTGAAATTCTGTCGGACTATCAGAGAATACAGCTATATATATATCTGCCAGGTAAGTATGAACAAACTTTATTTTATCATTAAAATATCATTTTTAATAAAATAAATCTCTACTGAAGCATTCCTTTGTAGCCATATTGGGCAGAATGTTGAGCTAGCATCCTCATCTCTGGATATCATGTGCTTTGACTCGGAAGAAAATGTGGATTTCTGAAAAAGTCACAGTAATGGTAAAAATGGTTACCACAAAATAAAGGGAGAGGATAATTTGTATTTGAGTTCAATACTTTAGATACTATTTTAGCAGAAGTTCTAATTTCAGGTTCTTCATCTTATCTCCCTTGTACTTGGTGCTACAATGGAAGCTAATAGGGATCGTTGGCGAAAGTTGTCTCGCCAAGTGATTGATACCTTGCTTCCCCTGCTGTCTAAGTTACAAGTTAATCTTGACTCTGAGGTTTGTGATATATATTTCCTGTTGTATTTATTATTCATCTGTTACAGTGTGGTTAAATAGTTGTTAAACTGATGCTCTTGAGACACACATCTTTCCTGACTTGCATAATGTAAAGGACTGGTTTTGGATAGGTTTGGGTGCATCAAGTGGAACAGTATCTCGGGGAAACGCCCACCCTTTGTCTCATTATAGGACTGTTAGTATTAGTTGCAGAGTTAAATGATTTATTGTTATACCTATTTATGTAGAGGGTGACACCTTTGTTGTGATTGTAGGTGGTGGGAAAATTGAGCTCAGTGAAGGCGTTAATCCTTAATGGACGGGCATCATCATATGATGATCTATAACAGGTTTGAGTGATGGACGGCTAACTCACATGAGCAATAATACTATGCACCATACGATCTAGAACTGTTTGCCTCTGTGGCCATCAGCAAGCAGTAACAGCAGATGACATTAAACAAGCATTGGGCACTAGTTCACAGACAGTAATTATTAGGTGGATTCTTGGTATTGAACTGATTCAGTTCTGTGAATTATTGAAATGTTTTTGAACAAGAGGAAAGCTACAAAATTGGATGTAGTAATTTTTTGTAAAATCTTCTTGAAAAATATGCAAGAGAAACCTTTCCCAGTGTATTTTATCTTGTTTTGATGGCAGCCAAGTGTAACAGTGAAAGATCTTTCATTAAACAGAAATTCATCCCCAAGAAAAGTGTACAAATAACAATTACCACACAACAGACTAGGTAATCTAACAAATATGACTTACTACACAATCGTATTCCATTGGCCTTGTTAAGGAATTTCCTGCACTTATGTTCTATCCTACTTTCTGACTGTGAGGCAGATCCTGCTCTATGAACACCAGTTTTGTCAGGGAACTGTTGATTATAACTGTGAAATAACCCAGTGAATAACCCTATTTGTTTTTCTTTATAATATTCTTTCTTGGCAGAGAGATGGGAATATTGCTTAGTAGGTTTGTTGCTCATTTTCTATTTTTTGAAGGGGGAACATTTATTGAGTGTCTATAAATATTTTTAAAATGATGACAACTTAACTTATTTTATGCATTGTGAATAGAGAAAATGCTGTAATTTTCAGGAATCATTATCAGCAGTTGAGGAAGTTATGAATGGTGTTTGCCCAAGTGTTTATCGTCCAGTGGACTGCTTACTAAAGGCTTTGTTTACTTCTCCATGTGAACTGGTAAGTTAATTCATTGTTATGGAAATGTGACATAATTTTCTGGTTGTATATGTAGGCATTTATGTAAACCTCAGATTTTGTGTTTGTGAAACTTTTTTTTATCCTCTTTTTAAACTAACATGGAATCTTTTTGTAGTATACTCTTCTGTCACATGAAAATGAAGATGACTCATCTTTTCAAACAGGAGAGCACTGTTGGTGTCGAGCGCTGGGTGGGTAGTGTTTTGCTACTTTTGCGAACACTCATCTCTCATTCATCACCAGAATTAGTCCTTGCACGTCTTGAGGAACTGGGACTGAGTATGGATTATGTTCACAGTGATGTGTCAGCTGACTCAACAACTGCTGAAATTTCCACTGCACCTGAAGTGGCTTCTCAGCAGTCCACTGACTCATCAAGCTTTAGAGATCCTCTGAATGTAACCCAACCGGGGACTCTCCCACAAGTGGCTATGGCTAGGTATATATCCAGTGCATGTAAGACTGTAGACTGTTAGTTCTTGTTGATTTCAAAGTGGAGTTGCTGGTTAATTTTCAGATATTTACTTGAGGTTGAAAGTTTCACAGTTTTATTTTAATATGGAAAGCATTGTAATTCAAGTCTTTTCATTATAATGCCTTACCAAAACACTGTAATATAGTATCTTAGACTTATATTCTGTTAATATGTTCCTACACAAAATTAAGTTTTTTGGGTATACGAGGTGCATTCAAAAAGTATCCGACCTTTGTCCATAAAAGGACAAATGATCCACCAATCAGCAACTTAGTTTTGTTGGAGTTTTTAATAAATTTTAAAAGCTCTGGAAGGCCAGGGAGTGCAGATGTCCAGTAATTCGGATTATCGTCCTTTCACAACATGTCGGAGCGCATAAGCGCTGCATTAAGTTCTGCAAAACACTGTAATATCCAGAAGATATCTTATGAAGCCATGGGAGTAACACAAATAAAGGAGTGGTATAATCTGTTAATAAGGACAAAGCTCAGTTCAGGCAGGCCATCCACCAGCAGAAACGAAGAAATCATTTTGGAGGCCGACCATCGATAACCATCAACGAAATAACTTCTAAGCACAGGATCAGTTCATGAAGATTTGGCCATGCGACGAGTGTCTGTAAATAATTTGCTGTTGGAACAGCAGAAACAATTTGGAAATTTTCAAGACCTAAACAACATGACTTGACTTCATGAAGACTATCATCACTGGTGATGAGACATGGGTGTCAATATGACCCAGAAACTAAATTTCAGTCATCACAATGGAAGCATCAGACATCACCAAGACCCAGAAAAGCGACAGGTTTTGTCAGTAATTTGACATGTTTTTTGATAAATGGTGTCTTGAATACGTCCTTCAGGACAAACAGTTAAATGCTATACCCCATTCTACACCTTCGCGCAGTGACCTGTAAAAACTAACTTCAAATACAATTCTCATTTTGCCCACATCCACGTCTGGCCAAAAACAACACTGCACTTGTTCGATCCTCCCTAAAACATGGCAATTGTTCCTAAACTGAAAACAACAAGGTTTCTTATGAGAAAAACGACAGCAGAGCTTACAGCATCCCAATGTCAAGATTCCAGAGATGTTACCAGCAGTGGCAGCACCGGTGGGAATGCACTCCCAAGGAGTACTTTTGAAGGTGATTGAATAAATTTTTTTCAAATGTGCAAATTTTTCCTTTATGGAAATAGATACTTTTTGAATGGACCTCGTATTCTGCCTTTGATGGATTAGTAATAATTTGAAGTAATATTTATATTTTCAGTAAATCCAACATTTCAGAAATATCTTGGGAATGAGCAAGAATTCCGTGTATGGATAGATATGAGAATGTTTTGCAGTAATTTTTTATAAACTTGTCTCCTTCACCCATTCTTTTGACCTGTAAATATAATTAAATACTTCATTTTCAGTTATGCAGTTTAGAAAAAACATGTAATTGCTTATTTACAGGTTTCTTCTAGAGGTAGTTCGTGTGAGTGTAAGCGAAATCAGGAGTGTTCGACTCTCCCTTTTAAATAGTGGGAGTTCTTTGGATGTGAAAAGCTCACTTCATTCACCAGACTTGTTAGTTCATCTTTCTCACCATCTTTTACTTACTCTGTTGCATCTTACAGTCTCAGGTAAGACATAATCTTTTATCTTTCTTTAAGACTTTTGGTGATTTATTTAGCATGAAGTTTATGTTACTAGTGAATTTCAATTTTAGTGTTGTAAATACCATGCAGTTTGAACCTTCATTTTACACATGTATTCTTGTGGAAGTTCCCACTGCTGAAATTTTAAGTTACAGTTTATAATTATCTTGTTTCTCTTTTAGGTATAATCCAAAGATATATTACTCATTCTCCACTTCACTTTGGGTTTTCATGAAGTCTTGTTAGATACCCCCAAGTAAGGTCAACCAGGCGATGTCCTTTACATGGTGTCTCCATCCCATAATTTATAAGTGGGTCTTTTGAATATGGAGTTCCTTACATTCAGATGTATTTACAGTATCACTGAACAAGAAACTTCAAAATTACTGTTCCGGTTTTCCAGACCCAGCCACTTGGAAGGTGGATACCATAATACATTATTTGGATATTCTAAAAATCTACACCTTGCCTTTTTCAGTCTTATCATTGTGGCTCTCAATGCTCATTAGTTGCCCCAACAGGATTTTTATGCTAACTGCCTTTGCTTATTTGTAGACCTCTCCAAAGAACTTCTCTTATGGTCCAATATCTTTCAGCAACATATCAGTGTGTTCCTTCAAAATGCAGACCTCTCCATCTTCACGCTTGGGGCTCATTCAGTCAGCCCTAGAGAAAGTCTTTTCTAGCAGTGATTTCAGACACATCTACCCTTACAAAGCCCTCCAACCTCAAGCTGTATCAAGCCTATGTTTTAGTAGTCTCCTTTCCCTTATTCATTAACATTTGGGTTTTTATTGACTTTTGAGACGAGCATATGATGTCTTTATTCACTATAAAATGCTATGGGTTGCATCTTAAATGTTCACAAGAACTAATGCCTCTTATAAGAAGCTGGCAGGAGGGCAAAAGGAGAAAAGCTGTTGACACCTGGTCCTTATTATGCTTGCAATATCACAGCCATTCTCCAGATGGTCAGATATGGATTGGGAGTTGCCAAATTGTCTTGCAAACATCTTTGTTGTGAGACCACTGTGAAGAATTGGTCTGGAACCTTCTGCTTAGGGCTTCAGCAACCATGTTTCGAGCCCTGGAAGAAATCTTGGAATAACAATAACTTGTTGGTTCCCATCTGTAGGGAATTACTGTTCTTTTTGACTTCGTCCTTCTTATTTTGACTGAAGCATCACCTTATGACATTAATAATGAAATGAATAACATGCTAAGTAAGTGAAACAAAGCATTCGTCTAACTGACCTTTTTGTAAATGCAAATGTTTCTGTTAAATAAACTTGTATTTTATTTCAGGCCAGTGGAGAGAAGTTATTGGATCATTTAAAGACATTTGTAGTAATGAGAGTGAGTTGATGGAGGAGGTTAGTGAAGCACTTCTTTTTGTTTCTGGCTGGTACCCATCCCTTACCCTTTCATGGTGTAAGCTGCTCACTTGCCTTGACCTCACTTCACAAAACCTTTGGACAAGAGTGCTAAGAACTTGCCAGAGAAAATCGGTAACTAGCATAAGGTATGTTACTGTTTTGTATAAGTAACTTGCCAAGTAATTACATAGCTATAGTTTCCACTTTAACGGCAGCTTAGATTCAAAATTTCGCAGGTAGCGCTTCAATATAGTTTGTCCAGAAGATCAGCCCGTCCCACTAACGGAATGTTGGAATGGCCCAGCAAACAATTCTCATTCGTCTACTGCTGTCCGTGGTGACAACGCCTGGTCTGGCGGTAGCTTTTTTCATTATTTTCCGGTTATTTTACTGGATTCCAATGGAGGACTCTTTAAATCAACCATCAGAACACCTATATTGTAGCCTTCAAGCTGAAATCTTTCAGGATGAGTTTTTTCTCATTTTGTCTTATGTTACTTCAGTCATCATCAAACCACCGGTAAATGATGCCATTTGCATTGATGGTTTGTTTACTGGTTAGGCTTCTGGCAGCGTGGATAATGTTTTTGGATTAAAAGTAACCCTCGGATGTTATGACATTCCATTATAAAAGTAAATTGTATGTTATGCATTTTCATTAGGCCATAACTTTGGCAATTTATGAATTGTTTTTCGGCTGTAAACTACTAGCGAGCCGTCGATAATAGTTTTGTTTTTAAAAGTAATTCTTGAGTGTTACGACACTATTATAAAATAATTGGTGTATGTTAGGCTTTTCATGAGGCCATAACCTTTGCAATTTATGAATTGTTTCACGGCCTTAATATACTAGCAAGCTGTAGATAAAAGTTTTGCCTCTAAAGTAATTCTCGGATGTTACAGCATTTCATTATTATAAAATAATCAGCGTATGTTACAACTTTTCATTAGGCATTAGCTTTTGCAATTCATGAACTGTTTACTGACAGGCTACTGGCGAGACGCTGGTAATGTTTTTGCTTTCAAGTAATTTTCAGATGTTACGAACATTCCATTACTATCTTTCACTAGGCCATAATTTTGGTAATTTATGATTTGTTTATCAGCCATATGCTTTGCACAAGCCACCGATAATTGCCTTGAAAGTAGTTCTTGGGTATTTTGCCATTTAATTAAGCCTGTAACTTTTGCAATTATGATTTATTTACCGGACGTATGCTTCCTGGAAGCCTCCGTTAAATAAATTTTTGACATAACCATCACACCTTCCTCAGCAGAACTCAAGTGTTAGGCAGAAAGTAGTAAGGAGAGAATTGGGGGTTTTTGTTGGCGGCTACAAGCTGACGTTCTTGACAGCCGAGAACCAGCTCACGCTATGAACCTTGCTGGCACCGATCTCAGGCGCCAGCTTCTCCCCCAGCACCCTCTCTCACGTGCTCGATGCCAGCGCTAGTGCCCTGGCGCCAATTCTCTCCTACTAGCTGTCTTACCACATGCTCCCACACATGGCTCCCTTGCTTCCCTTTCCATACCTTTGCCAGTCTTGTGTCATGGTTAACAGATGTTAACCTTGTTGTAGTGAAGTGTAGTGCAGAAGGTCCATGTCAAACTCCCCAGCAAACCTGGGAGGAGGCAAACTGGAAGTCCAAGGGAGGTCGGGGGGTTTCACACGGGTTGTTGCCTCCTCAGTCGAGCCTGTTGTGGTGCCAGGTATTGGCAGACAGCCACTGGAAAGGTGTCTTGTTGGATGCGTAGTGGAGGAGGTAACTATCCATCCCTATCGGATTTCATAAACCCAGTTCCTGTCAAACTCCCCTGCAAACCTGGGAGGAGGCATACTGCCGGTCCATGTGAGTCCGAAAGGGTTTTGCCCCCGGATAGTTACCCCTCAGTCAAGCCTGTTGTCCAGAGGTCTCGACGGACAGCCATTGAAAAGGCGTCCATGAAGATGTGCTTACCTTGGCCGTAGTGGCGCCGATGACATTGTTTTGGTTTACGGATTCCAGTGCGAACAAGATTAGGATCCCATTGTGGACAAGAGGCTCCATTGACACTTTCGGGATCCCAATGTGGTGAGTTATGGATTAAACTAGACTAGTGACACCAATGGTGTTTTTTCGGATTTATCTCAGCCATTGTAAAGATTCATTTACCAGTTTTGGTGCTTCAGTGGTTGTCGTCATTGCTCTCCGGATCTGGACAGAGTCAGAGAGTGCCCAAGTTCCGAGCGCCCAAGTTCTGAGTGTCCAAGTTCCGAGTGCCCAAGTTCCAAGCTACCTAGTTCCGAACTCCCGAGTTCTGAGTTCCAAGCTCCCAAGTTCCGAGCTTCCAACTTCTGAGCTCCCAACTTCTGAATGCCCAAATTCCAACCTCCTAACTTCTGAGTGCCAAAATTCTGAACTCCCAACTTCTTAGTCCCCAAATTCCTAGTTGCCAAGTTTCGAGCTCCCAGGTTCCGAGTTCTGAGCGCCAGAGTTCCGAACTCCCAAGTTCAACTCCCGAGTTCCAAACTCCCAAGTTCTGAACTCTTGAGTTCCGAGCTCCTAACTTTCGAGCTCCCAGGTTCCGAGTGTCCAAGTTCCAAGCTCCCAACTTCCGAGAGCCCAGTTCCGAGCGTCCATATGTGTGTGTCTGAGTGCCCAGTGTCCGAGCTCACATCTGTGCATCCACCTGTGTCCTATGTCCACTTGTCCTCCTGTCTGTTTTGAGCCAGCTATCAGCTATCTGACATCACACTCAGGACTACGGACGCTACCTCTTCACTTTTTTACTTCGTTTTCGTCCACTCCTTTGCTTCGTTGGAGACCATTCAGCACCAAATTAGTAATTTGTTTGGCCTGTTACACCGTCCACTGAAAGTCTAGTGTGCAAGTGTCAAGTGTCAGAGCACCCAGAGCCAGAGGCCCAGCGCCTTGGATTGTTTCCGTGCCCTGTCATGCATGGACTTAGAAGAGTTTTTTCCGCTTTGTTTTGTATTCTCAAGAAGGAGATCTCTGGTGCTCTCTTCTACTGTGAGATTCACACAGTTGCAATGGGCTACCGCTCCCAAACGATGCTGTTGCGACACTAGTCTCGGAGCGCTCGACATTGTTTCATGAACTCTGCTCCTGACGATGGGCTGCATGATCACAGTTCTTCATTTCTCTCTCTCTCTTAGAGAGTAGATGAAGGTCAAGAGGGAGACGATCCAGATTGTTCTTTCACCCATTCTCCAGGGCAATTGGATAGGAGCTTGGATATGCAGGGAGCACTCTTCCAGATCCCCGTCCGAACCCCAGAGGGTTTTTTAGTTCTGCCTTTCGGGACAGGGCTTCCCAATTGGGAGTCTTTGCTTCGACCTCCCGATTACTAGCTCTTCCTGCATTTGATTTCCCCTTTTGTTTGGGCATTACTTGAGTCTTTACATGTCGACCGTCTTCATTATCTTCGAAGAAAAGGGGCTTGGAGGCTCTTGACAGTAACCTTCACTAGGACAGAAACACAGACAAACACCTCCGTGTTGTTTCGTAGCCCAGGCTTCTTTAGTCGGATTTCCAGTGGTGGCTGTCTGAACATGACTTGTGCAAGGGAATTCCTTCTTCTGCTGAGCTCAGTTCTAGTTTTCTTCTCAGCACCTCAGATCTAGGTAAAAGGAGCCCATTTGAAGAACCGGGAAGATGTCCAGGACTCGGTCCCCAAAGAACGGAACCCCACTTATACTTTAGAGAGCTGAGTAAGTAAGTATATCTTAGTTTAACCAGACCACTGAGCTGATTAACAGCTCTCCTAGGGCTGGCCCGAAGGATTAGATTTATTTTATGTGGCTAAGAACCAATTGGTTACCTAGCAACGGGACCTGCAGCTTATTGTGGAATCCGAACCACATTATAGCGAGAAATTAATTTGTATCACCAGAAATAAATTCCTCTTATTCTTCTTTGGCCGGTCGGAGATTCGAACTTGCGGCCAACAGAGTGGTAGCTGAGGACGGAACCCGCTCGCCCAACGAGGAACTGAAGTGTTTCTCTTATGGCCCTAGTACTGCTCGACCCTAGCTTTATGGTAGTGTGTTTGGATTAAACCTCAGTCCTAACGCATCTACTTAAGCAGGGAAGCTAGATCCAGCATTTCCTCTCGACCAATCAGCAGAGTTCTTCCTCTGTTGACAGATCAATCAAGTCTTCTAGTCATTTGATTTATTCAGGGACTAGCGTCGAAAGACGTATTGGGCCGCCAGAAGCTTGTCCTTCCCACCATGGCCTTTCGATCCCCTGAGTTGTCAGAATCCCGATCCCCTGAGTTGTCAGAATCTGTTTATTGTATGAAGCAAGCCAACCTTGGACCTGTTTGCGTCTTCAAGGAACCTTCTATACAGTCTCAGGCTCAGTTTCCAGTTACTGGTGGACTCTTCAAGATCTTTCCCAAAAACTGTGTCTTCTCAGACAACCTAGCTTCAGAGATACTACCATGGGGGTCCGCTCTTGCCCAGACAGGCACCGGACTGTCCATAGGATTGTCTTTCGAAGAGTCTTCAAGACATTTTGCAGAGGCTATTACAAGATTCAGAAGTCACCCCTTCCTCCAACTTAGTGGTTGTCTTCCAAAGCTGGTGTCTCAGACTCTTCGTCTCTTCTTTTTTAGACACCTCTGACCCTGCTGCAGATTTCGTCTCTTCTTTTTTAGACACCTCTGACCCTGCTGCAGATTACCGCTTTGTTTCTGAGAAGGTCTAGGTTCTCTCGCTTTCCTTGAAGAGGTACCTAGGCTAATCTCTGGTTAAGCACAGAGACCTGGATCTTTCATCTTCTTCTCAAAGACCTCACAAGGCTTCTTCACACCCAGCTAGGAAGCAAGAGAGGTGTTATCCCCGTTTTTTCTTTTGATTTTAGCCAAGAACAAGGATCCGTTCTTTCTCCCTTAGAGCTTAACGGACATCCTTGGCTTCCCAGAGCTCCGGCCAGCTCCCAAATTCCTAACTCGCCTGGTGTTCATCTTGCCTGACACCAGCTACAACCTGGCGCAAGCGCATGCTCCAAGCACCCAGGAGCACTCACCAACTCTGAGGGAAAAGAGTGACCTCTCTGTCCAATTGGAGTTTTTTAGGTATTTACCTGAACAGGACTTGATAATCTAGAGGGCTTTCTTGTCCTTTGATGTTTGGTCAAGAACCCCTCTCCTTTGGGTTAAGATTGCATTGTCCTTCATCATTAAGAGAATTTCTGAAACACTCAGATTCAGAAGAACAACTTTGCCTTCTTTTAGTGAAAGCTAAGGTTATCTGAGCAGCCTCTATTTCTTTAGCTCTCAGCTTTCAGGCACATATGTCCCTTATTTCCATTTGGCATCAGCCTACTGGAAGTATATTGTCCTTCACGTCTCACAGGCACACATGGCCATTACTTCCATTCTGCATCGACCTACTGGAAGTATAATCGTCTTTCACATCTCACTATCTTAAGAAGTGAAACCTGAACTTCTAGCTTTGCTGGCACCCAGCTCTTCGGGCGCCAGCTACAGTCTGTCTCCAGCTTTAGAGCTTCCAGAGCCTCTAGCTGCTAGCTTGCCTGGTAGCCAGCTCACCTGGTGCCGCTACAAGTCTGGCCCCAGCTATAGAACCCCCAGCGCCCAGAGCTTCGGGCTCCCCTGGTGCTCAGCTTGCCTGGCACCAGCTACAGTCTGGTGCCAACTTTACAGCTTAAGGCTCATGTGATTTCCCAGCAGCTCGGCTGGTGCCCAGCTTGCTTGGCACCAGCTACAGTCTGGCACCAGTGATATTTATACCAATCTGCAAGCTTCCACAGCTTGCCTGGCACCAACTCCAGACTGGTGCCAGCCAAGTAGCATGTAAATTCTGCAGTACCACAGGATAGTGACTGGCATGGTATGGCAGGAGGAAGCATAAGATTTTCTCCTACTATCTCTTCACCTTCTGGTGAGGTATAGAGTTTTTTTAGGAGCCAGGAGGTACAAAGTACCTGCAGCACCCACCACTCTCGGTGGATGGGTTGTGGTGTTATTTCAGTATAGGTGACAGTGTATCTGGTTGTTTTTACGTTGGTACTGTGCCCAGGGCAACGGCACCTATTAAAGTTTTGCTAACTATTGAATAACTCAGCTGCATAACTTCCACTGATGCTTTGGTAGCCATTGGAGTACTCCTTCACTACAAAGCCCCCACTTATTTAGAGGCGTCCCTTGGCTACAGGTTAAGTTGAGCGTCAACCAGTTGCAGTTTTATACTGAAGGCTCTCTTAACTAATAAGGAACGACAAACTTTGTGGTCAATGATAGCAACTTTTCTATTTAAAATTCATTACATGACTTAATGTTTTTGGAGTAGAATACTATGTCCATGTATGCCACCTCCTGTCAATGTGGGATTCAGCTATTTAATCACTTGGTAAGTTACTTCTATAAAAATGACATTTTTATAGTAAAATAAAGTTTTATATATACTTACCAAGTAATTACAGAATCGGAGCCCACCTCCTTCCCTCTGATGGACATAAGACATAAAACAAATGAGAATTGTTTGCTAGGTCATTCCAATATTCCGTTACTGGGACTGGCTGATTGCCTTCACAAACTATATTGAAGCGCTACCCACGAAATTTTGAATCTAAGCTGCCATTAAAGTGGAAACTATAACTATCTAGTAACTTGGTAAGTATATATAAAACTTTATTTTATTATAAAAATGTCATTTTGATAAGAAGGAAGATCTTCCAATTATATCGTGAAGTACTTAGTTTTCTGTTAAAAATTGAGAGGAATTGTCTAAAATACTTCTTGAAATATCTCTTGATTAGAAGTTGATGGACTTATGTGATGAGTAGTACAAGAACAGATACTTGAAATGTTATTCCTTTGCAGTAATCCTGTGGTGAGTGAGGGAAGTGGCCCTTCAAGTTGCTTGTCCCTTGAATTCATGAGGAGATGTGGCCTTCTTGTATTTTCTGAATTTGTGGTGAGTACAACTGTACACATATTATACAGATTGGTTGTACAGTATATGTGAGTTTATTTGCATGCAGGAATGTCTTAAGTTATACGTGTTACTGAAATGTGAGAGCTAGAGGATTTCAGTTGTTCCTTTGTTACCAGAATTGAAAAGTTGTATAAGATGACATACCTCAGTATTTACAAATATTGTATAATTCTGGTAAGTGACTGAATTGTAATAACCACCATTCCTTGTTTTTAGTGAAGTTTTGTTATTGTCTTTTGTTCAAGTGTATTGCTACAGATGCTTGTTCCTATGGGGATACCAACCATCGTCTTTTTTATGGATTCTTCAGCAAGTATGTGCAAAACTGGTTGTTGAACTTGGAAACAAGGATATGCCATGGTGGAATGAGAGGGTGATTGGGGAAATACCCTCACTCTGTCTGTGTTATCTTTTTTCTCCTGCCCCCTTTTCTTTTCTGTGTTAGAGTTGAATTTGGATGGAAGCCCATTATTTTCCTTGTGTTTGCTTCAGGATTTGTGATTTTTTGTAAGTTGTTTGTGTCATTGTTATTGAACAGTACTGTAGTGAGGGAAGTGGACGGCTATGTTGTCTCCCACTTCAGTAGAACAGTAGAACCTCATATGAGTATTGATCTTTTTTGTTGCGAAAAAGCGTGTATTTGTTTTTCCCTGGTAAGGAATGCACTGATTGGTCGTCTTCCCAGTGGGAAAACTTTGGGAAGCGAGAAAGTAGCTCAAGAGGCGTTTGCAAGCATTGTTGGGGTGTACTCCTCAGAGGACACCACCAGATCCTTCTAGATCTTTCCTTCCAACAACGTCTCTTCTTTTTCCACCTCTTACGAGAACTTCTTCACCTAGGAAGTATTTATCTCCTGCCCCCAGGCGGCCTGTTCATGCATTTGCCTCAGGAGGTGAAGACACTGTTGGGGTAAGCATTCCTCCTGCAGTTTCTTTGTGTTCTGGTAGTGCTGTGATGATGATGATGGTGATGATAAAGATGACTATGTTTCCAGAACAAGTAAGATGTTGTTTCTTGAGTATTTAGAAAAGATATGGCCTTCACTGAATATTCCAAGTTGTACATCTTTAATGACATTTCAGATAACTTGGTAGAGGAGAAAAAAGAATTACAGTATCTCCAAAGTCTTCATTTCATAAACGGTCAGCATACTTCCAGTTGATCACAAAACCTAACTTGCTCCCTGGAGGATGCCAGGACCAACCAATCATCTAGTGATCACCATAAACAAATACCATCGATTGAGCCCAAGCTGAGGCTAAGGTGACTACCTGAAGAGTTGTGGCCAGTTTGAAGCATAATGCTGTAAAGTGAAGGACAGTACCATTGCAAACAAAGCAAAGGTATTTCCGAAAACTCTGATGAATTGTTTCTTGAAAGTCAGCATTCTGCAAGTCTATTGAAAGCATGATGTCACCTCTCTTATGGAATTAACATTGAACATGGTGTTTACATCTTGAACTGAATCTGTAACATACTTGTTGAAAGGGGAGAGGTTGATTACTGATCTCCAACCCCCTGTGATCATCTCTAAAAGAAAGAGGAGACTGATGAACCACTACTTCTGTGGCATCTCTCTCCTTCATTTCTTCCACTTCTGCCAATAAAGTTCAAGATTTCCGCAAATTCAGAGGATCAGATGGAAACAGTATCTCTGTGTTTGAGAGGGGAGGAAAATTGTCCTTGAATGGAAGGCTGTACCCATCCGAAAGGACAGATAATTGACACCTGTATTGAAGAGTTGGGCCAGCTGTTCCTTTATATATCTCGATTTTGTATTTTAGCAGAGCTCTTTCTTCATCCCACTTGACAGGATTGAGCACCTGCTGTGACACCATCTGTTACATCCAATACTGTATATAGAATAGTATTGCATTTATAGTGTCTCTGTGCCCTGCCCTCACCATCACACAGAATGGCTTTGATTCCATTTTCATATATTAGTTAACTAGGGCTCCCCTTTTTGCACTTAGCTTTCTACATGCCTGCTGCTATTTCCATAGTAAATCTACTTTCTTGAAAGTAGTTTTGTAATGCCCACATCAGTGAATCTTCCAAAGATTCCTTATTATATAATTTCTTCCTTTTTTATAGTCTGTCTTTAATTTCATATGACAGATCTCTCTGGCACGAAGCCAAATTAGTAATTATTAGTTTTCAAAATTTCTCCAATTCTTTTCATCATCACCTTCCATATTTTCATGGTGTGTTCCTGCAGTCTTATTTGTGAATACTTTTCAGACTTTACCTTTTACTCTGTAACCATTAATGACACAGTGCAGGTATAAATATCAGTTTTGAATTACCTTCTTTCTTTGCTTTTAATACATGAAATTTTGGTGCTTTAGATTTTTGTACAAGACCCTTGTCTTTTTCAGTTTTGGAAATTGTGACTACAGTGTACAATTGAAATCTTATTTTGCAGGTGAGACATATGCAAGAGGGTGAATGGCTGACTTGGCTTGTTGTTCAGCATATCAGTGATGTAGTTATTCTACACATGGAGCCACCAATTCACATTCTGATCCAGTCCATTCATGCATCTCCAGCAGCCTCAGCATTACTTATTCAAGCTATACATGCACGTTGTGATCATGTCCAGAAAGTAAGTGTAGTCAGAAAGGCTTTGTAAATTATTTCTTCCAATTCATGTTAATAAAATATGAGGCATTTTGTAATTGAAATAATGATGTTTTGAACTAATGATCAATGTTCTTCATTGGTTAGATTTTTGAGGATCAGTAGTTATTGTACAGTATAAAAAACATCTCCAATTGTAATTCTCCAAGATTAAGTATTTTGGATTTCTGGATTAGTAAGGGCTTGCTTATGCTGGTAGGATAATACTGTGTAATGAACTCTGTGTATGATGAAACCTTGCATTGTCTTGAAAAGTATTGTAATAACCTTTATGAATAAGATGTTGATTTAATTGCTGATACATTCTTCCATTTCAGGCTGAATATGGGGGCCACATAATATCATTAGTCTCAGGTGTCCACATTTCACAGTCTGGGGCTCTAATCACCTTCTTGGTAGAACGGCTCTTGGCTTCCTCATATTTAGTTGTAACTCGTGCTGCATGTGCTCTAGCTACCCGTCGTTTACAATTGTTGCTGGCCATGCCACCTGGTCAGGTGGCACTCCAGCTACCATTAGAGGATATGTCAAAGGTTCTCAATTACATAAAGGAAAATAAACTGGAAAAAAGGTAAGTCAAGTAGAGAAATGGTACAAACATAGTATGCAATATGATGTAATTAATTTCATTTTGGGTCAGATTTCTAATATTTGGACCAAAATAAAATTAATTACATAATATTGTATATTATGTATATACAAGAACCAAACATTATATACATAAATATGTACATAATATTGCACATTATGTATATACAAGAACCAAACATTATAAAAATGCAATTTTGAATAATACCATGGCAAAATATTAGCTCAGCTCTGAGGCCATAGAATTAACTGGGCAAAAGCTGATGTAGCATTCCAGATTAATGAATTTACTAGGGAAACATTCTTAAAATTATGTTAATTACCTATACGAGTATGAAAGGACAGAATTTGAAAATAAGCTCTGACCTGGTATTACAGTATCTTTTCTTTGAATGTGATTTACCTGAGGTCATTAAATAGTTAACATAATTGGAGACTGCATATCTTTTATTAATTCAGTATATAGTATCTGTAGCTAAATAGACAGGGTAGAGGCAGAGTGTTGTATCCTCATGATTGTTCCCACAAATAAGAGGCATTGCTACTACAAGGCCAGCTTTAACAACTTCATATATTGAAAAAAGGTGTCCAGTTAGGGTGTATCAAGATATGAAGGAAATGCAAAATTCTGCTGGAAAGATTTAATGAGAATGTGATTGGGAAAACTGAGTAAATACAGCATGATAGTTTTCAGTATTGTTTTGATTAAATCTTATAGAAATGATGCTATGAATGGAAAGACTTCTGAGTGATATTGTGAGTAAATCTTTCTTTACAGTAAAACTAAATGACACTTCTTTTTTTAAGGTATGGGCAAATGCATGGCTTACTGCAAAGGTTGATGGGCCAAGTTCATGGAGTCACTGTCCCACAAGGAAATGAAACTTCTCAGCCAAGCTTATCCCACACATCTGTCACTACGTCAACACGTTTAGATCTGAACTGGTACCTGGCTCTTGTCAGAAATAGGTAAGTTTTCATTTTAAATGTTTTGATCTTAAAATATTTTGATTGGAACATGCAGGTGTTGTTGATGATTTTGTGGAATTGAGCTTGGGAAAACAATTTTTAGTAGTACCTCAGTACAGAGAATTCAGTTGAGAAGATGAATGATAATGGAAAACTTATAATGAAATAGAAAAGATAAACACAAAGTTGTATTAGTCATAGCATACTAAACAAAGCAAAATACTAACCAATGCAATGAAGATGGCATACAGAGGAAAGAATAAGGACTAATAGGATTAAGTAAAGAAACAAATAGAATATTACATTTACATTATCAAGAACACTGTATATTAAATCCTGCTAATACATAAGTTGGATGAAAGCATTTTAGGAAATCTATTTATGTTTGTAGTATAATTCTAAATGTAAATTGACAGACTTATCTTGGAAGATGTGTCGGGAAGATATTCATGTGGTAAGTTGTACATAATGTCCTGAAATCAAAAGTTAAGTTCAGGACTGTAGGATTTTCATAACATTTGCAATAGATACTAATACTCTTTCTTTGACTAGAATAATTCAGTTGTATTCAAACTAATTTTTTGTTTTATCATTAAGATTATCCAAAATTAAAGAATATTTGTACCTTTGTTATTATGATTGATAGTTCTAGTGATGAATATAAATATAATTGGATTTTAATGAAATTTTTGGATAGCATATGTTAATGGTTATTTTCAGTTTGAAGGTACTACAGTTTTATACAAATTTCATTCACAATTAATTTTTAGGAGCAGATAGATTGAAGTCATTGCTATAGTCAATCCCTGAGATTAAAAGTTGAACATAATTTTTATGCATGAATCCTAAACGATCACAGACTTGGTTGTATCCACTGGTAAAGTGTATTGATTCTGAATATCTTTGGTTTTTAACAGAAATAGATAATAATTGTGAATGTATTTTGGGTTGGCATTCATTTTATCTGTAATAGCTATACAGTAATGCCTTGATCTTACATGCTTCCAGTTGTGCGAATTCACAGACACGCGAACTTTTCATTTGAACCTAACTAATTGGCATATGTGATTTTTTCACAGACACGATATTTGAAAAATCCTTGAGAAACCCTGCATAAGTGGTTATGTTTAATTTTTTATGTAATTTATAAGTTTTCATGCTTTTATGTGAAAATTTGGTATGAAAAATTTGTATTATTTTTATTTTTGTATGTAAATACTGTATGATACTAAAATCACAAAATAGCTGTTGATGTAAGCATCTCTCTCTCTCTAGTACTTTAATATTTGCTTTGACATATAATTATTTTGTATTTTTGTTCTCTCTCTCTCACTGAGATAAGAGAGATTTTTATGCATATGTAACATATAAGTTTGTTTTGTATGCTGTAGTTTTATAGATAAACGTGACATTATTTTGTTATAATTTTTTCATATTTTCCATGCTATAATTACAACATTTATGCATTTCTGTAGTAAATTATGTAAAATTTTAAAAGAATACGTATCAATTCCCAGTCTTCTCCGAAGCTTCGGAGAGGGGGTTGTAACCTGTCAGACCGCGAAATATGTACCCTGTAAAGGATACTGTACTGAAAAATCTCTCTCTCTCTCTCTCTCTCCTTCATAAATCACGAATTTCCATCTTTTGATATCTAAAGTAGGAATAACCTCTCTCTCTCTCTCTCATTATTCTGTCTCCGTTGGTACTGTAATTTAAATATATTAATTAGACTAAATCTAGAATGTCATGGTTACTTGTTATGACATGGATTGTTAGTCCATGTTGCTTTTTCACAGTTGAGGTTACATGGCCTTAACAGATTTTTCTCATTATTTACACAGTTGTTTTAGGTTTGCCTGTACACTGTAACTATAATTATAAAGACTAACTGTAATATAAAGCCCCATGGTATTTGCTTCTATGAATCAGGCCATTATCCCAAGATCATCACCTAATACTGAATATGTACTTATTAGATTCTCATTGCATTTCTTAGTGTCTAAGAAAAAATTTGTTTTTGGGAAAAAGAAACTTCTTATAAAATGACAGTTTTTCATTTGAAATAAAATTAGAGCTGCTGTCATATGCAAGAAAATTTTACTGAATCCTTGATATATGCAAAACAGTAAGAAAACCATGAGATTCAGTTTTTAATATGTAAGATATAGTACTGTATTAGTTTATAAAATTGTATAATATAATTTCTCTGTCTTATGGGCATACCCATTCTTGACGGTTATAGTGTCCAGCCTTCTTGCTAGGTCAATGATATCCATGGAATTGTATAATGTAATTCTGCAGGCATTCAATTAAATAATGTATCATGTGAAGGGGCTTGTTGATTATGACTCCATTGTGTGACTGACAAGATGCTGTCTTAAACAATAGAAAATATTGAGTTCAGGACCTCATTTTAGAATGTTAAGTTAAGTAAAAGTTTGCTAAATATTGTTTTTATATTACAGATGTACTCATGGTGAAGGAGGTGGTTTAGAATGTAGCCAGTTGTTAAGTCAGTTAGAGTATTCTGAGATCATCAATGTCATGTCTGGAAAGTCTTTCAATACTGCCCTCCTTACTTACACACTAAGACTAGGACTGTCCACAACTTTGCAGGTATTTTCATGCATGGCCTTATTAAACTGTTTTACCTAATACTATTAGAAGATGACTGAGTGTATATTATCTCTTGAGGTTGAACTTGAATGAAAGTTATAAGAGTGAGCTTTATGTTTGAATATATATTCTTGTCATCTGTTGTACTTTTATTTTATTATTTTGTGATATGCTGCTGTCATGATATGAAATTTATTTAATTTACAATTGCAGGCTAACAGAGACTGGGGTGAGTGTAACAGTTCTGTTGAAACAGGTGATAGTGAAGAAGGAAGCAGTGGAAGTGGAACAGGTGAAGTCCCATTGTACACAGCCAGCAAAGTCATTCTACTTCAGCACTTGGCCCGGTTGTCAGGTTCTTTACCTCGGCCTCATCATATTTTTACACCAGGTAGGTAGAATTTTCCCTGATCTGTTTTTATTAGACTTTGTACTGTTTCCTAATATATATGAATGTACAAACTGATACCTGTAACTAGCCTCTAATACCATTATATTGTTTTAGAATTAGCTCAAGAGGGTAGGTATGAGGAAGAGAAACATCATTCATTATTTTATTGTTATTCATAATGTGCTCTTGCTCTCATTGAACAAACCAAAGCATTTAACTTTAGCTGACTTCCAGTTTATGATTCAAGTACACTCAGACTTGTGGCTGGGAACTAGTTAAGGTGAATCAAGTAGTTGAAGATGACTGCATCTTAAGTGAATGAAACAATAAAAATATGTGATAGAATACATCAGCCGTGCAGTAATGGAAAAGCCTTAAAGTGGTGGAAAGAGTCCTATAAAAAGGCAAATAGTGCAATTTACTAGTATATAAAAATATTTGTGTTGATTAAAACTTTGCAATTTACTCATCATAGAAACCAGAGAACTTTTATTGATACACCAAAAGTTTGTCACTAGGCTACATGAGAATTGTTTCCACCAAAAGTTTGTCAAAATATTTATGCATTGTTGGTTACTGCGTCGAGTTATTATTATAAGGTAGTTATTTATATAAGAATGTAAACTATCTTTTATATGAATGTACTTTTGGCAACAGCTGCTACAGTTGTTGAAGCTTGGTAACAAGGTAGTTAAGGTTGCAGACAGGTGTGTTATGGGTAATGCTCACTCACCTATTATTTTGTCTACATGTCTCCACTGCTATTATAGCCAGAGAACTTCATATGGTTTTGAGTTTTGTGTTGTGTTTTGATAAGATTTGGATTTTTGAGGTTGTTTATTACATGAACAGTGATTCTTATTTTTTATTTTTATTGGCTTGTTGCTCAGCATGTGGAAGAAACTGGAACAATTAATAATTGTGTTAATTTTTTGTCATCTCAGCAACATGTCTTCTTAACACAACTGTGTGCAGGCTACAGGTTTACTGCTTCGTAACCATTATCATGGCTCTTATAGTTTGCTAACTCATCTTTATGATAAGAGTTAGGTTTGTATATTAAAAAATATTGTCAATTATTAGAGTAACCCATTAACATGTTGTTAAACTTGCACCAACTTTGTAGACCCAGTCCACGCTACTGATGAGCTCAGGATCTAAGATGATCCACTGTCCATTTTCAAAGGCTGCTCTTACCCTCGGGAATGAACTGTGGATGGCAGGTGACTGTTCCTGCTGCAGCCATCTATTCCCTTTCAACAGACCAAAGAAAGTGCTTGAACTGGTACTGGATGTGCAGCCCTGCCAGGACTCAACCTAGATCTGTGTAGATGGCCTGAACGTAATCAGCCTCGGTCCTCGCACCACAAGACATTCCTGTCGGAACTATGAGTTACTGAACTGTGCCACAACCTGGAGCTTGAATCTGGGTCATGGAAAACTCTTCCTCTTCAGCAGGTTCCCCTTCTTAGACCCCGGAGGTTGTTCTTGTAGCTTCATGACTACTGCTGTTGTGACATCTTCAGTAAGTTGAGGGGAAACATCATCTTTCCCTTTACCAGTAGAAGACCAGGAGTAATCTAAGTTTCTATTTACAATTGAGATTCTCTTGAGCAGCTCTGTCTTACCTGTCAGTTCTTTTAGAGGAACCAATACCATTGTACTGTTCAAGCATTTGGATTATATTTATTCTGGACACACTCAGGAAGTAGGGGAGGCATCTCACTTTAGTGTTCATGGAATCTTATGTGAAATGTCCCATAACATTAGCCATATGATTACCTGCTTGACAGAATTTAGATGATCTCTAAGATTTTCTTTAGTTCTGCTCTGTTCTTAAAGAGGGATTAGGTTCAGAACAACTGGAACTTTTTCTCTTGCTTATACCCCAGCTCTACCAGCAAATAGTAATGCTTACCACTTGCTCAGGAGCAACAGTCAGATGGAAGGGGAACTTGGAACCTCCCTTTCTGACACTTCATCATGGAGCAATCTCTCAGGTTCCTTGAGTTAGAAAGAGATCAGGTCATTCACTTGTCTTCAAATCACAGGGTTTGAGTTGCAGTATCCAGTTAGGTTTGAGGAAAAATCCAGTAACACTGACTTTTCTCCTCTTTTATTAAAAGAGGATACATACAGGCCACTGGCTCCTGTTATTTGGCCTAGCAGTAGTCTTAGCCTTTGTAGCCTTCCTAGTTCCAACAGGATGGGTATGCATTATTGATAAGGGCTCACATTTGGGCTTAGGTTGGAAAGTGACATATGGCATATGTGGTCTCCTCCCCCTTTATGTTTTTCCTGACTGCACTGCGTTGACTGTGTTTGTGCTGATTGGGCAGATGTAGGCAGGCTACATGACCAAGCACCTGTCTGGGGACACAGGTCAAGTGATTTGGATCCTCCTTCCTGGAAAATTGATACCAGTACTTAAGGACCTGGCTGTCTCACTTTACAAAAAAAGAGAAAATTTTCTCGAGTTTTCCTAGAGGGTAGTTCAGCTTAGTGAAGCTCTCTTGCACATGGCCATATCAGCCTCTCACATCAGATGCCAGCTGTATAGGAGATTACAGGAGCTGGCTATCTCTTACTCAATGTGCTTGGCAGGGAAGCTGGAATTTCCAGGCAGTGACAAACAATCCCTTCAGTCTCTTGCCTTTGGCACAGACCTTGGGGATGGGCAGAGGGTTTTCACCTTCACTTCTAATCCTTTTGCAACAAAACCAGTCTTGTTCCTTGAGACAGACTTCCCACCAAAGGAGTATGTCTTCTTATGTGTTCCAATTTGTTCTTGTAGGAACAAGTCACAAATTTTAAGATAATTTTCATTTTTGTTAGGTATATACAAACCTGTTGTCTTTTATAATTATCCAACTTCTAACCATCCCCACTTTTGTCCCTGTAACTGAAGGAAAAGTGATTGATATACCAACAGGTGAGTGGATGGTACCCCACCATACACCTGACAGCCACAAGGTAGGTAATATCTTGTTACCAAGCTTCAGTGACCTTACCAAATGTTGCCAAAGATATATCAAGACAGATGATTTCAGGTTTGAATAACTAGGAAAAATGCAAATTATCTTGACTGTGCAGTGTTAATCAGATCAGCAAGTAAAATTTTCTAGGCTCATGATGGGTTGGCACAAAGGTTCCATTATTTAATTAGGGTAACAAAAACAATGGGAAAAGCTGGATAGCTATGTGGGAAGAGGAAACAGAAACCAATTCAGAAGTTAAAGGTATAGATTCATGGGATGTTGCAAAGAGTGTTCTATAACCTTCAGCATAAGTGACAGTTCTCTCTAGGGTGGTCCTTTAATGCTGGGAATCATGTTCTTCTGTAAATAATGAATGGCCTACCCTCAGAATGTCAGAAATAATATGCACTAGTAAGACAGTGTTATGTATTGTATGAAATATCAGATTTGATAAGTTTTTTAGTGGTATTTGTTATCTTGTCGTAGGAACTTTTGTCATGGTACATTAGTGAAGGGTTTTCTCTTTATGTAAAGAAACATTGTTAATGGAGATGGTGTTTTTTGAGGTGATGTTGTTTTGAATTGCATATTATATTTATATCTCACAGGTGGTGGGAACAAATACAGTGAGCGAGTTTGCAAACTTCTTTCGGGAGATGATGGCATAGGCAATGTAGTTGATACTCTAGCACCAGCAGTTGTTGAGTATCTCACTGCTATGTCTCGGTTACCCTGGGGTGGTCAAGTGCTGCCTGAAAGTTCTGAGCACATACTTCGTTTTTCTCTGTTAGCCATGGAGGTGAGTTGGTGCCATTACTTTTTATCAGAGCTATTTTTTTTTTTTTTTCGTAAAGTAAAATTTAGGTTGTCCTCTGGTTATTTGCTAAAATATACTTATATATAATCATCACAGAAAAATGCAAATTTATATTTGTATTGTTAATGTTATGAATTTTTAAGGACTGATTGCATCCCAAGTAGTCCAGCCAAAAGAATGAGCAAAATAAATTTTCTGTATTTTCATTAGCTCTTGTCAAGGTTATAATGCAGAAATGTCCAAATTTGTCATTGTCATGCTGACTGAAGTTTTCTTTAATTTTTCTTTACCAGTATCTTCACTGGCAAGTCTGGTTAGGGAGTGTAAGCATAGATGTAGCAAGTTTGTGCTTAAACTGTGTGGACTCTGTCTTACGCTGCAGCACTCTCTCAGGGCTTCTTGGTCTCTCTGACCGAGTATCATACGTATGCTCCATGATAGCTGCTCTCCATGCCGCTGCATCATATTTAATCAAACCAAGGGCCCTCCCAAGGTATTTATATTAATGTGGGGAAAATATGCATGCTTTGATTACTGTGGTGCCAATAAATACTTTCAAACTTTTTAAATAGCTGAAAAAAAGATAAGATTGAAACAGACTGTATTTGTTTTAATGTGTTGAATGGAGACATACTGTATATGAAAATGTAGAAAAAAATATGTTTTGAGAAAGAAATCAATCTTTATCCTGTGTGTGTGTAGAAACCTTGCAACTTATAACTGGTTGGTGGATTTTTGAGCAAGGTGTATGAATTGTATATTTTTTATATAAATGGAGAAAAACCCAATAGAATGACAGGAAAGGACAGGTCAGAACAGACTGGATTTTTTTTTTTTTGAATGGGATCACCTATGTAAAGTTAGAAGAAAATGGATTATAATAAAGAAATCAGTCTGTGTCATTTATTTGGTAGACACTTGTAAATTACAACTTGTTGAAGAATTTGGAAACACTGATGCAGAAATATAATTATATGTTTTTAAGTACATGGAGGGAGAATCCAGTAGAATGATAAAGTATTTCAAAATTCCATAAATACAACTGTTAAATAGCCAAAGCTGACAATTGCATCATTGATTAGTACTGCAGTTGCCAATGGTACATTGATACTGGTTGAATCTTGAATTACGAACTAAGGTTATTGATGAAAAAGTCTTTCTATGTTCATCAGCGAAAGAAGAGCCTTCCAAGTTAGAAAAACTCAGGGCAAGGACACTATAGAGTATATATATATCTGGAAACCTGCTTTACATTACTCTTTTTTTTTCGTATTTTAAACGCATATTACTGGTTTTTTTTATACTCAAAACCATGAAAAATTTGAGGCATTACATGCTCAAGTTCTTGAACACTGCCAGTCATGTACTAAACGTCAGATGTAAAGGTAATTTTGTTGTTTTCCATTTCTGAACATATCATGAAGTACAGGTACTCAGCTTCAAAACAACCAAAACCAGCTTTATACCATGAAAAATTAATTCACTGCGAGCAATGAAAGAAAAAATTGCTGTCATAGATTAATCAGTGTGCTTTGCCACAAACAGATTTTGTGACTCACCAGTATCTCAAAAGGGTTAACCCTCCATTAAAGGTCAATGTGAAATTAAACATTTTCTGTACTAATATTTAATGAAAGAATATTAGTCTTCTTTTATGGGAAATGGCCTGTTTTTGGAAAAGCAGTACTGTAATCATTAATGCAATCAGAGAGTTTTGAAGAATATTTCAGTACAGTGAACCCCCCGTATTTGTGGGGGGGATGTGTACCCCGTGAATAGCTAAAATCTGCAAATACTTAAAACCCCTCTAAAAACACTTAGAACTGCCCATTTTGATAGTTTAAACACAAGAAAAACCCTGTAAAAATGCTTATTTTAATAGTTTTATCACAAAAAGTGCATTTATTGATGAAAATTATATGAAAATACAGTAATTAGTGAATATTTCTCAATGAAAAATACTGTGAATGGGCGAATTTTCCGCAAATAATGGGTATATGTTCCACAAAGAAACCCGCGAATCATGAGAACGCGAATACGGGAGGTTTACTGTATGTGGAAATAAAAAATTTTGAAAATATTGAATGTTACTGTCTATGTATGGTAGCATGTTAAAGAATGAGTTAATATCTGCCGAGGAATATAATGAGAAATATGAATGAAACTTTTACATATTGTGATGACAGCAGTTATTTACTCAGCCTTATAACACAATTGGTGAAGCTTTATTGTCTGTGATTTATAGGGATATGACATTTAGTAATTTAATCATAATAATTGTACTCTTGTATGTACATAATAGTTTAGGATATAGTAGTGGAAAAAATTGAAATTAACAATTACGGTTATTTTGCAGCCTTCCTTCAGGCCTCACCCAGTGTTTAAATGGTGGCGAAAGCAGTCCGTTGGTGGCTTGCAAAAGACTAATGCAACTGATTGTCTGGTTGGAGGCTGGTAACTTGCGAGATTTGCCATTATGCATATCTCATCCTATAAGGTACAGTATTGAAAATACAAATACAGGTATTGTATCGTTCATTTTTTTTTATTGATTAGGTGCAAGTGTGTATCTCACTTAAGGTTACAAGTAGGTGAGTACAGAGTAAATGTGCGTTTTGGAATCCTATGGCTGTCTCACTTGAATATAAAACCTCTTTTTGTTTCTTCACTTCACTCTAGAATATTCCTTGTCACTTTGCCTTTTACTTCTGTGATTTTAGTGTGCAAAGTTTGTGTAGTACTGTACAGTGATCCTGCAATTGAAATGAATTCAATATGTATAAATTCAGTTAAGCATAAATGGAAAATATTAAACACTCACGATGAAAAAAAATTATGGATTTGCAGTTCTTGGTTTCAAAATTCACACACACACACACACACACACACACACACACACACACACACACACACACACACACACACACACACACACACACACACACACACACACACACACACACACACACACACACTCTCTCTCTCTCTCTCTCTCTCTCTCTGTTGTTATTTTGCAAAAGGCATGAAGCTCTTTTTAGGGGGTTTTGAGCTCATTCACTCATCTCTGTAGCATAATGTTGAATCATACCCAGACATCCACTATGTGGACAAATTTATCAGCATATGTCTGATATATGACCCCAAAGTGCAAAATTAGTAATGCTGAAATATTTAACCAGTGCAAAAGAGTCTATAAAGTTTTTGCTTCAAGTGAGAACATTGAAATTCTCAGTGTGTTACTTGCCAGAAAGAAGTTTTTCAGAAATGCAAAAATAATGAGTTGTCCATAGAGGAGCAGTTCAGAGATTAAAACAGATTTGTACTGCTATTATAAAGTACAACTTTAGTGAGAGATAAATGTTTTTGTGTAAATGGAATAGACTTGGAATGTTTGGTAAGAAGACATGAACAGAAAGAGTATTCTATTTGTGTGCATGTTGCTTCAGAAAGCAATCAGCCAATATGAGACTTCTTAAAATCTACTCCTGGACCACATATAAGTAACCCAAAGCATTTACAGCTAGCAGAGGATGGTTGTGTCCTGTAGGTTTCAAAATTGATAGGGGCTCAAATATATTAAAATAACAGGAAATTCAGAAGCTGCCAAATTTCCTGCAGAGGAGGGTCTTCAGAACTTGAAAGCATTGATCCTAAGTTGTGTGAGGGCAGTTCCTGACCAGGAACCTACAAAAGCCAGGCTGAAAAGGAAGTTTGAGAAAGGCAAAGTGTTGCTGCTCAAAAGAAAGGATGGACAAGAGCATAAGGGCCAGGGAGGAGCAATCTGCTGGAAGCATGACTTGAGGGACTGTAGGGCAGAGAAGATAAACTCAAGGAGAGGGAGCACAAGTAAGGGAATCCAAGAAGAGGTCCCTGCTGAATACTTCATTGGTTCCAGTGCTTGGCCTTTGACATAAACCTCATATTCAATTCCAAGAAGAGGTGTTTAGACCAACAGCTGAAGTGAGAAGCTCAGTGCGAAAGAGTGTGGAGTCTACGGAAATGCTTAGATGGGGCAGGGGCAGTCAGGGACACTGACTTACAAAGTAAAAAATACTGGAAGAATGTGTCTGCTAGGAGCCTAAAAACTACACAGTATGGTTGCAAGGACCACACACAAGAAGCAACACAGAGGCTCATGAAAGTCCGTGGAACCAAATGTGTTTCTTTTTGGAGAAAGCCATATGCTTTCTAGATCTTAGGTGTTCTATCCAGGAATATACTTTATAGCACAGGATGCATATTATGATTATGGAATGAAATGGAATATAAAATTTAGGCCAAAGGTCAAGCACTGGGACCTATGAGGTCATTCAGTGCTGAAAGGGAAATTGAATAAGAAGGTTTTAAAGGTGTAACAGGAGGAAAACCTCGCAGTTGCACTATGCAATGATATTGTTAGGAGAGGGTGGAAAGTAAGTTTATCAGTTTAATACTGTCATATTCAGTCATTGTAAGAAAGTGGTTTGAAGTAAGATTACTGTGCCCATAAAGATCATTTATTGCCATTCTTATTGACATGTATTCTTCTAATTTGGTGAAACTCAAATTTCCATTTACAACTGTAGCTGTGAATTTGTGAAAATGAATGATTTTAGTTACAAATTGTCAAAATAATGATTTATTTGGTGATTTAAGTAATAAATTTTGTGGCAATCTTATTTTTTCATGTTTTCTGTTTTTGTGTATTTTATTCCATGCATTTTTAGTTAATAGATATACTGAGTAATTTATATAATTTTGATATTTCAGGGGCATTGTTATGGGTTTAGGTCGAATGCCTGTGGTCAATAGTATTGTAAGAATACCTCCAGATATGTGGACTTTAGGTTGGACACCTCAGTTCACAGGTGATCATGGTACAAATTTACCTCCAATTCCAGTGGAGCTTCTTCAAGAGACTGATGTTCTTAAGCAATTTATATTCAGGTCAGATTGAGTTTCTTCTGTATTTCCATACATGGTTAAACTATTTTCTGCTTCTTTATTTTGAAAGGTTTTCTTCTGTGTTTTTCTCATGTCATGCTTTTGATAAATTTATTAGAACATGAAAGAAATTTTGAAGGATATAGCAGTTGACAGAGTTTTAATGTGTTTTTCAAGTCAAAATACAGTATTGTTATGGCATTCCGGTTAAGTACTTGGCTAGTGATTATGTGTACAAAGTTTTTAAGATTTTCTATGACCTACTTTTCTCAGGATGGAGCTCTTTGGTTGGATTGGTCGACAGCAGTTTGAAGAAACATGGATGGCTCTTTTGTCTGTTTTAAATGCTACACCAAATGAAAATACTCCACCTGCAGAACTTCCATTTATCAATTTGGTAATCTATTTAAATTGTACTTAATTTCTGTAACCTTTGGGACAAAGCACAAATCTCACTTTAGATCTTTGCTATTTAACAACAACTCACTAGTTCAGAAGTTGTTTCAAAATTATTATTACAAAACAGAAGTTCATAGCTTTATTGTAATTGATTTCATGGTTAAATTTGATTAACTCTTATGGTGTGGGTATTTGTTCAGGAGGCTTTACACTTTTGCTACAAATATGGAACAAAAGTTCCTAATTATTCAGATAATATTGTAAGTTTGTCTTGATATTAGCTGTATATAATTAGTATACTGTAGCCATAAATTTAAGCACTGTTGTTTAGAAATGCAGTCCTTGCAAAATTGATCATACAAATAGCTAAACTTTTCATTGGGCACAGCATAAGGTGTGCAGTGATTGCAGTTTCAATGTATGTGAAAAGGTTTGTCCCTGTTAATCCCAATACAAAAACACATTTTTCATAAAAACCCATTCATCATAAGATGCATTGTTCTGTGTAGAACTCATTCCAATAGCACCATTATCATGAAAAGAAAGCTTCTGCTCAAATCATCAGCCCCCTTTCACAGCCCAGGTCTACTTTCAATGTCTTGTACCTATATGGAAATCAAGTGAATGAAGGAATGCTTGTTCATGACAACCCACTAATTATGAGATGCCCGAGTTGTTATTTAGGAAGGTGAAAGTGAGTGCTCTCCAGATGTAACTATTTTACTGTCTTGGTGGCTGTGTAGTTTCAAGTATCCCTTGAGGGAGGTTTGGATGGAAGCCAGGTATTCCAGGTCACCTCAACAGCGGGTTGACATGCTTACTGAACTTTTGAAGGTTGTAGAGAGAAGAAAAATTAAGAGGAAGATGTAGAAGCCTATCCTTGTCATACTGTGACTCTGTGATATTTCAAGGCCACCAACTTGTAGATTGTTTGAACCTCATGGGACTTGATCTTGTGTTGTGATATTTCTCTTGAATGTACCTTTGAAATATTTACACTTTGTTCCCCAAGACTTGGGAGACCAGTGACTAGTTTGATTCGCATGTTCAGAAACAGTCTGGAGGGGGAGGGACATGATCTCTTTGTCTTCATATGATGAGTGTAACAGCTGGGACATAGAAGGAAGTCACTCTCCAACTTTAGAGGTAGAGCCAGAACAAATAAGGTGGAGTCATGGCATATCCCATGCTTCACTTAGGGTTTTTGCCACAAAGTCTCAAGCAAAGGAAAGGCCGATAAAGGACCAGTTCTCCATATGGGTAGTAAGTGTCTGAAGAGGCATGTAATATGCACTTTTTTTGAAGGTACCAGGGCCTTGGTCAGTCTCTTCTAGATTAGAGCTAAGTTTGCAACCTGCTGTGGAACTTTCAGAGGTGAGGCTGTTTCAGTGACTTTTCCTTGTTGGCAGTAACCTTGGGAAGTCTGCCACTAGAGCCAGCAGGTCTGGGAACCACTCTTATGGCCACAGTGGGCCAATCAGGATCATGCTGGTATTGCTATTGTTCCTGAATGTTACCAACGCCTTGAAAATCAAGCTGAAGGGAGAAAACATGTTGTCTTTCAGGCTGTTCCATCCTTGGAGCATTGCGTCTCTGGTCCAAACCGCTGAATTATGCTGCTGGGAGCAATACAAGGTAGTTTGTGATTCAACAACTTTGTGAGTAGGGTCACCAGTTGGTGACCCCTCTGGCTGCATAAGTTTTGCAAGCATTTGTGTTGAGAGACTGCTCCACCAGGAGGATCTGTTGTTTCCTGCTCAAGGAGTTGGTGACATTTTGAGTTTCTTGGAATGAAAGTGAAGGCATGACTATGCCAAGTGAAGATTTCCATGAATAGGAGGCAGAGATCTGTTGAGTGAGTGGCCCTTGTAATTTCAGGTAGGCTTGGCCAGTCATCACTGTTTTGTCCTTCTGGCAACATGAATGCATGGAGGCTGTGTAAAATGGCCTGGAATTCTAGAATGTTTTTAAGACAGATGATCATCTGCTTTCCACTGGTCTGGAATGTGGCCTTCCCACCCTTTGTTTAAGGCATCTGTGAATTAAAGGCCTTTTAGGATTCTTAGAAGAAGGTGACCCCATTTCAGGTATTTTATCTCCACAATAGTATATGTCCACCATCACCTACTCCGTCACTTGATACCAGGATGTCTTTAGGTATGGAAAGTGGAAATTGCTTGGAAGGTTTTTTCATGCATGCATAGGCACATTAGAAGTAAGTCGCCTTAGGTCAGAATTTCACCAGGTCCTAAAACAACTCGCTGCTCACACCCCAACTGTCTTGTTTTATCCCAGTGAAGAAATGAGGTATCTAAATATAAACTATTAAAAGCTTGAAATTATTTTTAAGAATAACTCAGCAGCAAAATCTTCAGTTTCTCAATTATGATGCAGATAAAATAAGGCACAACTTAATCTTAACAGAATTATGTACTGTTCAAACAAGGCTAAAGTAAAGATTAATGATAAGAAAATTTTTTAAATTATAAGAAAATTGTTTCCTCATAACTTATCCGGGGAAAATTAGCAAAAACAAAAACCTTACACTGATCTCAACACAATAATTCTGGGTAATTAAGTCTAAGCATTACTAAGAAGAAGCAGTTAAGGAAATCCATAATGAAGCTTCAAGGAACAAAGATGAGGTACTTAGTCAAATTATGTGAAAGAGACCAATGAAAATTAGTTTCCTCAACACACAGATACTCATAGATAAAGGAAGTGAAAAGTTAGGATAAGAATGAAGAGCCAAAATGAGAAAACTTGTGCAAGAGCAAGAAGGTACAAAGGTTGGGAGCATGCAAAGACAGTTTTGGAGACTGCTGCTAAGATTTTGACACTGCAGCTACACAACATAATGAGCCTGGATTTAAGTGGGAGTAGGAGGCTGTGTAGGCAGGGAACTTGTGCTCTTTCCAGGATAATAGTGTGACTGACATGAGTTTTGCGTAAAGTAAGGCATTGTATGATTAATGGGTTGCAATGAACAACTTTTTTTTGCTGTAATTGCTTCTTGAAATTTTTATTTAGTTAAGGAATTTATTGAAAAGAGAAGAGTTGTAAAGTAATTTTAAGTTGTGGTTTACAAAAACTTTTTATGAACATAGTCTAGAATGGTTGATGTTTGCTCATGGTATTGTTAGTTGGTGAAAGTGGGGAGAAGCAGTGACAATAGTTAATTTACAAATGTGAACATGTAACCTTAGAGCATTAATATCAGTCTGGTTTTCTTGTCATAAATTTATTTTTATTGCAGAGTTTATCACTTGCTGTACGAGGTATTACTGCACTGTTGATTCAGACTCTTCTTTTGCCAATGCCTGGAAATCCTCACAGTGGACATTTGCTTTGTCTTCCAAGGGATAAACCACCTCACTATCTCACATCAAAGTAAGTTCATTGGTATACAGGGTATGCAGAATTTTTAGCTGTTGTGTTACATCAGTTTCTACTTGTATTACTTTTTAACAGACCCTAATGCACATCAAAATAAATTGTTTTTTTAAAAAATGGAAAGAACTTAAAATAGGACTATATACAACAGATCTCACCATATGCAGTAGATCTCTTAAAAAGTTTGTTTTTGGAAATTCACTAAGTTTGTTCATAACATTTTCCTTAGCGTATTCCCTGCACCTTTTGCTAGTTGTGGATGAGAGACTCGAGTTCAGAACTGCTGGTTGAAATTTGTAACACATCAAGTAGCCAGATGGATAGACCTGTCTTTAAAGGAAGTATCCATTCTGAGGTGGCAGATTTTTATTTTCCCAGATGATTGTACTTTTGACTATTTTCACTCAACTGAATATTATTCTAAAGAACATTATTCTTTGCACATAGTATATTTTGAGCATATAGAATATGAGTGTTTGGCTCTTAATGATTTGCCAGCTCTGATTCTTACCAGTGGTTTGTATTTTGTGTAACTGTGAACATCACCATTGTCTGTAGACATGGTATTGGTGGTAGTGTTTTGAGTGCTTATTCATTCTTTCCAATCTGGTAGCCCCTAGTCCTCTTTTGCAGAATCCAAGTATGTAGTACAGTATTGACTTAGATTGAAGGGTTCATTAATTATGCACAGCCTTTCCAAGGTTGTAATGATATCTGTTCAGTTTGATCATTCTTCAGGGTAGAGTTCTTGGGGCATGACTGCTTATGATTTGTTTGAGAATTGCTTTCTTGTTCCTTCATTTCATTGTGAACATTTGAAATTAAGAATGGCGCATAGAATTTTAAACAAGTTGTATGGAGTTAGTTATATTTTTGGTGAAAATATCTGGGATGGAGGATCCAGTGTTCTAGATCAGCTATTACTTATAATTTATTTGTTAGTGTAAAACTTCACTAATTTTAGCTAAATCTCAGTTAAGAGATTCAGCAACCACAGTTCTTTACTCAGATGGTTCAAAGAGGGTAGCATCATCTGCATTTGTAGATAACGACATTGGATTGTGCATCATGAAGGCCCCTACATTTACAACCTTACAGTCAACAGTATATGGGTGTTGAAGCAAATTAAAGAGGTACATGCACTCAAGGCAATAACAGAAGGTCCCTATTGAATTATTATGGATATTATCCAACCACCTTTTTAAGTAATTTCACACTGAAGATATTGCTAGTTTTGTGGACCTACAGATAGGAGAATATACCAGGAAATTTGACGTACGACCAATACCTAGCAGACAGGCAACACGTGTTTTGTCTGTCTGTGCTGAAAAAAAAAAAAAGCCTACAGTGAAAAGTGAATGTTTAAGTATTATCCAATATTCAGTATCATTAAGTGTAGTGTTTTCTTTTAACAATAAATCTAGAATAGATAGCACAATATGAGATTGACTCATCAGTCACATTCTTGTTTTACTGGGGTGTAGTTTCATGCTCCACTGACTATACCACTTACTGATTCTTTATATTTTTCCATTAAAGTTTGAACTGGCTTCATATTGTATAAGGGACAATGAAATGAATGAAACTAGAGTTAAATTTCCTGCTTTCTGTACAGTTCTGGTATTTTCAAGGCTGATGAGTAAAGCTTAGAAGCATCTATTCAAACTAAATGCAGTTCCTCATCATAGTATAGAACATGGCTCCATTGTTAGGTGGAAGCAGTCGGAAGGTGAACAGTTGCAAAGCATGAGACTAAATGTGAGCTTTTGAAAGGTTTTATTTTTTTGTACATTTATACGTAAAAAGTGGAAAAGAGCTTCTCTCTGACTGAGTGGGAAGATGCTGGTGTCCTTTGGACTTGCAAAGCTAATGAAGCGTAACATTTTTATGAAGCATAACATTTTTAATGTGGAAATTAAGCCATAGGTAAGGTGTTTTGAGTCAGATATTTTCTTCAGATTTTTGGGGTTTTTGTTATAGGATATTTATATTTGAGTGAACCCTTTGTTACTTGGTAGCAGTTTGGTTTCTGTAGATCCTAAGTTATTGCATATTGGTACAAAAGAATTATATTCTAATAAGGGGAAAATACTGCCCTTGTTAAATTGAGAACATATGCCCTTGTTAAATTAGGGACATAGGCAAGTTTTATACTACTGTATTTCAAATGAGAAGTTCATGGCATAGCACACAGTATCAGTGAATTTTGTATGTTAAATCTAATTAAATTAATATATTTTTTGACAAAGATCTGGGAAAAAGCTGCAGGAGATAATGTCACGACTGCATGAAAAATTGAGAGAGGTTCACCATCTTATTAAAGGAGGGCCAAAACAAGCTCCATCATACCAGCTTGGCCAAGTTTCTGTGGAATACTTGGTGACTGCCCTAAACAGCCATGCAGAGCCTCCGGAGTCACCTGAGACAATTCTACATACAGGTTAGCAGTTGTGTAATAATGTAAAAAGTATTCAGAAAGCTTAGCTTATTTGTTACAGTAATGTACAAGACTGTACACTTCATATACTAAGGAAAATATACTAACTTGTAACATACACTATCATGTTGAAAATGGTGTGAAGGAAATATTAAAAAAATGTAGTACTGTATTATGGTTTTGTTTCCCAGTGCTATTTAACTCTATTCTTATCTGAGTTTCAAGATAAAAGTAATAGTATATATGATGGTCTGACCATATGTTAAAAGCAGAAAATTTTACATTTTAATGGCAGAGTTGAATTATCACTTACAGGATGCTACGAATTTGAAGTTCGAGAACGACAACTTGCTAGTTGTGGGCTAGATGTACATTCGTGTCTTCATTTTCTCCACTATCTTTATTCGTCTTGGTTGAGACCACAGGTAAAGTTACTGTAATGATTTTTTTATTTTTGTTGTAGAGCAGCTGCACAGCCATGATTTCTGTTTTCATGATCTGTAAGACATGACTTGGCTGTACTTTGTCTTTCAAAGTGTATTAAAATTTTATGATAAGGGACAGTGATAAAAATAAGCTCCAAAGCTGATTAGCAAGGATATCTTTCTCCCTCTCTGTTTTTCATGTGCACATGGCCCTTACTTAGCCTTTGCCCAACAGTAATAATCAGAATTTCTATGACCTCAGAAAGAGGTCATCACTCATATCAGTAAATCTTACCATAGCAAGACTTGTAAACAAACGTGTGCGTGTTACTTTTATAAAAAGTAACAATGTATAAAATCTTTTCAGGTTATGAATATTAAAGTTTTTTCTTATTTGTAATATCTGTTTTGTGTAGACTTTGTCCTTTATTCTAAATTTATTTTATTGTATTTGGAATGTAATGTTCGTGTGGTGTTTTTACATTGTATCTTGGTAATACTGTACAGTGTTAATCTCTATTTCTAATACTTTCTTTTGTGGTAGTGACTTTTTAATTTTTCTAAGGTAAAAACAAAAAATGAGGCATAAGCCTACATTCCAAGGTTTTGAAATACTGCACCAGTGAACCCCCCATTTGCATGCACTGGAACTGTTAGTCAAGAAAATTTCTTATGAAACACATCTAGGCAGTTTACACTGTGAATGTTACTTGGTAATCTGCTCAGGTATTTTAAAAATAAATGGACTGAAAAAAGCTACAATACTCAGTATGCATTAGACTGGAATGCAAGCAGTGCACTAATCAAAATAAAAGCAAAACCATCTACTCATGATAGTGCTACCCAAATTTTTTTTTTTAACTTTGCTAGCCAAAACTGGGGTGCATCTTTGAGGTTGGGACATTCTTCAGTACCAGGAAATACAGTGTATATTTTGTCTACCCAGTCCAGACATTTAAGCGATATTATGAGAAGAGGTTTGTATTATCTATGAAGTCTTTTGTTCTAAGAAGTGTATTCTTTAATATTTCAGAGTGGTTTGTGTGCTTCTGTTGTTGCTGAAGTGGTGAAGTCAGTCAGTTGTTTGTGTGATCTGTTTTGTTCAAGTGCACATCACCGTTGGGTTCTGGAAGCTCTAATACCCCTACATACTGTTCATCCAATTGAAGACCATATAACTCAACAGTATATTATCTTAGCAACTTGTAAAGCTTTAGCAACTTTAAAGTTGGCTAAACAGGTAAGATTTTTCAAATTTCAAATGGTAATGACAAGATTAAATCCACTTTTAATACATTTGACTGAATATTAATATCATCAAAACTTCTGACATTTTCAGTGAGCATAATTTAAAATCTGCTCTTTGAAGAAGAATTGAAAACTAACAGTTGTGCATATTTTTAGTTTGTAAATGGCAATAGAGATTAAACAGGTACATAAGAATTTTGGATAGAAATTGCACCAAGAATTATGCCACCAAAATATTACATGGCCGGAGACAGTCACAAGTAGTGGGGACCAGGTTTGCAATTCAAAATGGTTAATACACCCAGATGTCTTCAAGGTGTTGTAACAACTGCTGGGCACTTTGATAGACCTGTTTATGTCAGTCTCCATGACAGTTACTAATTTATTGTCCAAGGCATTAGGTAGTTACTAATTTATTGTCCAAGGCATTAGGTAGTTACTAATTTATTGTCCAAGGTGTTAGGATTCTGCAGCATAAAAGGTGGATGCATTCTTATGTCCCTGGTAGAACCTGCAAGTTCACACTTTTCATCCTTTGTAATGATCAGGAAAGTTTTGGACAAGATCCTGGGATCCTTGAGCTCCTACATTACTGTTTAGTTCCTGTGTCCAAATAAGAAAGGTTTTCAGACCCACTTTCCTTGGGAAATATGTCAAGGAAGCTTTCCTAGTGGGAAACAGTTCTGCACGATTTATACTTCCGGAGGTTCCATTTGAATCTAGGGACTAGATCTGTACACTAGGAGCTCCAATAACACCTCAGAACCAGAGAATTTTTGGAGGAAACAGTGAAAGCAGTCTTTTAGCCATATAGAAATCTGACTTTCCATTTCTTCGAGGCTAAGTGGGTCTTCTGTGATTTTTACAGTGGGAAAAGCATTAATCCAGTTATTGCCATTGCTCCCTAGATATCTGATGTCTTTCTTTACATCTGATGCCAGAAGGGTGTGTCAGTCTAGGTAATACATAACTTCAAATTCTCCCTATCTCAGATCTGTGAAGCTCAGGTGGTAGATCTTTCTTCCTCAGCACAAATGAGGCAGTTTTGCCAATCTTATTTTGTGAAGGAAGTTTCTAGGGAAACAATTAAGCCTACTAGATGTCATCTTTCATAGTCTTAATAATTCTCACTAACTCGGATCTTTTGCTGAGGATGTTTTCCTTCCAACTTTTGTTACTTGCTGGAAGTTGATGATCTGTATGCTTTATTGAACAAAGTCAGACCCATCTAGCTTGGAGGAAAAGAGAATTCTTCTGCACCTTTTGATATTCAGTTACTTTCAGCCCATGTCCAGAATGCTGAAGATCTCCCTTGTCTGGTGAAGCTTTTATGCTTGTCGAAACAGGACTACAGAGAAGTACACTCAGACTTACTGTCTACAGTGTAAATCAGTGCTTAAGCAGCTAGATTACAATATTGTTTTTAATCAGATGAGTTAAAGTGTGTTTTAGTGTCCTGGATGATGAAGCTGTCAGGTTAAGATGAGTGCCAGTGGAGATCAGTGCTTTGTTCCTTATTTTTATAGTTCAAACATCTGCAGTTTTAATGGCAAAAAGTTAAGTAGACCTTAGTTTAACTAGACCACTGAGCTGATTAACAGCTCTCCTTGGGCTGGCCTGAAGGATTAGATTATTTTACGTGGCTAAGAACCAATTGGTTATCTAGCAATGGGACCTACAGCTTATTGTGGAATCCGAACCACATTATACTGAGAAATGAATTTCTATCACCAGAAATAAATTCCTCTAATTCTTCAATGACCGGCCGGAGAATCGAACGCGGGCCTAGGAGAGTGCTAGTTGAGTACGATGTCGACCCATCCAATGAATAACTAGTTTTAATGGCAGGTTTGTGGAGTAGACAAGGATAGTTCTGTCAGCTCCTATGTTGTGCTTTCAGAGAAGTGCTCTGGATGGTACAGCCTATTACTCATTAGTAGTCCCTCTGGTTTTGTAATGGATGATGGACTTCATATTCTATTAAAATATCGTACGACGCAGCTTCCTGGCCTTTGTCGTAGTGGGGCATGAAGCTTGTATTAATTCAAATCTCCAAACAAATCCTACTCTCCCAGTTAACAGTCAGGGCTTTCAGCGTGATTTCTCACCACTAAAATTGAAATTCAATCAGGTAAATTGCGAAGCAAATGTAGTCATGGAAAAGAAAATGACTTTTCTATAAATTTTCCCCGAATCATGACCTTGTGTTTCCACTGTCAAAGTTTAGATTACTTAAAGAACAAACCAAATTGACTGTCAGGTACAAAAAAAGTATGTGTACACTTACAGTTTGTGTCCACGACTATATTCATTTCATGAGAATATTTTAAGAGAAGCAGTATGGGCAAATAGAGTAGATTTGTAAGAAAAAGTTAGTTTCAAAAAATTAAATATTTCTTCATTTAATTGTTGTTTGCTGTCTGGACTGTCCTGAATTATTTTTAATATATTATGCTGGACTTTTCTGTTGATATACAAGTATTTTTATTATTTATATTGCAGGAGGTCAGTTCATCCCTCAGTGAAGGTGTTGTACACATTGTTGAAAGTGGTCTTAAGAGTGGGCAGGTGTGTGTGCGTACGTGTGCTGTTCAGGGCCTCCTTTATTTATTGCAGGGGCCTCCTGAGGAAAGCCCACCACTAATTATACTAGCTGCTAACTATATACTAAAATACAACGATGGGTAAGTTTACTATAACATTTTAGTGTACACAGTGCTTGAACATTGTAAATATTGTGCAACAGGTCTTTACAGCAAGTCTCCTATATGTCTTTATTGCCTTCAAATTCTAGTCAGTTTTGTAGGAACCCTGAACAGTTGTTCTGAATATACCCTAGGACTGTCAGAGTGAAAAATTTACATGGAAAAGTATAGGTAATAGTATACAATAAAATAGAAATAGTCATGAATTTTATTCCTGATAGGATGAGGGGATGGTCTAAAGAGTTCTAGTTAGTTATAAATGATTTGTTTAACCAGACCTCTGAACTCTTTTAGGGTTCTTCTCGGGCTGGGTTCTGAATTGCATTAATATATACATAAATATAATTGCAAAGAGCAGGGAGAGAAAATGTAAAAGGTAAGGTGATTGCTTTTATTGAACAAAAGCTTTATCACATTAGGAACAGAAACGTAAAGGCTTTATCACATTAGGAACAAAAACATACAAATAACAACATATGCACTAGACCTGGTAGTTATTTATAATTTAAATCTGACAAGTACACAAGCTTCACTCTCACCAGCATTTCACATAGCTTGTAGGTTTTTTTTATAGAAAGAATATGCCAATGACCTCTTTACATTTAATTTTTTAAATATATGCTATTTTCATACTTATATTTTCATTGTTCAGTCCCAAATCACAGTGGCGGATCTATTCAGAAACATTTTTCCACTTCATTCCATTTTCTATATAGATATCCATGATATGTTTGAATTTACAAATCCATTAAGCTAGTGATGTTACTAAACCAATGAGTTAAGATAGTGGCAGGTTTATCAAAAGAGTTTGATACATATATATATTAGTGTACATCAAGGGTCAGTGTCAAGCCCCTTCGTGTTTTTCATGGTAATGGAGGAAGTTACAAAGAAGTCCAGAAAAGGAGACCCCGAGAGCGGTGTTGTGCAATTGACCTAATGCAGGCTAAGAACAGAATGTGTAGAGCAGGTGGTGGAAATGTTTAATAGGAGGTAGAGTGGAATAGAGAGGAGAGGATGGCAAATCAGTGTAAGCAAGCTTATGATGACTGGAAAGGAGGTAAAGGAAAAGTTCAGTCAGAAAAGTGGCCTTGTGGTTGTTGTGGGAAAGATGTAGGGCCAAACTGTGTAATGGAAGGAATATATGTCATGAGAAATGCACTGGATTACAAAATAACAGGTTTTGACGTAGGAAAAACCTATTTTTGGTAGTCGCTGTTGAGTCCTCAAAGGAGTTACCCCCATGGTGTGCCAGTGCTCCCATGGTGACTAGACTAGTATCAAAGAAATATTTTTCTAGCCTGGTCTTGTAGCCGGGTATTGTGTCGTAATGAAAACACCATGACATGTGATAGAGTATAATGGACTCAAAGATAAGAGGGCATTTTCCCTTATCTTCAGTGAAGCTGAACCCAGTTTTTCCTACGTCAAAACTGCAAGAAGTGACTATTGCGCATGCGCGTCTGCCATCTTGTTTACGACTGGGCAGGCAAAAAGACCAACTCCATTACTCTCTGCTGGTCAATGTAGGATTATCCCTTGCCCAAATCCCATGCCTTTTGTCAGGGAAGTGGGAGGGTTTTGAGGACTCAACAGCGACTACCAAAAATAGGTTTTTCCTACGTCAAAACCTGTTTTTTGATAGCGTAGTCACTGTCTCGTCCTCAAAGGAGCTTTACCAAAGAAATTGACAGGTGACAAAAGGCTTAAGCTATTAAAATTTAAATTCCAAACAACCCAAAGAAAAAACATTTATGGTCCAAGGTCAAGCTACAAGTTTCAAGCCCCATTCCTTATTCTAAAAAACCTTTTGGGGTTTTGGAAACAAGAAATGAGAAACTAAACCAGAACTTACACTTTTAGGGTGAAGTTCTAAAGTGACTTACCTAAGTATGCTGGGTGTGGTTGCAGTCTTTTCGTATCTTTCCCAGCAATAGTCAGCATACTCACCCGTTAGGAAGACCCCTGGTTTTCTGCTGTAGAGCCTATGTGGTCGGGACTAACCATTCCACCTACTGACATGCAGTGCAGACGAATTTGTTCGAGCTCATGGCAGTAATGTTTTAAGAACATTGTCTCTGATGCCCATCCTGTACTTTCAGAGACTTCCTCAAAGGAGACATTTCTGAAGAAGGCCAATGATGTACTTACTTTCCTTATGTCATGTGACCTGGGAAAGGAGTGTGGGTTTGCTTTTTTGATTAGGGACACTAAAATTATTCTTAGCCCTTGTAGAGAGAGTGGTTTATTCGTGCTAAGGTGTAGGAAAATCGGACCTTCTGGGATGTTTGCCGTGACCTCTAGGTAACCCTTAAGTGCTAGGCTACCGCCTAGGCTATTGTGGACACCGTTATCTGAAAGGATTATCTAAATTAATACTAAATTGTGGAACATTTCTTTGGTTACACATGATAACCTGAATGATCAAAACATCAAATTTTTAAAACTTTCGCAACTAACAGAGATCATGAGAGGGCACCGACCATGTGCTCTGAAGACACCGACCATGTGCTCCGAAAACAAAGTTCAGTTTTCGGGATTCCATACACAAAAAACATATGTTCCACAGTTAAAACTAACAATTTTTAAAACTCGAGTTTAAAAATAAGCACTTAACTTTCGTGTTTGGATGTTTCCATAATACTTTCTGCTTTACACTTGAAAACAGTAAGGAGCACTGACGGGTTACGCATATCACTTGTGCTAGAAGAGGGTAATGGAGTTGGTCTTTTTGCCTGCCCGGTCGTAAACAAGATGGCAGACGCGCATGCGCAATAGTCACTTCTTGCAGTTTTGACGTAGGAAAACTGGGTTCAGCTTTGCTGAAGATAAGGGAAAATGCCCTCTTATCTTTGAGTCCATTATACTCTATCACGTGTCATAGTGTTTTCATTTACGACACAATACCCAGCTAGAAAAATATTTCTTTGATACTAGTCTAGTCACCATGGGAGCACTGGCACACCATGGGGGTAACTCCTTTGAGGACGAGACAGCGACTACGCTATCAAAAATACATAGAGTAAGAGATTGCAATTTGAGAGTAAATGTTGAAGAGAATTGAGTTGAGAATCTTATGAGACATAGGCAGGTTTCTGAAGAGGTAGAGCAATTCTGTTGCCTTGAGAGTACGCTAAACTGTGGAGTCTTAAGTTTGGATGAAATGGAGAGAGAAAGCTAGATTCCTGGTCAATAAGGATGTCCCATAAGTAGAGAGAGATAAGATTTGTGATGGGTACATAGGCCTGTACTACTCTGAACAGCAAAAATATAGGCACTGACAAGGGGATTTTGAAATGTATGGCCATGGAATCTTAAGATTCATGGCTGGGTACAGCCAAAGATCCTACTGCAAACGTGGTATCAAGAGGCTGGGAGAAGATAGAGCTCAAAAAACTCAGATGGTTTGGACATGAGATGAGAAGGGATAAGGAACAGTAGGTCAAAAAGCAATAGACATGGAAGTAGTAGGATGAAGACCTGTACGGAGGCATAGGATATCATGGAGAAAAGGATAAATGAAGACCTAGACCTGATGGGAATTCAGGCTGAAATAGCAAATGACAGAACAATGGAGAAAACTCTTCATGTTTAACCCCCTTAAATGGAAAATTGGCATAAATTGTTTATGATGGTAACAGTGAATTTATATTCTCTTGAGTCATGTACCTAACTTTTTAAGTCACGACAATGATTGTTGTAGAGAGGAAGCCATAAAGGAGTGTGGAAACATGAGGCCCTTGGAATATGCTCTTTTTTATACAACCTGTGTTAACAGTAGAATCATGAGAAGTGATTTTGAAGATTGAAAGTCATTGTAAGCAAAACATGCTTATAGTAAAGGAGAGAAACTGTGGGGATGCTGTAGGAGAGGTGGAAAGGTAACTGCCGTACAATATTGAATATAGCAGATAGTGTCACAGGGGATGGTCAGGATTGTAAAAGCATGAAGATTATGATGCCTATGACCAATCTGAAGAGAGGAAAACTTTTTTCTGGTGGAAGGGTGTACTTTGGAGGAAATAATATATTTTTGTAGCTGATGAAGCTGGTATTGAGAGTTCACGGCAGTAAGAAGAGTACCAGCACCTGGGTTAAAAGGATACAGAATACTGGACAAAAGGTGAATAAAAGCATCCCTCAAGTAAACTGGACTCAAATCTATGACACATGGACAGGGTAACTTATGAAGACAGTACAAGGTCTTGAATTAAAAGAAAAGGGCTTAGATTCATAGCTGGAGTGCATTGGGGAGACCACATTACAAGTGAAGGAGTTGCCAAGAAATGTGTGATTCAGAGGCTGGAAAATAGTGAGAGAGCTTGTAAAGTGATATTGTGAACATGTGATAAGACAGGGAGGGAAACAGTAGGAAGCAACAGGGAAAACTCCAATAAAAAGACCTAAAAAATAATTGAAAAAGAACATATGTGAAGATCTGGGGTGGAGGAAAATTCAAGTAGAAAATGCACTAAAATAACATGTTACAGAGAACTCATTTTGCATCTATTTTGTGATTCAGATTTTTTTACCTATATTATAATGGAGTTTTAGGCTATGGAAATGAATTTGTTGTAACCAACATAAATTTCATGTTATTTAATTACTGTATCAATAAAATGGAAACTGCTGTATAACAAAATCTGGAATAATATTGCAGTCAGGTTTTGATATGGAGGTGTAACTCATTGGCAACATTTAAAATGGAGGCGGTTGTTATATTAGTTGTCATTGTTAGATATGCCTTGCAGCAGAAAATTTGTTTCAGGTGCTGCAAGATTCATGTGTTTAGTTAAATATTTCAATCTTTATATTCTTTCAGGAAAAGTGTAGAATCGGAGAGCCATGAAGTTGCTGTTTGGGACTTATGGGTATATCTTGTTGAACATTATGAGACATTACCTGATCCCACACTGCCTTCTACAGCACTACACATGGCGTTATCTACTGCAGCAACATCTCTCTACAACACCTCGTCTACTCCACCAAGTCTTAAGAGGTGTTGAAAGACTAGTATTAGTTCAGCAGTTGTCAAGTAATACTGTTGAAGTCATTTTTAAATTGGTTATGGATTTGGTGTTGAACTGTTCACCCTCAACATCTTTAGCAGCTCTTCCATTGTTTATCACAGCACTATATGCTAATGTAAGGAACACTTCATCTCTCATACATGATATAGGAGGGGATGATAAGTCCTCTGACCCAGAAACACTCCTCCTTGTGATGGAAAAACTTTCTGTTTTCTTTGATCGGATCAGGGTTGGTTACCCACATGAAGCAGGTGTTATTGCTGGGTTGCTTGGTCCATGTCTGTTGGATGTTCTTCCTGCTAGTCAGATTTTAAACAAAGTAATTACAGAATATATATCCAGTCATCAACCTCATCCTCATCTCTTGGCTTCAACTTTGTTTCAAGTGTTCAAGGAGCCATAAGTGAGAGTGGTGAGGGGTTAGTCCAAGAATGGGTTCTTCTGTCTCTTAGCAACTTCACTCAACGCAGTCCCATTTCACTTGCTGTTTGGTGCTTAACCTGCTTTTTCATAGCAGCATCTAGTAATAGATGGCTCAGAGCAGCATTCCCTTCTGTTCAGGCCCGTCTAGGAAAGCTGGATACGCTGAGACATTCAGATATTCTGTTTGTCTGCTTCCATTTCCGTCAGAGTTTAGCTACCCAGGACCAAAAGGACAAATTTGAAGCTGTGTTTCAAGCAGTTGCTACTCCTGGCTCACCCTATCAAGAATTATTAGATTGTATAAAAGAGTAAGACAAATTAGATTTTTCTCCTTTTACACTTACAGAGGACTTAAAAGTGTTGGGAGTGAATACACTGATTTTGTAGTATTCAAGTTTTTTCTAGATATGGCTCTAGTGGGTGATCAGTATTGCCTGTACAGTACTCTAATATTACAAATTAGAATCTCCTATTCAGTGCACTGTAGCCCCATGTTGCCAGGATGGATATAAAGTGAATTTTTAATTGTGTATGATTGTTTATTATAATTTGTAAAGTTTTGTAACCTTTTATGTATAGGTGTATATATATTCATACATTATACATATTCTCTGGAATAATTTGTTTCAATTAACAAATATTCAGTTAGACATGATTAAATAGTGATTGTCGAATAACAATATTAATTTTTACATCCTTTGGTCCTAATAAAAGAATTACTCATAAGTTAATACATTACAGTATAGGGTAACAGCCAATCTGGATATTATTTAAATGATTTATGTTGGAATAGTCCATATTTGCTTTGCTTGGCTGTGATATATAGTAGGTTGTATGCGAGGGGTGTACCGATGTAAGAGACTGTCAGAGATTAAGGTTATTCTTTATGAAGAGAAGATTAATTGTAAAGCTTATTATTGTATATCTATGAAGCAACCATTGTAAGTTTGTATTTTGTATATATGTATATGAAACTTTCTCTGTTCAGTCATTATGTTAACCTTGATTTATGTCATGCTGCATAATCCCTATTGCATATTGTAAAGGAATTTTGAGGTTGGTCACTTGTTATGGATAGTAACATTACGAGCTTGACCTTCAAGCTTTATGTTTTAGTAGTTTCTTGTCTCATTTTTATTCTTGTCAAATTAATAGAGTAGAATTCAAATTGTCTGTTTATACCATTCCATCAGCTCTTGAAGCCTTATTAGGCTAATCAACCCAATGATATAGTTATGTTCTTCATAAAATTTATTTTCTTTTGTGTGTAGATCTTAAATAGTTTTGTATTCTCAGTTGATATAATTGAATGCAAGGGCTTTAATGAAGGTAGGGACTGGTTTCAACTCGTTATCACATACATTTGAACAAACAAGTGATGTGTTTGCCAGTAGTATGTGTCTATAGGATATCGTTTCATAGATCAAGGTTCCAGTGAGATTTGCGAGTTCTTTTGCTGTAAAAATAGTTTGGCCTGCTGTATGTGATGCAAATGATAGGCGTGCAGTGATTGTGGAATCAGGGAAAATGCCTTGTAAATTTTATTTGGTCATAGTTTTGTTTTTGCAGCATTATACATTAAATTTCATAAATGCTGCAATTTCATTAATTTCTGTTTCCATACCTGATTATTTTTTATTGTTCAGTTATCAGAAATAATAAAGATTATTTTTTTACAGTGCACAAGAATTTCATTTACATTCTTCCTTTGTTTACTGTATGATATTTTGAGTGCATACTGAAAAAGACATTTTAGTGGTTTAACTGAACTTTCATTTAAATGGTGCCTTGTAAACAGTCATATTAATGGACTTAATCTATTCCAAAAGGCTGTCCTTTAACTGATCTCTCCTTCAGCTGGGCTTACTTTCCAAAAAGAAATTAATTTAACATGCCTAGCATGCAAAAATTATACAAAAAGCACACAAAAAATAGAGAAAATAAGTGGAAATTTATTCTCACTTTACCTCTAATTGTGAGTTGATGGCATATGTGGTAGGTCTTGAGGGAGGTAAAAAAGAGAGGTGTTTTTGTTTGGAAGGTGAGTCTCCTTCCATAAAAATGGCAGGCAACTGTCCTGGGATTGTTTCTCTTTTCTGCCCCTTATCCTGCTTGATCTTATCCCCTTCAGTGTCTTGTTTCTTTCTCACTGAAAGCCGTCCAAAGATTTTATCTGCCTTTGTTTTAAAAAGTTCTTAAAGTGATATACAGTACAATATTGTCATCCAGCAGTTTACAGTATAGTTTGCTACAACCTTATCAGGGTGATATTTTTCAGGGAAACTGCACTTTCCCCAATTTGCACTCATTTCTTTGATCAATGACTCCTTCTCTGAGGAAAATTGCTCATCTGTTGTCTGTCGCTCTGCAGGTCCTGCAGTTCTGTAGTGAGCTCTGCTTTGTGCTCTTCCACATCACCATTATTCACCTCCAGTCCCATGGACTTGACAAGACACTCATCCTCCACGACAAGCTTAGCCTCAAGGCCTTCACAGTCCCTTTCTGTTATGGCATCTTGCAACAATTTCCTCCATGCAAAAGTTCATGATCCTCCAAGAGACTTTACCCCAGGCTTAGTCTGAGGCTTAAGCAATGGACAATATTGGGGCCAGTCTTCCAAAACTCTGAGCATTAACTCTGGTCAAAAGTCACTTCAAAGTACCTTTCAGACAGTGCTTTGGTGTAGTTTCTTATAGTCTGAAATTACCTGCTGGTCCATGGGCTGGATGAAGTCATCTCAGAGGTATGAACTTTACTCTTATGAAGTTACTCTTGCAGCAACATGGCCTTCAAGTCTGGAGGATGAACAGGAGCACTGTCCAGCACAAGAAGGACCTTCAGAGTCAACTGTTTTTCCTCAAACGTATTGCTTGACAGTAGGGCCAACCACTTCATTCACCCATTCAGTAATAAAATGCCAGGTTACCCAAGCCTACTGTTAGTGTTCCATATCATACTTAATTTATTTTTCTTTAGAGCCCTTGGGTTCTCTGAGTAGTTGACAAGCAAAGGCTTCGGTTCAAAATCTCTACTTGCAATGCCTTTCCTTCATTGGCTAGTGCCCAGGCAGTGACTTCTCTTGGGTGATATTGGCATTTTATTTCAAAACAGGCCCATTCATTTCATCAGAAGTAAACACTTACTGCGTAACAAAACCTCCAGCCTTTACATAGTGCTTGTACTCTTTTTAACATACTTCTTGGCAGCATCTTTGTCAAGACTGGCAGCTTCCCACACTGTATGCCACTTCTTGAATATCTCAAACCAGTCTAGACTGGCTTTAAACCCTTGAGTGCTATTTGTATCAGCACTCATCCCAGCAGTGGTTTTCAAGAGATCAGCCTGCAGTTGTCTTGCTCTTTCACTATCACTAACTGTTTTTCAGTTATACAAATTAACACCCAATTCTTAACCTCTTCAATTATCTGAGACCTTAACAGATTTCACTCCCAAAGCAACCTCAACTGCTCTGATGGTCACTGCATTTTTATCATAATAGAAAATTAGTTTGGCCACCCCATAACTTGTCTTTGCCAGATCAATCGTGGACACCAATGTTATGTTTTCTATTACATATTGTCTTTTGAATATCTAGAGTTTCTCTGTCTCTCTTTACCTAAGTGGCATCTTTAACCCTTCTTAGGGACCATGATGACTTATTTACAGTACAATTACTTGGCACTAGTATTGCAAAAACACACAAAGATACAGGAGATAGCTTGGCAGATATGTGCACTGCGGGAGACCCATGCACAGAATGAATGTTTCCATTCTTTTCAACTGGGAACCGCACATGTGATGTACCTATTCCCATACATGTTTTAACAAGCTGTCTTTATCCATCCTTAAACTAAGCAAATCCTTAAACTGAGCAAAGTCCATTAACAGAGCTGATTTTTCCTTGACAAAATGTCCTTTAACCATAAACGCCGAGCCTCTATTTACAAAAACGTCTCCCGTATGCCGGCGGCGTTCGGGAGTTAGCGCTGAAGCGGAAAAAAGTTTTTTCAAAAAATCACAGCACGCTTAGTTTTTAAGATTAAGAGTTCATTTTTGGCTCCTTTTTTTTGTCATTGCCTGAAATTTAGTATGCAACCATCAGAAATGAAAAAATATCATTATCATATATAAATATTGAAATATATGACAGCGCAAAAAAAAATTTTCATATATAATTTTATACAAATCGCGCTGTGAGCAAAAACGAGTTAAAGCTAACGGGTTATTTTTTCTTCTTTGTATTGTACACTAAATTGTGATGATTTTGGTATATAACAAATCGTAAAACGATCAAAGCAACACAGAGAAAATATTATTACAAAATGATGCATGAATTAAATAACGCTTGGACGTAAGGGAAAATGTTTTTTCAAAAATTCACCATAAATCGAAAAACTGTGCTAGAGACTTCCAATTTATTGCAAAATGAAGGTAAATGATTGAATATTACTAGAATGTAAGAGTTTTAGCTTACAATTGCGTTTTTCGACCATTTCAGTCAAGTTAAAGTTGACCAAAGGTTGAAATTTTGGCAGTTATCGTGATTTATGTGAAAATATTTCAAAACTGATAAAAGCTACAACCATGAGCTATTTTCTGTTGTATTCTACATGAAATTGCGCACATTTTCATATATAAAAGTTTATGTAACGACTAATGTAAAACGATGCAAACATTACGACAACGTGATGAAAGAATTTCCGAGATGTTTGGCGAGTTACATGGCATGAGCGTAAGGAAAAAGTTTTTTTTTCAGAAATTCACCATAAATCGAAATATTGTGCTAGAGACTTCCAGTTTGTTGCAAAATGAAGGTACATGATTGAATATTACTAGAATGTAAGAGTTCTAGCTTATAACTGCGTTTTGACCATTTCGGTCAAGTTAAAGTTGACCGAAGGTTGAAATTTTGGCAGTTATCGTGATTTATATGAAAATATTTCCAAACTGATAAAAGCTACAACCATGAGTTATCTTCTGTTGTATTCTACATGAAATTGCACACATTTCCATATATAAAACTTTTATGTAACGACTAATATAAAACAGTGCAAACATTACGACAACGTGACGAAAGAATTTCTGGCGCAGACGTAAGGAAAAAAGTTTTTTTAAAAATTCACCATAAATCGAAATATTGTGCTAGAGACTTCAATTTGTTGCAAAATGAAGGTAAATGATTGAATATTACTAGAATGTAAGAGTTTTAGCTTACAATTGCGTTTTACCATTTTGGTCGAGTCAAAGTTGACCGAAGGCTGAAATTTTGGCAGTTATCTTGGTTTATATGAAAATATTTCCAAACTGATAAAAGCTACAACCATGGTTGTATTTTTTGCTGTATTTTACATGAAATTGCGCACATTTTCATATATAAAACTTTATGTAACGGCTAATATAAAACAGTGCAAAAATTACGACAAAATGACGAAAGAATTTCTGAAATTTTAGGCCGAGTTATCGCGCGGGCGTGGAAAAGGTTTTTTTCAAAAATTCACCATAAATCGAAATATTGTGCTAGAGACTTCCAATTTGTTGCAAAATGAAGGTACATGATTGAATATTACTAAAACGTAAGAGTTTTAGCTTACATTTGCGTTTTTCGACCATTTCGGTCGAGCCAAAGTTGACCGAAGGTTGAAATTTTTTGTAGTCGACATACGGTACGTCCACTTGGCACCTGACAGACAATTTTAGTCGACGTATGATACGTCCAGTAGGCGTTTAAGGGTTAACTGAATGGTCATTAATAAAGATATCTGTTAACCAAGGTGTGACTTTATTCAGATGTTAAGAAGTTTAAAGTTTTAAACATACAGTCCATTTTCTTAACTGTACCCTACTGGTGGCTTTACTCTTAAGTGTCTGCTGCATCTCCACATGTAATGAAGGATGATTCAAACTAGCCAACTAGCCATTGGAAGAGTTTGTACCCCAGCATCTCTCATCTACTATAAATGCAAAGCTTTGGTCTAGGAAGAAACTGTCTTTTATTGGATGTAAAGGCAACCTCAGAGTAAGGCAATATTTCGTAATTAGAAAACAAATTTTTACAAAATTATAATGTGTATATATTCAACCAACCACGACCTTAGATTGCTGAATATCTATTTATACTGACAGGCAACAAATGCAGATAGTTATCCAGAAATAATAATAATAAATGTAAATCTACTGAGCTTTAAGTATGTATACCTAAGATGAGGAATATGACAGGTCTAGAGTTGTGTGATGGTATTTTATCATGGAGGAAGAGAAAGTATATAATCATGGTGGATCTGTCTTTGGAGCTGATGGAGTGTCCAAAGATGGATACATAAACATCCAGCATTGGATAATGCACAGATCATGACCAGCTCCCAACCTACTATCCATTTCAGGGACTGCGAGTCATCATTTTTCTCAAATATCTTTCAAACTAATTATTTGATTGATACCTGAGGTGCTGTGGTCAGACCGAAGCTGAGGACTTTGAACTGGAATGTTCCAGTTGGACCTGAGAAACGAAGGAACTTCCGAGATTCCTGATGAATCGGAACCTGAAGATAAGCGTCCTGAGGTCCACTGAAATCATCCAATCTTCCCTCCAGACCGAGCGCAGCACCGACTCGGAAGTTTCCATATGAAACTTTGTTGAGGTTACAAACTTGTTGAGACCCGAGAGGTCTATGATAGGTCTCAAGATCCTCCTGTTTTGATAGGCACGAAGACCCGGCTGAAGAAACCCAGAGAAGGGGGAGCGGGCTCTAAGGCTCCCTTCTCTAAAAGGGCTCGGATCTCTGCCGCCAAAGCTAACCCCCTGATGGAAGAAGGGGAGTAACTGGGAAGATGTACTGGTGAGTTGGATAGCGGAGGACGAGAGTGAAAAGGGACTCTGTAACCCCTCCTTAAGACCTCCACTACCCAACTCTCCATGCCCCAATCCTTCCAATGTCCCAGAAAAGGGCAAGGCAACCTCCTACCCAGCCCTAAGAGAGCTGAAAGTCAGCTCAGTGGTCTGGTTATACTACTTTAATAATAATAATAATCCTACCGGTGCAAGCAAAGGGAATGCCTCCTATTTTCGAAAAACCTTCTTCTGATTGGAAGGTTTCAGATCCAAGGCAGAACTAGATAGCTTGGAGGCAAAACTTACTCTCTTAGGAGAACTTTCGAGCGACTTAGAGCGAGAGCGCTTCGAAGGAGAAGACATTTTAGCCCCCTTTGGAGATCTGGCACTCCGCGCTGCGACCCTAATCGTTGCCTGCTGCAACTCCAATGCAGAAGTAGATGACACCAAGTTGACCACTGCCGACACGTCTTCTTCTCTGAACAAACTGTTGCTGAGCGCCAATGGCGCCCTCAGCAAAGCCCTCTTATGGATGTCAGGAAAATGAGGAGGCAGGTGGTTCAGATAGAAGTCTCTCCTCTTCTTCCCTAAAAACGTAGTACATCCTGCGGAAACGTTTGCAAGCCCCATGGAAACCGATGTGATGAGGTTGTCGAAAAGTATCGGGTCAGATGGAGAATAACTGTCCTGTTTGAGGAACCCCATCAGACCGGATAACATCCACATGGTATGCGATAACGCCTCTTACTGATGATTGCGGAAGGTGTCTTCTAAAGGTGTCTTCTAAGATACTGGCTTCCCTGGCCGAGATGGATACAAGACGGTTCGATGATGTAACCCCAGATAGGAGAGCCTCTACCGATTCGTCCAGCGGCACCCTAACACCTGCAGAAGGGTTACCTGCGACCCTATAAAAGCCCTTCCGAATAGGAAGCAAGGCTGAATCCTGCTTACCCGATCCTATCACTACTGCCAACCTATTGTCAGCCGCTCTCAAAGCCTGCTCAACCCTGCCAAACCAGACCAGATTCTTTGATGACTGTGTTACCACCGGCTTCGTTGTACAAAGTGACTCGGACAACGCTTGATTCTGCTGTATCGGCTCCTCCGGAGCCTTGGACTGTGGATACAGCGAGTGGATAAAGTCCAACATCCGTCTGTATTCAGACTCATTGGCCGAAGGAAGACTAGCCTCAGGTATCTGATCCTCTTCTTCACAGGAACAGTCTTTGTCGAATTGGTCCGACTGACCCGAAACCGGAAATGAGACAGGCTGACCCCTAATGAACATTGAACCTGATGATCTGGAACCCGACACCCCTGGGTGCACAATATGGACACCTGACGAATCGGTCCCAAACATCTTGGGAGTCGCTGAAATAGGTTGTGCAAAACCCGCACCCGCCAATGATGATGACAGAACACCTGGGTCAGTCACACCTGGGCAGACAACGCCCACTCCTGAGAGTGGAGAGACCGCAACACCTGCACCACACAAACCCGGATGTAGCAGGGTCACATGAGACTGGGGACCTGGAACAGAAGGCCCCTACTTAAAGAAGACGAGGGAAAGGGTCCTGATTACCTGAAATCAAACCTGAACATACATAGACCGCCTTAGCTGGAAGGACAGAGGAACCTGTCGGAAAAGTTGAAAAAGGAGGAACCGAAGGAAGAAGAAAGGAAGAAGCCACACTCGGAGTTACTACGTGAGCTCCTGTCGACGATGTTGGGCAGGTAGAGAACGTTCCAATTGGCCCCGAACTCGAAAGGGTTTCGAAGGGAATATTATGAGGTACCGAACCCAAAGAAACAGGAGAAGACGAAACACCAGACATCTTAGGTACTGGGGGAACTACGGAAACCATCGGAACCGCAGGATTAAACGCTGCGGCAGGCGCACCGCCAACTGCTGGAGTAACTATATCAGAAGCATAGATGCCGGATGAGCTACCAAAGTACCTGGAATGTTCCCCGAAAGGTGGCTAGAGCGGAAAGGTTGAGAAAGAGTAGTGGAAGAAGGTTTGCAAGCCGTAGAGGATAGGGAGAAATCTGAGGTTATAGAAGAGGCCATAGATTTTAGAGAAAGAAAATATACAGATTCCAGTGCTCCCTGATAATCCTGCAATACATCATTTGTGAATTCCGGGAAATTCTTCATTACATGATCGTGGATATTTGAAAACCTTACATTGAAACACTGTCTTACCAATAACCTATACCCTTTAGAAAGACCCAGTAAATTAGCATCATATTCTGCTACATTTAATATCCTATCAAATGAATCATCGCCAACCGATGAAAATTTATCCCCAAAAGGAAAAGGAACTCTAGAAGAGGAAGGGAAATCCTCTGACCTTCCCAAACCTGGCAAACTTACTACTACGTCTACATCCTCCTCAACCAATTTAGCAACATTTTGTTGTTGTAAGGAGACTGCAGCTGGAAAAGAACCGCTGCTGGATCTAACAGAGATCCCGAGCCTTAATTACACCTGTCCCCTAAAAAGGCGCACCTTCAACTGAGTTCCTACACTCTTTGCTACCTCACTATCCCTATTCGACTGTGTCAATCCTATTTCTAGATTCACCTCTGGACTTACACTATCTGAAGAAAGGGGGAAATCTGCTGCTAACACTGCCTGCTCCATGACGGGGGCCAGCAGATCCTACTTTCGAGGTTTGGGTTCTCTATGACCCCGGCACCTGTTAGGCTAGTTCTGGAACAGGCAGGGGAGCTGAAAAAGAACAGTTTCTATTTCCCTATTACTGTACCTATATTTTGTTCTTTGAATTCTGATAACTTAGTCATAAAGCTAGAAAATAAATATGTCATGCTAGCTGATAATTTATCTTCCAACTTTCTGAATAACTCTGTTTCTATAGCTTCTTTATCTAAACTCTGAGTTTCTGCAGCTGGTTCCCTACGTTTGCTTTTGGAAGCTAGAGATTCTCTATGCTTAACATAATCCTCAATTTGATCTTTTGACCACGACCTACATTTGTCACATCTCAAAGTTAAGCTACATTGCACCTTCCTACAAGCTATACAAACTGAATGTCTGTCATGTTTGAGGGTATTCATCCTCTGTTTGCAAGCTGTGCATGATTGGTGAGTTGCAGCGTCTCCTGCAGTTGCGGTGTCAGTCGCAGTTGTTGTGGCCGACATTGAAGCAGTTGTGTTATCCAAGGAGGCATCTTTTTATCCAATCTATCCATCACGAGTCCAAAAAAAGCCGGAGTCTAGACCGGACAGAAAATCCAAAAGCCAGCTGACAGAACAATCCAGGAGAAAAAGGCAAAAATCCGGTCCAAGTCGTTATCAATATCAATAAAGTTGGTATATGGGGTCGGGCTAATAACCAAAAGTTTGCCTGAAGCAGGAAACATCCATGCAGCAAGGCGAACAGCAAGCAATTGGGGAAGCTGGTCTCGCGCGGCTGGGACTTGCAGCAGCGTTGCCAAAGGTACTTCAGGTAACTCATCTTGACAAGATTTCCTGTAAGCGTTGGTAACGCTGACAGTTAATTACCGAATTAGTGGGTACAAGTTACGAGGATATAGTTTGGGCTGGTGGGTAATCAGGGCTAATTCAGGTGTTCAGGGAGTGTATTGCAATACTGTACTTATGGTAGAGCGACTTTTCCAACTTCCAGCACGGTGACTTGTGAAGGGGATAAATCATTGGATGACAAAAGTAATTAGGTGTAAACATTAAAACTTTGACCTTGAGAAGGTAAAACTGATCCTTGAGAATGAAAAGTCTATGAGTGGACAAATTATGCAGCAGTGTTTTTGGATGCAGGATCATGTAAGGTTGAAGGGACGATTTAGCCAAGCCTGTGACTAAAATGTACTCCTTCAGTGATCAGATAATTAATGAACTTCATTTCCTTTGGTGTCTGCTGATTTATTCATTGGGGGTAGGGAACTGGAATATTCTTACATGGCAGTTGAGCCTTTGTGATGAAGACAAGTTAGAAAGACTCACTGATTGTCATTTTATGAATTGGGTGACATTTTCTAACAATACTAATGCTAATGATACATTTGACAGCTGCAAAAGACGAAAGAAAAGTTGTCTTGATGGATATATTTTAAAGAAACGGTTACCCCATGAGGTCTGTGGCGGACTAGAGCAAGGTACTATTTATAAAAAAATCAATTAAAAGAGCTTGTGATGTTAAAGTCTATAATGCACTATTACTGGAGATAATGCTATCCAATATCCTTTGATATCTAACATTGATAATTTGTGTTCCTCTCTGGGAGGCAGAAAAATAAATTCACTAAGAAAGGAAGAGACTGAGAAGAGAACTTGACACCATTCACAATATCTTGCTCACTTAGCTGGTACAACATAAGGTCAGGAAAGTTTGAGAGTTAATGGCATCTTTCAGTCTTTACAGAAAATTCTGTTTTCCAAAGGCACACTGAACAGCTTTCGCACATGAAGGTAGATGGTTTCAAGATTCTTATGAAGTCAGTTGACACGAGATTGGCAATGGAGACTGGTCCACAATGGAAGCGCTCTAGGAAATCTGCATAGGAAGAGGCCTAACTATGTACCACCCTTGCTTGGTTGCATCACTAGGAGGGTACAGGTTAGGCTGTAGTGTGAGCCTTCTGCAGAGGTATGTCAGTATCTGAAGCGATCTGTGTACCACTCTTGTTCAATGGCATCACTACAGTGCTGAAGGAGTGGCAGCCCATACTGAGTGACACCATCAAAGAAACTGACACCAAACTAGCAAATTTAGAAAGTAAAACTAGCAAACTTAGAAAGTAAAATATTTTTTCTTGACTCCCGCACTTTTTCCCTAAGCTACAGAGACCACCATAGGAATGGTGAAAGGTGGGATTATAAGACTTCAGGTAAGTATCTATGAAAAATTTTAAATATAAAATTTACTTACAAAAATAAAAATTGTACTTGTTCTGAAAAGAAATCTTCATCATTTACAATGGTGACTAGGTACTGTCTAAACGGACTTTCAAGAGGTAGTTGTTTTGTCATTCACCTGTTATTGTCCACTTTCTGGTCACACGCATGACATAGCCTATTAACTTTCTATACAACCAGGCAGGCCTGATGTGAGAAGCTGATAGGGCCTGGCCATAGTTTTATCTTGTAGAAACCTCACTAGAAAATTCCAGGGGAATTCTGTCTCCTGTTTTATGTGCAGGTGATACAGTCAGTAGGTAGCAATTATTATTGCAGTCAGACTGAAAAAATAGTAATGATGTACAAACCCCACCCTCTCTTGTTACCTACAGAGCAGAGTGACTCACATTATTAGACCATAACCTTTGGATTGGTGCTCTGATATGTAGCTCACCTGCATCTGGTACCAACAAGTATGTACATGGCCTAAGCTGTCTGTAGTCAGGGATGTGACAAAGTAAAGGAAACAAGACCAGTCATCAACCCATCAACATTCCAAACCTAAGCCTACACATGAACCTTAGGTGAGACACTTTTCTTGTCCAATGGAGCTAAAACAGCTACACAGTGTGCTGTGGATAGGAGATAATGTTGCCATTTTTGATGTTAAGGTGATTGAATGACTTAATATTGGATCCTGAAAGATTTTGCCTTGATCGAACTGTCTTGCCTGCCTTCTAAATCATGACTGTGCAGAGTACTTTTTCTCCATCCATGGACCTTTTACCGTCACATTAGAAACAGTCATGTTCACCAGCTTATCTGAGGCATAGATGAAAAGATTAAGAGATGAATGTTGGAGAGGGCTCCATAAAGGATGTTACTGCTTACTAAATAAACCAGCCTCCTGAATGCAGAATAACACATACAACAAAAATGTATTTTCAGTGAATGTCAAATTTTCAACCAACAATGTACCTGTACTTTATATACTGTAAAGTATCAGAAACAAATCTTTAAAATAAATTTTTCCCAAGTCAGTGTTTTCAATTTATATAATCATTATATTTTGAGCAAATTTTATTGTGTTAAGACGACAGTATATATTCATGAAGAACAAATCCTTTGAGCAAGCCCTATGAGGGCTCAGATAGCTCAATTCTTTTCAGAAGTTACTGAATAGATAATAGACCTTTCTCCATTTTCCTCCCATATTAGTGACCAAATGACTCTCAAAAGTATCCAAAACAGCTTCTCCACTCATATTCTAATCGTCAATACGCATGACCAGAGAAATAGTTCTTATGCTACTTTTCAACATAAAGGTCTTCCATAGGTTTAGTGAGTTTGGTGCCAAATGCTCAAGCTCTGATATCCTTTTGTGGAAGAAGACCGATTACTAGGCCTCCTAATACTCTGCTGAGGTACTATCAGTAAACTGTAATGTCATTATTGCACCAAAAAATTATATTTTTATGATAAAATAAGGTTTTACTTATACTTACCTGGTAGTTACATATAGCTGTCGTCTCTGACGTCACGGCAGAATTTTAAATTTCGCTAGCACTATAAACACCTAGGTGATCCCTCTACCAGCGCCCTCTATAGGTAACAACGAACTATCCCAACAATGTTCTAGAACTCATTAAAGTTTTATGCCCACTTGACACGAGGGGAGGTGGGCGGGTTTATTCATGTAACTACCAGGTAAGTATAAGTAAAATCTTATTTTATCATAAAATATCATTTTTACTTATAGAACTTACCTGATAGTTACATATAGCTGATTGGCACCTTTAGTGGAGTGGGACCATGTCAGCCACATACATTGTTAGAAATCATAACATGAATTTTAGTTCCTTACCTTGAAGGATTGCTGACTCAGCGTTACTGCCTCTGTGGTCTGCTTATCCCTCGATTGTATTGACAGGATATAAAGGATCCGGTGTCAGATACAATCTGTTAGTACTTGTCGTGAGGACAACGCCGTGACGGACAAGACTTAGTATGCCTTGCTCTGGGCGCAATACCAAATTAACAATAAGGGATCACCTCTATCACCATAATATTAAAAATTAAAATTAAAAACTTTCAACCACAAACTTAAAAAGACTGTAGGTACTCCTAAACCATCAAACCTAGTACCTACAGACATCGACGCAACCAAACCCAATTTCCAACATCAAGGAGAAAATGTTAGTCGGATAGGGTTGACCCTCTTTCTCCCTCACCCACCACCGTGTCAGTAACCACTAAAGGCCCTAAGGTACTGCCATTGTCAAAATCTGTCTTCAATTCTGACAAGTAATGCAATGCGAAGACCGACTTACATCACCAATACGGAGAATTCACAATCTTTTGCACTGAGAGATTGTGCCCGAAAGCTAAAGATGTAGCTACAGCTCTTATCTCATGTGCTCTCACTTTCAGAATTCCCGTGTCTGAGTCCTGACAATTCCCATGGGCTTCAAAATAACTTCTTAAGAAGAAAGCAAGAGCATTCTTGGAAAGTGGTCTTGTCGGGTTTCTCACAGAACACCACAAGTTCTCCAAGAGCCCTGATTCCCTTTGTTCGGTGAATATAGAACTTTAAGGCCCTCACCAGGCACAACAATCTCTCTTGTTCTCCTTCTCCCACAAGATCTGAAAGGCTCTTAATGCTGAAAGACCTAGGCCATGGTCTGGACGCATCTTCGTTCTTCGCTAAGAACCTAAGAGAGGAAGAACATACAGCTTTCCCTTGAGCGAAACCAATAGTTTTGTCCAAGGCATGAACCTCACTCACCCTCCTGGCTGTTGCGAGTGCTACTAGAAAAATAGTTTTCTTAGTCAAATTTCTCAACGAGACATTTGCCAAAGGTTCAATTGATCTGAACAAATCCATTTAAGAACGATGTCCAAATTCCATGCTATTTGTTTAGGAACTTTCGTCTTCGAGGTATTAAAAGACTTAAGTAAATCTGTTAGATCCTGATTGTTCGAGATGTCTAGACCTCTGTGTAAATACCGACGGCAAGCATTGATCGATACCCCTTAATTGAGCTCAAAGACAATCCTTTTCCTTATAAAGGGATAGCAAGAACTTCGCTATTTGATTTAGAGAGGTTTTAGAAGACGAAAACTCCATGTCTATTGCACCAGTCTCTAAACTGACTCCATCTTGCCTGGTACACTGGGTCCGAAGACTTTCTTTCTGGGTCGCGCAATAGCGCTTGCAACCTTCTTTTGAAAAGCCTCTCTTCCTGAGGAGTCGCTCGACAGTCTGCAGGCGACAAGCCGTGAGAGCGGACAAGTTCTGATGGAACCTCGGAAGTGGGGCTGTCTGAGTAGATCTTTCCTCGACGGGAGGATCCTCGGAAAATCTGCGAGAAGGAGGAAGATCTGGGAACCACTCCCTCGATGGCCAGAAAGGAACAATTAGTATCATCTTGGTGTTCTTGTGGTTCCTGAACTTTTCCAAGACCTTCCTGATAATTTTGAAAAGGTGGAAAAGCCGTAAAGTTCCAGGCAATCCCAACTCATTGTCATTGCATCCACCCAAAGAGCCTTGTCGTCCGGATCTGGGGAGCAATATACGGGAGAGCGTTTTGTTCTGTCTGTTGCAAACAGGTCTATTAGCGGACAGCCCCACAGATTCCACAACTGTTTGCAAACCTGGGATGTAGGTCCATTCCGTGGGCAAGACTTGATTCTTCCTGCTTAAGAGATCCGCTGTTACATTCCTCTCGCCTTTTATGAACCTGGTCAATAACGCCACCTGGTTCTCTTCCGACCATTCTAAAAGTTCCTTGGTCGTCTGATGCAGGGAGAAGGAATGAGTGCCTCCCTGCTTTTTTTTTATATAAGCAAGAGCTGTCGTGTTGTCCGACTGAACTAGAATTACCTTGCCTTTTTACCTCTTCTTGAAATTGCATCAAGGCTAGATGTACCGCTTTCAGTTCTTTCACATTTATGTGCAGTTCTTTCTGTTCTTCCTGCCACTGGCCCGAACATTCCTTGTTGTCTAAAAGTCGCTCCCCACCCCTGACCCGGAAGCGTCTGACAAGAGTGTGAGGTCTGGGTTCTTGATATAAAGAGAAATTCCCTCCTAGTCTTTCTCTTGAATTCCACCAGACCAGCTCCTTCTTGATCCGATCTGAGATCTTGAAAAGAAAGGAATCCGGATGGGTTTTGCGGGCCATTGGCTTTGTAGATAAAACTGCAGAGGCCTCATCTTGAGTCTCCCCAGTTTTACGAACTTCTCCATCGAGGCTAAAGTCCCCAGCAAGCTCATCCACTGGTTGGCTGAGCAAACCTCGCGATGTAGAAAGTCGTCTATCTTGCTTAGACAAGACTCTACTCTCCGTATGATGGAGAAGCCCGAAAAGCCAGAGAGTCCATCCTCACTCCCAAATAAACTATCTGTTGTGATGGTGAGAGGGACGATTTCGGAACATTGACTAGTAGACCTGGTTCCTTTGCCAGAGATAATGTCTTTATTAGGTCCTCCACACATTTGGCTTTGGATTGTGCTTTCATAAGCCAGTCGTCCAGATACAATGACATCCTTATTCCTTGCAAGTGAAGATTCTTCGCCACTGTTGACAGAACTCTTGTAAACACCTGAGGTGCAGTTGACAGTCCAAAACAAAGAGCTCTGAACTGGAATACTTTGCCTTGGAAAACAAACCTCATGAACTTCCTTGGTTCCTGATGGATTGGAACATGGAAGTACACATCCTGGAGGTCTATCGAGACCATCCAGTCGCCGATTGAAGAGATGCCAACACCGACTCTGTCGTCTCCATCGAAAATTTCGTCTTTTTACAAAACGTTCAATGCGCTCACGTCTAGAACTGGCCTCCAACCTCCCGACGCCTTGAAACTAAAAAAGAGGCGGTTGTAAAAACCCGGAGAGCATGGGGTCGGCACTAATTCGATGGCTTGTTTCCTTTAGTAGTGCTTCTACTTCTTCTTGAAGAAAACTTCTGAGAGTCATTAGATGCATGAAAAGTGACTGGAGCGTCCGACAGAGGGGCTTTTGTTGGAATGGGATGGAGTGCCCTTCCCGGAATCACCTGTAAGGTCCAAGGATCTTGAGTGACCTTTTGCCAGGCCTCCGAGAAAGACTGGAGTCTGGCACCTACTGCTGTGTGGAGGACAGCACACTCATTTCTTCTGTTGAATATTGGAAGGTCAGTAGAGGATTTCCCTTTCCCACGGAACTTGGAAAAGGGCCGAGAAGAAGACTTGCCCTGAATGTCTTGGAAGTGTCTGAAAACACCGAAGTTTTGGCGGAAGTTGCTTCCAGGAGTAGCCTTCTTCGGTTTTCTTTGCTGACTGAGCCAAAAGGTCCTGTGTTGCTTTTTGCGTGAGAGTTTCCAGCAATCTCTCAAACTAATTCCTTGGGAACAAGTGGTCCTTCGACAAAGGGGCAAAAGAGGAGAGCAGAACCTCTGGTTGCGGGATACACCCTTCGCCAAAAAGAGCACCAGAGTTGTCGTTTCTTCAGAACTTGGTTGCAAAACCGAAGTTAGCTCAAACACTATCGCATACTCCCTTGTCTATGCAGTCGACTACCGTAGTGAAATCCGTCAACTGCGCATCCGAAAGTCCGATTCTTTGACTTTCCTAGCCAGAGCCGCCACTGACCAATCTAGAAACTGATGACCTCACAACAGCGAAAATACTCTTGAGAAGATGATCCAACTCCGAATGCGTGAAGAAGATCTTCGTGACTGAAGAGCTGTCGACGACTTGAATCCACGAGACTGGAGAAGTCCCCTTGAGCGGAGGCAGACACACCCAAGGAAAAACGTTCTCCAGTCTCGTACCACATGCGGCTGCGATGAGCCAATCTGGAGGGTGGAAGACAAAACATACTCTTGCCTTGCTCTCTCTTGTCTGAGAGCCAGGTATTAATCTTCTTGATAGCCTTCCTGGCCAAAATCGCCAATACTAGGCGTGTAAAGGAGCTGGATCCGAGGCATTGTCCCTCTAAAACTGCGATCTGGGAGATGCGGAGTCGAAAAGCAAAAGAGTCCCCAAAGTTCTCAACGAAAAACTTGAGTAACTTCTTATAACCAGAAGATTTCTCCTTGATTCCTGGAATGTCCTCTTCCATTTCTACATCTTCTCCATCTTCCTCTTCTTCAGAAGACACAGGAGACAATTGGTGTGCAGGAACTGTTTCTTGAAACTCTGACAAACGTGGGTCGCATGGAATCGAAAGTCTTGTGACCATGCCGATGTGGCGCCGAATCCGCCAGGTGTGGTGCCAGCGCCATGCTGAAGTGGCGCCCGAATCCGCCAGGTGTGGCGCCACGCCATGCTGAAGTGCGCCTCACCAGCAGAACGGTGCGTATCGAGGCCAGAGAAAGAATGCTGAAGCGCCTGGTTGAGCCTCTTCACTGGTGCATGCCGAAGTGGGAGGCTCTTAGCGTCAAGACTTGTGGCGCATTCAAAGGACGCCTCCATAACAGGTGCTCCCCCGAAGCAGCCGGGGCGCCACAAGAACTGAATCCCAAAGATCCGTCCAATTTGTCCGTAATTTGAATCGCGACAAAATGGGATCTTGTTGACCATCGGTAGTAGGGGGAGGCTCAAAGAATCAGCACCACTAGAAGACACATCCCCAGCAGCGCCTTTTCTATGGCGTGCGGAAGCATCCTGGGATTGCACAACAGGAATACTTGAGGGGGACTGTTCGGGAGCAAGCCCCACTCGCCTCCTTTGGCTTTCGACATGCCCTCTCCTGAACCAGGGAGTCCGACAGAGGTCTAGACCTGGGAGAAACGGAGTGGGCGAACAGACACCTCCTCCACTAACACTTCACTTCGAGGAGCCAACTTTTCAATGGCTTGGCCCATCGTCTGGATGGCCAAAAGCACTGCTGAAAATTTAGTGTCCATCTGGACTTTTAACTTTGACACGGTGATAGGATTGGGATCAACAGGGTCGGACAAAGGAGAGTTAATAGGAGAGGGTTAACAGATTGAATTACCTGCCCTACAGACTTAGCAGATGATGACCTCTGCGAGAAGCCTTCCTGACTCTGTCCCTTTCTAACTTCCGTAGATATTTCTCTAAGGCTGACCATTCATCCGTTGCTAGATGCATACATTCCTCACATGTATTCTCTAAATTACAAATTTACATGAAGAGCAAACTGAATGGGGTCGATAACCGCCTTAGGCAATCGAGTCCTACAGCCTAAAAGCACAATACCTATACTGAGATCCAGAATCAGACATATTGTACAAATGAATTAATTCCAACCACAAATTGGAAAGCGCTAGCTAACAAAAAACACAAAGAAATACTTAAAGTATAACTTGCAGACAAAAAATTCAACCAAGAAACGAGACCGTGTTGCCGGTCTCTCGGCAGAAAAACTTAATGAGTTCTAGAACATTGTTGGGATAGTTCCTTGTTACCTATAGAGGGCGCTGGTAGAGGATCACCTAGGTGTTTATAAGCGCTAGCGCGCAAATTTAAAATTCTGCCGTGACGTCAGAGACGACAGCTATATGTAACTACCAGGTAAGTTCTATAAGTAAAAACAGTGATTACACAGATGAAATTAGTTTAGGAAATGGACAGCTGCAATTCAACCCCACGATTAACCACTTTACCCATTGCCACCTGTGCCATCTGGACAGGGTCAGTGATATGACGAAACTTGATTCTGAACTGTCCTGAAGCAACAGTGCACTCTGCTCATAGACTTCCAATTCATTTCATCATACTTCTTTCAACTGTAATATTCTGATGTTAATACAGTACTCCATTGATGATGTGACCCTTTCCAAATTTTCACAACAACTCAAAACATACAGGTCAATAATATACACCACTTGCTGGAATATTGGGGAAGTACAGACCAATGTTGCCTGTAATGCTAATTTGAACCTTTGATTCAGATTGAAAATTGCAAACCAAGTCTCATCCTGGGTTACTAACCTCCCCGTATAAATTGGCAGTATTAACCTGGAAATGGGTCAGAAGTGTCCTGGAAGTTTCCAATGATCAGTTTTTGCTCTGGCACCATCATCTATGAAAACTACCTTGCTTATCCCCAAGAAGTCAGACAAAATAATGTGCACTCAGCCTGCTTTGATGCTCAAGGACTGTTGGACAGTCAAACATCTGTCTTGATGCTCAAGGACTGTTGGACAGTCAAACATCTGTCAGTATTATGAAAGAGGGACACCTTCTGTGCTGTCTTCTCCCCAATTAAATTCCACTTCTTCACAGCAGAATAGGAAGTATTCCACTTCTTCATTGTAAAATAGAAAGTAACCTTAAGGATTTATCACACTGTAGAATGCTAAGAAGTCAAGACATATCTTTTTGGCAATTTTGATCATGTTACAGACTTTTTTTATCCATTCTGAGATTCTTTTTGCAACTAGTATTTTCAAATGAGCTTTCCTGTGTATAATCAAATGAATGCTACCACAGAGTTAAGTTACTACTACTCTTTCTGGGCGAGCCTAACAAATTTTTGAATTACCCTCAAAGTGACAAAAGTAGTCTTGTCACTGATTCACTGGCAATTTCCTCTCCCCCTCATAAATCTGCAAGCCTCATAAAAAATCTCAAGTTCCTCCACAGGCACAATTTTTCCTTTTCAAATATAACAGGCTCGGACTCCAACCAAGAAAGAAATCTTTAGAATACTATCCCCATACAGGTTCTTCTTGCTACTGATATAAAGAAATTCAAAAGAATTTTACAAGTCTTTCATTTAAATTTTTCCAATCTAAGCCAGTCAGTAGCAGCCCTCTTCCACTTCAATAGCTCCAAGACCAAGATTGATGACCAAGCCATGAAAACCAAAAGGATCCTCCAAATGACATGCAATGTACTCCTCTTTCAGCTTGTCTAACAACAATGCCCTACCGTGTGGCCATCCTCAGATGCCTTACTGAACCTCATTTCTAGACAACTTTAAGGATCAAACTTTGCTTGATTGATTTATGAAAACCTGGCAATACAGCCAAACACTGGGACGCTTTCATTCACTGAAGCGTGCTTAAGACAATAGAAAGAGGGAGTAGTTGGACAGAAAGACAGACGAAAGGAAGCAAGAGAGGAGGTAATGTAAAAGGTTAAAAAGTGGGTGCAGGTAGAGACCAAAGGGACCCTGTAAACAACCTGAAGTAATGCCTACAGTGCACCACACGAGGTGCACTGATGGCACTACCCACTTATGGGGAAACTTTGCAAGGTATCATTCTCTACTTTTGAAAAGGAAAACTAATTTCATCTGAAAGTCATAGGGTGTGATGCCTTTATTCATGAAGATCACACACAAAAAAAACATATAACAAAAAGATCATTTCAATGAACAACCTTATTTCCTATCTTGAATTACCAACACTCAGAAAGGTCTTACCCTCAACTGCTAAACAGGCAGCAAAAAAAAAAAAAAAAAAAAAAAAATTTAAAATGCAAAAAAAATTATGGAAGGCTGGGACAAGTTTTGCTGTCTTTCTCAAAGGGTACAGTATTTAATAACAATCTAATTTAGCACCCCCCTACCACTGTGGATATGGCAATCAACTTGGAAAAATGACTACCAAATTCAGTTTTTGAGGAATATCTTCCTTAGGACTAAATTAGCAAAAAATTTGCTGACATAAGAAATATCTTTATAAAATCTCTATGTCCTTTTCTAGAAATAATCTATAAAAAATCTCGATGTCCTTTTCTAATGTGTTTGAACATTCAGGCATCCTGAGGATAAATTTCTTCACCACATGTTAGTCATGTACTGATAGATATGATGCCCATGAAAACTTGGTAATGATGGATGGGATGAAAAAACAACAAAGTGTTAAGATCTTTATCTCTTGGAATACAAGATTTCTAGCATCTACAATCTGTCTGGTTATAGTAACATTGCAATATTCCTCAGTTTTCTCTGACCCTTAAATTAATATGGATTCCAAGAACCCATTTAATTAACAATAAGCAGTCATCCCTCTGCCATGTGTCAACAAATTCACAGTTCTTTAAGGACTGCAACTGTGTCTGCTCCATGGTTATGTCTAACCAAATCTCAGACTAAAATTCTTCTGACAGCTTTATTGCGAAATAACTCCTCTCAGCAAATTCTTTAAATTCACTGGAGGTCATCCATTCCTTTAAACTCAACACGTCTTGTAAGTACTTTATAACAGAGATGGTTTTGCATATAAGAAATGACAATTGGCATGGAAATAAGGCATAATCTTTTAAATGGTTTTAAGGTGAAATTACAGGTTGCCCAAGCATTCTGCTCCAATAAACTGTTTGACCAGTGTTAATGCGACCAAAGCTTTGAAGTACCACCTTTACACTTTTTCATGCTCAGGTTACTGTTAAACTTTATTACTTCTTCGCTTACAATCTTTGTGAAGTCATCCTCAGTAAAACTGCTTCTACTGCTTACTGCTCATTCAGAAACTGTAGTCAAGGCCACACACTCTAGAACAGTATATGCACCCTGAGTGCTACTGCATGAGCATTAATACTCAAATTTGTCCACAGATGCTTTTGTTTACACAAAACTAAAATGTTCTTTTATTCCGCTTCCACTCGTGTGTAACCCTGAGGATTGAAAGAGGGGATAAGCCTGAATCCAGATTTCTAGTGGCCACAGGGGAAGTGCTGTATGCCCCCGTACTATGTGCAGTCCCAAGTTATGTACTACATCTAATTTTTCATGTAATAAACTACATCTAATTTTTCCATGTTAGTTTTACATGCTGATCCATCAATTTGACAGGCATAATCCAACTTGCTTAAACATAGACATATAAAGACCAAGCTGAGGTTTTTCAGACTGCACCCCAATCAAAGTGTGATATCACCTTCAATATATTCAGTGACTATTTAACACTACTGGCAAGATCATTGGTATCAGGGCCATACCTAAGTTTCTTATCTAATATTTAATAAGAAATATCACCCCTGGAAATTTTACTACGTCTTCATTTGGTATAATACATGTATTGTCTTTTCAGAAGACAGTCAGTATCTCCTCTCTTCTTCCAATTCATGTGACTCTCATATCTTTTGTTAAAACATAACCACTTAGCATCTGCCCACTTTGAGCTGCATTTTTTGCTGTCTGAACCTTCCTGCAAGCTTCTGCAATAGTATTTGCTTAGATCTCTTGAGATATACCTTATCCATTTTAGTCTTTTATCTTTTTATTGTTCTTTTCTGCTTTGCACAAGCTCTGGCATGTGCTATTTTATTTTCCTCACAAGGTGATCAAAAATATATACTACAGGAGCAAATTCTGGTGAATTTCCTAGCAGCGGCACATTTCCGGTTCCACTATGTAACAGCCGTAAGTGTAATACTTCAGTGAAAAGCTGATATGCTTCATTAGGAGAAAGGAGCCAGTCCCTTGGAATTCTTTTCAATGTGTGTGAAGCTTTCATAATCAGTCCACTCTGCTTCATCTATTTTTCCTCTGGGAGGCATGGGATGGGTATTATGAATATATTTCAGGGTACGGGCTAATGGTCACTAACATGCAGGTGCATACTTACTGACCAATGGTATTCTAGAGCAAAAGCCAAAGGGCATAAAGTTAAGTCTATGGCAAACTTGGCCATAGCATTGAAGGAGATCTTTGCCACTTCTGCTGACAAAAGATCTAACCATGAAATAGCTTGAAAGGCCAGTGAAGCAGAAACCTCCATTGATGCTGATTCCTGAAAAGTAAAAGATGTGCTCTCTGCCTTAACTTGGTCCAAGGATACTCCTGTGCCTAACCAAACTAGGTCTGGGTCAACTAGTCTTTGTTAAGAATTGCTTAAGAATTCCTCTGGCAAGTTTGGAGCATGGCACCTCTAGGGGTGTTTTCTCTTCTTTCTTAGGGCCTAGCAAATCTTCGATACCCAAGGATAAATCCAAATTAGTTGCCACAGGTCCTTCAGTAAAGCCGTTATAACCAAGAATTAATTCCAGCACCTCAGCATAGGAAGATAAGAACTCTTGAAGGTCCACATTCTCTACCTCCTGTCCTCGAGAGTCATGATCTGGTCTATCAGTAAAGTCAGGTACAGATAAGATGTCCCAATTTAAAACTGGAGCATAAGCCCTTTCAGGGCCTAAAACTCTTTTGGGACCCTGTAAATCTCTAGAGGATGGAACTTTGTCTTGGTCTCGGTCATGCCCTTGGGAATGGGAACAAAAATCTTGATGAAATGGTGAGCGTCGTGACAGGTTACAAGACCATGAAAGACTCCTGTGACATGATGATCGCTCACAGCCATGTGAACGAGAGCGTGTATCTTGATCGTGGACGTGTGAACGAGAGCGCTGCTCGTAAGGAGATCAAGAACGTGGTTCCCCAGTATACCATGCAGGATTGGGGTTACGTGTAGTTCAGTCATGGCTGTGTGAACGGGAGAGTGAGTCACAATCACATAAGTGAGAGTCACTTGATCACGGCCATGTGAACAGGAGCGTGAATCATGGTTCCATCCGTGCGAGTGGGAAACGCCAGACACGGTGCCTTCCAGAAGAACATGGTTGGGAATGATGACATGAAGACGGCATACAACGAAAGTCATGCAACCTCATAGGACTTCCAGTATGTGTGTGAACGTGCGATGCAGGAGACCTCTGGAGAGAGGTATCCAGAGGTTTAGATTTCTTGATGGGGGACTTGTTGTCCTTCCTTCTGACTTGAGGAACACTTGGACCTGGAACAGAAGAAGAAACAGCAGAAGACTTCTGAGTATGAACTGAAGGGTCAACAGTACTCATGCCATCAATTGGTTGAAGAGCATCGGAAACAGCAGGAGGAAAACATACGTGTGCCTTGACGGTAGAATGGTTCTGAGAGGAAACTCAAGACGAAGCAAGAACTGGTTCAGCACAGACATGATTAGGTGAGCAACATTCGGAGGAAGACTCATGAATCCTCTTAAATGGGGGAACTACGAAGTCTCTTTTCGTCCAACATCTGACGGAATGGACGGGAGTAGATGATGAACACAAAGAAGACGAAGATGAAAAAGATCTACGACGTCTCTTCTTAGATGCCCTCGTTTCTGACTGACCGAACTTCTTCCTGAAGAAACCTTCGACTCTTTCACAAACAGATTGGATAAGGGAGTAAGAGGGAGCAGAAATGGTAGTTGATGGCATAGGCTGACGTCACAGAGTGGGGAGCGGCGAATGTCATCGAAGCTGAGAGGAGGCTAAGGTGACTGAAGTTCCACCCGAAAAGAGATGGGATGACATCACTGAGACAGAGGTCTTGGAAACTGTCATGGCGGTCGAAACTGGAGAGCGAGAAGCCGAACAGTGACACAATAGGCTGGGAAGGGTTGGTACACCTGGTAGGCCTGAGTCCCAACACTCGGTCATCTTCTGCACGTCACCTCACTGTGGGTTTTCATACTCAAGCAGAGACACATAAGATACACAAAAATGCACAAATCACACACAAAAAAAAGATAGATAAAACCAGTATCTGAGGGTGCAAGTGGGCATGAAGTGGACAACAACCAGCTTTCAAGAGAGAGGTCAACAGCACGACCTCCCACACAGGTGGTCAAAGAAAAACTGACAAAATGCTTCTGAGATGGGGTATGGGAGATCAACCCCTCCTCGCCTCACACCGTCACCTTGGCCATCTCCCAATGCCACCAACTCCTTGTAATTTTTTTAACCAGACTCCAGCTGACGCTAGAGAATTTTCCCTTACATTACGACCAAAGGTTTGTTCTGTGTATGGACAAGCCATAGATAATACTATAGTCTTTAACCGAGAAGACAGACATGCAAACTAGTCTGCAATTCCATAAACTTAGATTTAAACCAGTTTCTTTAGGCCCCTGATACAGTTTCCCCTTGTCTCTCTCCACACAGAAGGCTGAAGCAGCAGCTGTCACAGACACTATGCACCAGTGGTAAAGCTGATTTACATTGTATATAAATCACCTGATCCCCATGAATGATTAACAAGTAGATGAGAGAGAGCAATTAAGATTATCTCAATGTTTGGCAAGCAGATTCATGGCAACAGCCATAACCTGACCACCAATTCATGACATAAAACTTTTTATACTTCTACCAAATTCCATGACTGTTTTTTAAACTGTTTTCATATCCTTCGTTAGTTGACTGAAGAGAACCATGGTGCAAGCAGTTGAAAGCTATCAATTTACTGCTGACCTATAGTATTTCTAAATACTGTACAGTTTAATCAAATGTAGTACAGGCAGTCCCCGGGTTATGTTGGCCTCGACTTATGTCGTTCCAGGTTTCATTTGGTGTTTTGAGGTTTTGTCGTTTCAGTCTTACGGCAACGAAGAATATCGTGCTTACTTTGAGAATTACAAAGATTCATATCCACATCACTGAGAGAGTGATAGTAACAATAAAGCCTTAGACAGTGATTAAAGGTAAGTCTTTCATCACTTTGTTCCTCATTTTCAGCAATATTTTAATATGGTGTTCTGGCTTACGTCGTCTTCCAGCTTACATTGAGCTTCAGGACTGGAACCCCCGACATAACCCAGGGACTGCCTGTACACTATTGTGATATTCATTATAAATTCTAGTCACAGTAAAGTGGCTTATGTTCTTCAACCCATCTTAATGTTTACTTTAGTGGTTATTCAGTTTTAATTTACCTATCATCTTTCCAAATTCAACCATTTCATATGCACAAAATCTTACTATCTTACCTGAGCTTTGTTTTTTATCTTAAATTCACTTCAATACAGGCACTGTACTTTTTTAATTTTTCAGTGTTCCTATTGGGAAATTTCAGGCAGAAAAAATATATTTTACCTGCATGAGCAGTTTGGTGTATAATTAAACATAAAGCATTACGATTTTGAATTAAGGCATTCCTCACTATGCTTCAGAGAGTGCAGCTGACCAGGAATTTTACTCAATCTGACATTCCATAAATGTTAATTCTTTGACATAATCTAATATACTTTCAACACTACTAATTAATATTAACAGATCTCATTTCCTTGAAGGCAAAACTGACAGAACATCATTTTGGTCTAGTATTTATCAATGGGTGACAAAAATCATGACTAACCAAAGAAAGCAATACAGCAAGGTTATTTGAAGATGAAGAAAAAAGCTACAAGACAATAACAGAGGTGTTATGATTTCACTACAACATTCATAGCTACTGTTAATAGACATCAACCTTTTGTCTCAAAAAATTTCTTATCAAATTTTATTATGCAAAATGTTAAAGACTTATTAAAAGCTAACAAAACTAAACTAAGGAGACATATATTGCTAAAACAAATATCAATGCAACTTACCATAAAAAGATCCAGCTGACTTTATGTCCCAAATAATACCAATAATTAAAACCATTACCAAGATGCTCCAAAACCTGGGACCTGATGACTTTTTACTGGTCTTGACTCTTCTTAAATGGCTTAGTAACTCCTGAAAAAAAAAACAGTTCATAAATATAAACATCAACCAACTATGAGATACCATGATACCTGTAAAGTATAACTGTGCACATACAATCTTTGTACTTTTATGAGCACACAAACAATTTAAGAGAAACTATAGACAATAACAGCCCAAAAGTACAATGAACATAAATGTGAAATAATTCATAATTAAGAATGGCTTTCGAATCTGGCTATGAAGTTTGAATGACAAATAATCTACGGGTGTTCTATTGCTTTACAAAATGTACAAGATACTCTCTGTTAGAAATATTTTCATATATGATTCTAATCATAAACTCTTTAAAAGCATATCTTAGACTAGTACCACTAAGATAAACACTTATGTTAACAATTCTGACTTCAGAAATCCTTTTAACAATGGCTCTATCAAAATGCGTAGTTTCACTGATATGCCAAAGGTTACTAGTGAATTACAATGGACTTAAATCAAGTTTTAAGAGAGAAGGGAAAATAAAACAAGAAGAGTTTGTGAAACCCAATGCCCCAGTAATGGTAAACTCTTATTTGACCTTCCACTTCTAAATATGACTTAGACCTCACACTTCCAAATATGACTTTAACTTCACACTGTATATTGGCTTCATTATTGGAGGATCCATCCCAATCATGAAGTTTCTATTTGACCGCTAGCCTGGACCTTATTTTGAACACGGGCTCCATTAATGGTTACTTGTATAACAAATATGAAGCCTCTATGTCATATAGTTAAAAAATCAGGGCCAAGGTTAAATTTCAATTGAACTTTTGGCCTCTAAGTATGATCTTAACCTTGACACTTGAATCCACCATCTAAAATGTTGAATCTCCATCGCCTATAGATCCCCTTTATAAAGTTTCAAGTCTTTGTCTTTAGAGATAATAAAATTATGGTGCTTTGAAAACTTAAATCTTGATGGATGGACAGGTGGGACAAATGGAAATAGGTCAGTCAGGCCTAACAGATAGACCCAGGTGGTATATCCGAGGCAAATAATACTTTGCACTGGTCCACAGCAGTACCTCCTGTTAAGCAACTTCCACTTAAGGTGGTTTTGATGTTACTCTCTTTCTTTTTTAATAAAAGGGAAAATGAAAGTTGGCTTGAAAATTAACACCAAAAAAAATGAAGATTGCCACCACAGCCAAAAAAACTCCAGATCCAAGAAGATAGCATGCAAAAGAGACTACCACAGCCAAGATTATTCTTGGCTGTAAAACACCCACCAAACATGAATGTACCATAGCAGAAACCAGCCTCAATAAAAAAAAAAAATTTTTACAGATGGTGACAATACAGATTTTTCATATCTCTCATCAACAAAAATGACAAGTTCTACATATCTGGAGTATTCACTAGTCCATCTAAATTTATGTCTTTCAAACAGATGAATGCAAACTATCAACACATTTTGCAAACATTTAACAATGACTTTTAGGTGAATAGAAGTAATTTCTTTGAAAAATAAAGTGAAGGCCCATAGGTCCACATCAAGCTTTTTTTTTTACTTCTTTACTTTCACTTAGAAGTAAAGGACTGTGCCAGCTTGTAAATAAGCTGATTTAATTCAGAAAAATAGCAACACATTAACTCACCTCTTTAATGGGATTATACTAAGGCTCACTGACAAATGGCAAGATTCTAGTTAAGGACAGACCCAAAAGGACCAGTAGAAGACCAAAATTCTCTCAAATGATTCAAGATTGTTATTCCTTATCAGGATGTAGCGCTTCTTCCCAAGATCAACTGTATCTATAACAATAGCTCTATGAGATGTAAATGCTGTGTTGGCTGCAACACAGAATTCAGCACTCTGATCAAAGGGCCCTAAGACACCCATGCTCAGTACTTTACAGATACTTGCATACATGACTGATGATTGGTTGTAATTCAGAGGGTACACTAGTTAGGAAGAAATAAATACATACTATACTGTACTGCATGTAATTTTGATAAGGATAAGCATCTCATTTTAAATTCTATTTGCCTCATTGCTTCCCTAACTCACCCTTTTCATTATGCCATCTGATATTCTTGTTTCAGTTAGGAATGACACAAATGAGCACATCAATATTCATGGACTATCAGTAAAACTCACTGCAACAGATACTTTCTGTACCACTTATCCTCAACTTATCCTCAAATTTCTCATTCCTTTGAAACAGTCAGTACTTTGTTCTGCACACGATCTCACTTGTCTAAACCCACACACCTCTTCTATCAAGTTGTCATTCATGTTCCCTAATTTTCAAAATTACTACTAATACTGCTCTGGTAATATAAAGGAACAATTACTATTTACAAAATTCTGACATATAATGCAACTATTATTAGAAACTCTTTATTACAATATCACCACCATGTTCTAGCACCTTACTTGTAATCAATAAACTTCTGGTGCTTTTTCATTCTTAAAGCTTCTAACTGGTCCTTACATATTCAGTGGTCACTTCTACAATAATTCTGAAATTTAAGTTCTCTTCTTCTTACTCTTCCATAATTCTAATTAACCTCTTTCCTTTCATCTACAAACAACTCCTCTTAAAAATTTCACCTCCACTAACAAAAGACAGCATTCACTTCAGACATTTGCATCTTTTATTTACTCGCTTGCCTCTATTAAAACTTCTATTTCTGCCTTCAAGTTCTTGCTCATATTTCATCCCGAAACATCTTATAAGTGTCTTTAAAATCCTAATTTTCTCACTGACATCATAGTCCTTGCCCTGAGTATATACAATCCTCTATTCTGTCTTGCAAATGCACCTTACTAAACCTCTCATTTTACTAATTGCAATATCAGACTTTTTCTTATTCTATTTTCATGTTCCTTTACACAACCACTTCCAACAGTTTGACTGACCTAAATCCTTTTACTCTATTTGACATAGTCCTCATCTGCTCTTACTATTTGACATAGTCCTCATCTGCTCTTACTAACTTGATATATTACTTCCTAGCTCAATAGCCATAAATTCCTCTTGTGTGTTACTGTTACTTCATATCAAACTTTGTGATAGTTACCTTTCTTCCTAACTTGAACTTCAACCTACTTTCATTTCTGCCTTAACCAGGTAATGAATACTCACCTACATTACTATCTTAAGAGGTACAAATGGCCCGGAATACTAATGCACCATATACCACAAGAGAAAGTGCATATTATGGGGGCTGTGGACCAGACCACTGGTTGGAAGTAGTTCCCCATGGATGACGATATGTCTCTTTCCACTTTGAAGGAAGACAGAAAACAAAACCATAGCATTCTTACTATTCTATGAGGTGTAAAAATTACAAAATGGCTGGAGACATGGGTTCTGCAGCCTCTAAACCTACATAATTTTAACAAAAGAAAGAATCAAAAATGTATTACAATACAGGATTAAGGGATTTCACTATTATGGATATGGCAAAGAAAAAAGAAATGGATGATACTGGATATCTTTATATAGAAATGGTTGGAGGCTATGGAATTTAGAGAAGCCAGAATGAAAAGGCAGGGTGCTCTGGCCTATAAATACTTTGTTTTGAACAGATTTTTCTTGAACGTTCCTCATGATAAACTACACGCCCTGCAAGTACTACCTAACTAACAAATGCTGCACTGCACTTAAAAGCAAAAGGCTCACTGAAAGCTTGAGTTAATTTGCATATCTCAGGGCTATTTTAATTTCTTAAAATATGCAAGTACTGTACTCACTTTCAAATCATCTAAGACTAGTAGGGATGAAAAGCCAGGAACTTTTATAATCTCATGTGTAGCATGCTTTGTATGTTCCTTTCCAAGTTTGCAGGTATGACTTTCCTTTTTTGAACATTTACCTTCTACTGCATCATCATCACCGTGTGGGCATCCTGAGTCAGAGTCAGAAACACTTGTATCCAATTTGTTCAAATTTTCAAAACGAGATTCTATATCAGAGAACTTGAGGTGTAGCAAATATTGGTCATGTTCCAATGTACACATTGTATCTTGTAAATGGCTACATTTATTTTCGATTACACCAACTTGATTGTGAATATTACCAAGATGATCTATCAGTCTACGAACTGTTTTCACAATGGCTGATTGAACTTTCAGGCGCAAAGGTCTGTATTCCTCAGTGTCATCTATATCTCTCTGACATGACTGCAGTGACTTTGGTGAAAAGGTCACACGACTTTGTCTAGATGGACTTAGAGTTGTCTGTTTTCCTCTGCCTGGGAAGAGTGTCTGTTGTTTGTAAATTGCTTCATCTTCTGAACCACTATATAAGGGAGTGATGCACTCTCTTCCAGTATAATATTGACTATTTCCAGAGTACACTTCCTGAGGTTGTTCAGCTGTAACCCTAATTTCAAGAGGAAAAACATGAATACTGCTTGATCTTGAAATTCTGCTTTTCTGACCTCCTTTCACAGAGCTGTGCCTGTGAATAAATTTGGTAACATTAGCTGAGCATTTAGTCTGTGGTTCTAAAAGATCCTCCTGGCTGCTAAACACGCTTCCATCTGTCTCAGGAATGCCACTGCTGAGGAAACCATCAGTTGCATCAGATTCATCATTCAGTAAATCATCTGAACTGCTGCATCCTACATTCTTAGCAGCAATACTTTTTATAGGTGTTGTTCTTCCAGTATTTTTCTTCTTTCTTAAATGTATTGCTTTACATTCTAACAAATCTTCTCTGCTGCTATAATTGCTGGTGTCTTCTGATGTTTTGGAACTCTGTCTTCGACCATATCTATGATATGTATTAGAGGCTCGAACATATGAATATCTGCAAGGTACTTCTTCCTTAGTAGCATCATAGGATCCAACAGAAGAACAAGATCTGAAGCTGGATTGGCAGAGTGGCTTTTACCTACCATGTCTGTTATGTTACCAATCCTCACATTCAAACATTACAAGCTATACTTCAACACACCACTGAAACCACTGTCTCATATACATGATACCATGAATTTTTTCCCAACTTATTTCCATGAAAATGAGTAATTTGTTCATTCTGAATTAAGGCAAATCAGAAACACCATCGGCTGTCACTAAGCAATATATTCAGTTGCACTCCAGCCACTTAGTTTGAAATACCATGCTAACAGAGTTTAGAACTGTTAATTCAACAACACTAAAAACAACCAAATCATCCTAATTCAGAACTGAAATCACATACAGATAAGAGAACTCATACAAGGCAGGTCATTTTAGCAATACACTGAAATATCATTTCCACATCAAGAGTACGTTCCAGAAGGTAAAAAATTTCGTTTTATAGAAAGTTATCTTGCAAGTTTCACAGTCTGTTGACCTTTTGACAATTTTGCTTTTTCTTTGAAAAACAACACTTCATTGGATCACTCTCCTAAAGCAAACTTCATAATAAAGAGTTCAGTACTGGACATCCATTTCAACACTGCACTAAAAAATCAATTAAAATAAACTGCTGTAGCACAGGATAATTCTCTTGCAAGTCTCAATTTTTTATTTCTTTTGAGCCACCCATATTTTGGGGCTTTCCGCTATAAAATCCATGGAAATTGTTTGCTAAGTCTCTCTCTCTCACTCTCCCCCTCCCACCACTCAAGTGTGTTAACCCTCTGAAGACATAACCTAAACCTAGTATTTCTATACTCTCAGAAAACTTACAAGTGCCCTTAAGAAACCTTAATGGTGTATTCTCTCTACTTCCTTCTACTCATACACCTAGGAATAGTTGATTTACCATTCAGGAACCCCTTTGTTTATAATTACAGAAGACAACATTTTTTTTTATAAAATGTACTGTACTTATATTTTTCGTAACTCAGTTTTCCAGGTGACTACACAGTTAGCCTTTTAATATAAAAAAAAATAATGTTTCTTACAGTAAAATGAACTTCTAAATCTAAAAATCTAATGATAGCTTAGTGCATCTCAACACATGACCAAACCTCTTCTATGATAATATGCTTTGCTTACATCTCTTTGTGTTAAGGGACATTTATATATAAAATAGTGTCCCAAGTACTGCAGTCTTTTACCCAGCAACATATGACCAGTTTTTGCTGAAAGTATATCCATTAAAAGACAAAAATTTGTATATCCAGAAAAATGTAAATACTTAATTTAGTATTTATCTTTTAAATACTTACCTCGCCATTATATAGCTTTTATTAAAAGCTGTATAATGGAGAGGTAAGGTTCACTTAAAAAAATGCATTGCAAATTGTTTTTTATGAAGTACCTTAATATGGCAGTCTCATTTTATTTTTTTTTATCTTGAGTCATTCCTTTTCCTTCAATGGGGAATGACTTCTCCTGTTTATATGCTTATTTCTTCTAAACAAAGTCTTTTTATTCTACTTAGTTTTACATCATGGCATCCTTGGATAAGTAACTGTCTTTAATGGAATGCACTTTATAACTTTGGACTATATTATTACAAAAACTGATTTACAGGTATTATATTTGACGCACATAATGAGAATGGTGCTAAATGGAGCCAGTATTTAATTCAGTTATTTTCAGTTTACTTTACTGTTATTTTCAGTCCAGTCATACTTAGATGTGGATACTGATGATATTATTTATCCATTTTTAGTTACAGATTCTGGAAAGAGAATGAGTTCACTACCTTTGTAAAAAGTAAAAGATACTGGACTATAGTATCAGTTTACTAACTTTACAATCAATTTTATTGTTACCAAGGATTTTAACAGAATGGTCATTAAAACAGACAACCTAATAACATCTAGACAAGGCATACAGGAAATAAGAAAAATGGATGTATAAAAATCAGTACAGTTTGATTTTGAAAATTATGCCTAATCCTAAAATATGAAGGGTTATAAGAGTCGAGGAAAATGTATGAAGGAAGAGTTCCCATGTTTGGTAGTAGAAAGGATAGCTAACTGACTGAACACTCCAAAGATTCTGCAAAGTAAATGTGTAACGTGGTTGCCTGACAGACCTTATGAGCTTAACTGAGAGGAGGAAAGACACTCTTCTTGAGCTCAACAGAACAGCAACTCTAGAAAAGATAATGATGATACCTTGAAAGAATAAAAGGTAGGTCACTGATTTGGAGACTTGCCTTTGATATAGTCCTCTTAAGAAAATAATAATACAACCTATATGAAGAAAAGAACCTTGGCAATTTATTTACCAAATTTTATTGAAAACAGATTTAACAATCGGAATTAATGTGAATTTTACAAAACATATCTCAATAAACCAAAATGTTCAAAATGTAGACAAATGTGTATGCCTCAATTATATTTTCAATAAGAGACTCAAGTGATTGGCTGAGAGAAAAAAGGAGAGCAGTTCAGAGCAGTGTGGAATTAAGTGTGAGAAACAGAAGAGAACTGGGAGATAATGGTGTTAGAGAAAAATCTTTGTACACTGAAACCTTAAATACTGAAACTTGCATGGTATCTTCATGTCAGTGCTCATCAAAGATTCAGGTGTGACCAGAATAGAAGTGGGAATGGCAACAAGTGATGCCACAAGGGTTAAGTCTGAGAACAGAATAAAAAACAACGATCAAACAAGCAGTGAGCTGGTCAGAAATTATCTCTGCTCTATTGTACTTTGCCAAACAAATTATTAGTACTTTGCTGAATTAACTAAATCACCATCACCATCATTGAATTTTTTATGAAGGCTATTCCCATAATGGGATTAGACGTGAAATTGGTTATCTTCATGGTCTAGGTATACTTCTACGACCCTTCTTCATGCATTTCCAGGGCCTTTATCAGGTTTTCATCCTGCTACTTCTATATCTAGCATTTTTCCAACTGTTTCCCCATCCCTTCTCTTTACTTGTTAAACCATCTTTATTAGTGAAGTCTAGTCTATTTTCGACTTGCAGGACACCACATTTCTCCGTTACTTCCCCTCTGTAACATGATCTTCCTACTGACTCTGGACATGCCTTAACTGTAAGTAGTGTATACTTTTTATTTCTTAGATTTTTGCTTCCCTGCAGTTTCAGAAATAGCTTAAGTGTGTTTTCCAAGGAATTTGTCCTTTCATATTGTTTTGATGATGGGTATTTAGGTTTACTGATAATCGTTAACCATTTAGTATTTTGAAACTGGCTCATGAATCACATTAGCTAGAGTAAGGTTTATTTTTTATACTTGGTGTGAAGACTAGGTATGATACACCATACTTCTTCAAACTGTATTCTGTAATTTGTTAATTTTTTACCTACAGTTATGTTATTATTATTCAAGTCCTGCTTCCCTGCAGTAACAAGATGAACAAAGAGCATTGCCCTAGTCATGTCCTCTTTCCCCGCTTATCAGCGGCATCGGTTAAAGGCATTTAACCTGATTTTTGGCGCCAGTAAACGTTTTATCAGCATTGGTAGGCGGCTTATCGGCACCGACTGGCAGTTTATCAACATCGGTGATTTTTGGCGCTGGTCTAAGTGGTTTCTTGACCGCCGTAAGCGGTTTATCAGCGCCAATCAGCACTTATTACCATAAATACTGTGAAGTTCTGGTTATCGACAATTTTCAGTTATTGGCGCTTGGCCAGGAACGGAACCCCTGCCGTTAACCGGGGTACTCAGTTTGGGTTTCCAGATCAACAGAGGAACAGGTAATGTAGTCAATTAGCCAGGTGTAGTTCCATCTTATGCAGGCCAACCCACCCACCTTCCCAGACAAAACAGCCTTCTTCTCAACCACTTTGCCAGCAACCCACCGAGCAGAATTTCTTATCACTAAGGGTAACTCTATGTTTCCATCCTGAAGGAGCAGCTGTTCTCTTAGCATCAGGACAAGATGTAATAGCAGTTACGGCAGCTGACTATCACACCTGTCATTGCTCAACCACTAAAACTGCAACCCAGTCAACCTCCACAACCAAGACTAGATGACATCCCATTCCTAGGGCCCAGTCACCTACATTTATGTTCTCCAGACAACCTAACCTTGGTTGTGACACAGGCAGACGTGGACACCTTATTAGACTCTGGAAGATCTTAGAGGAACAATGACCCTCGTCAGCATTTTAGTCTTATGCTGGTCTAGCCACAAAGTGGACAATCATTGAGACTATGGTTGCTGTGGTTTTAACAGCCCTTGTCAGCCAACAACTAATCCCTCCAACAATAACTATGACTGCAATCAGGACACTGATTGCTCTCCTGGCCAGCCAAAGGACAGCAACATATTGCCTGGGAATTTGACAAAGGATAGTAACTGTGCAGATGCCAAGACACTGCAGCAGTAATAGCAATTCCTGGACCTTAATTTCAGCCACAAGATATAGCAGCAGCAGCCCATCTAATAACCCCTTTAGGAAGAATACTGAATGAACCAGCAAATACCAGGTTGGATTACAAGCTGAAAGAGTGCAAGACTGTGGCTGCATGTCTATGGACAACCCAAACATAACCAAAGACAAGTAGCTTGCTTTAACCCTGTGGGCAAACAACTGTTGGCAACCTGACAAGTGGAAGAAATGCAAATGTGGGACACTTATGGATATGTACTCAACCTCCAACTCTTTCCTTTGTCAAGACTGGGAGCTGTCCTCACCTAAAAAGCATGTGATGAACTAGCTTCTGCAAGGGATACACAACCACAATGAGAATGGCAGTCGATCTTCAGTAGTCTTTCCCTTGCCACTATCAAGTGAAGTTTCCAAAGATTAGCATCATGCATGTGACTCCAGGCAAGAAGCCCACTATTCTTCAGGCAATGACACTGATGACTCTAACAACACCTGCCAAGGGGAGCAAGGTTTAATAATATGAAAACCCATGCGGTTCTGGTCAAACAAATAGATGAGGATGAAGTTTAAACAGCCATGGCCCTGCAGTATGAGGTACTTGACTGACTTGGCAGTACAAGCTAAAAAGGCATTAGCCACAATTCCTCTTTGATTTTCCTCTTCTAAAAAATCAGAGCCCTCTCTACTTCCTTGGTTTTTCAAAATAGTATGAATGCAAATGCCATCTGAAATGCAGGCACCTGGAAGAGCCAATCTATATTTGTTGCATTCTGCATTTTGAATTCAACATATAAGTGGATTAAAATATATTCATTAGGACCAGTAGTAAGCAGCATGCTAAGTTTTACCCTTGTGGATGCATTTGTTTGAAGGAATTATCACCATCTTATCAATTCACATGTAGTGTCTTATGAGAAATAAACTTCTGGGTTACTAGCATCTATGTTTCCCATGATTGGTGAGATTTTACTAATTCAAACAAGCATCTATATAAATAAACAAGCCTAACTTTACACTTCAAAGAGGCTCATCCCTACATATAATAACCCTAAGAACTTTGGATCATGAGCTTTCTTAGGCTTCAAGTACTCTCCTATATCCTTCAGATCTCACTCACCACTATGCAGCATCCTTCACCTCAGTCCTCTCACCTAAATTGTGATTCAGTCATATATGACTGACAAAGCTATGATGAAAAACCAAATATGTTTATGAAACAAAATTGGTTTCCTCATACTATATACTAATTGCCTGAATAATGACTCAACCTCCTTCCAGCCCAATATCCAGAAGAGTGCTGTGTCTAGGCTATATACTGTACAAATAATGGCTTTGTATGATAATCAAATTTTTCTATAAGATGTTTTTATTAACCAATAGTTTAGCAACCTCTTTCCAGTTTATCTAGGATGTTGCTCCTCTCTTCTTACTATCTTCACAACACATGGTTCACAGTCCTGTGTGTACCCAGCAATGCTCTGCCTCCTCTAAGGCCAGCCATTCTACTTTTCCTTTAACCTGCCATTCTACCTCAACATTATGCTCACCCTAGCTTTCTACTGCAACAAAATGCCTCAAAATAAGAAATCAGTGCATAGAATAATGAACACTGATGTATATTAGCAATGTTCCCTTGTTATTGATATAAAAACAAAAATTTTTATGAAAAAATTAATTATTTGGATACTTACCTATTGTTAAAGTCAGTTTATATCTTCCAGCTCCTGGGTGCAATCCACATTCAAAATATCACCTGCTTACCACCAGGTGGCATTAAGAGTGTTATGTTCTTGTCAGAATTCTTCATGACCTACCACTAAGATGTGGGGAGGCTGGGTGGGTTTCCACTTTAACAGTACGTAAGTATCCAAATAATGAATTTTATTACAAAAATTTTAATTATTTGGAATGAATCTTACATACTTTTTAAGTTAGCGGACTGCTGCACTGAATCAGAATGGTGGATTACTGCAGCCAAAGAAACAACTGCTCAGCCAAACAAACTAAAAGCTTTTTAATGAGCATAAAAAAGCTTCTAAATATTCCTGACTTTTGTGTGATCCTTCCTGTAAAGTAATGTCACCAGACGCTGGAACCACAGCAGGGTGTAAGGCCCTCATAGCGAGACTTATCAGAGGACCTTTACAGGCAAAAAGGATTCTAAATATCTTGTAGAGTACTAGTGACTCCTGTGCCTGAATCTAAAGCCCATAACCAACAGTCCAAAGACAAAAACTACCTTCACATATGAAGGTGTGCTCCTAAACACCAATGTGTACTGTCATGCTCCCAAAATTCAATACCAGGATTTCCTTACAACTAACGATACAAAAACAAGATTGCTCTCAACTTTGGTTTAAGATAAAGTGCCCTGCAGCAACAACAGGACTAAGGGCTTTGCACATCTCATATGAAATTTGAACACTTCACGAATAATGTGCATCAAGAACACAGTTACATCTCCATTGAGCTATGATGATAACCTTCTGAAGCAAAAGATTTTAAAGGATATAAAAAGTCTTGCTTATGGTACAGATGCCATGAGGCTTTACTTTTAAAAACAGTAAAAGCTCAGGAATCAAGTATGTGCACTTACTCAACTAAGCTTCCTATGACATAGGAGTTTGGCCTCCTAACACCACAGTATAAATTCTTTTCTCCTCTTAGGGGTTTAAGCCTGTCCACAAAAATCCTTCGAGCTCTCACTGGACATAACAAAGCCACTTCTTCACTGCTTACTAAGAGTTAAATTAGGAGCTGTTACAAATCTAGGAAGGGCTTTCAACTAAAAGCCCACATACATGAAAGGGCTTGAAGCTCACTAATAGGCTTTGCTGTAGCAAGAGTTAAAAGAAAAAGTGCCTTCAAAGTTCTTACGAGATGCCAAAAGTTAAACTAGGCACTGACACAAATCTGGGAAGGGTTTTCAACTAGAACAAAGCCCACACCCATAAAAAAAGCTTGACACTCACTAATACGCTTTGCCATAGCAAGAGCTAAAAGAAAAAGTGTCTTAATATGGTGGCAAGAGCTAAAAGAATAAGTGTCTTCAAAGTTCTTAAGTGATGCCTTATCCAAAGGCTCAAAATGAGGTAATGTTCAACACTTATGAACTATGTCCAATTTCATCATAAACCATAACAGGAAGATTTGAAATTTCCACCCCAAAAGACTGGAAAACCACCTTCAAATCTAAACTGTGAGTGATATTCCAGTTAGCATGACACAGACCTGAAAACATGTGAAACATCCTTTAATTGCTGAAACAGAAAACTGCTTCGCATAACCTGACATACAGGAAGAACTTAATTAGGAAACCTAGAGCAATAAGGGTGCTGGATATCCCTCTGGACAATCACAAGACCTATAATCTGACCACTGTTATTGATACAGTCTAAGAGTGGCAGGTCTTCTAGACTTAAGGATTGCCTGGCCCCTCTAGAAAAGCCTCCAGCTCGTAACAGATGATTGACATCTCCATGCAGTCAGATGAAGCATGTAGAGGTTTAATGGGATCTTCTCAAATAAGGCTGTCTAAAGAGATCTTTCCTGAAATAGGCAGATGGCGAGGAACATCTACTACACGGAGAGGAAGTTCAGGAAACCGTTCCCTTTGGGCTACCAAGGAGCTATAAAAATCATCCATGTTTTCTGATAAGCTCAATACTTGAGTATTTTCCTCAAAACAGCAAACAGGAAAAGCATAAAGGTCTAGATTCAACCACTCTTGAAGAAAGGCATCAAATGCCCATGCCTGAGGATCCTGACATGGAGGGCAGTGAAAAGGGAGTGTTGTGTTTTGGGAAGTGGCAAACAGACTGATGTACACATGCCCCCCCAAAAGGTTCCACAACTTCTTGCAGACCTATGGAAGAAGAGACCATTCTGACAGAACACCTTGTCCTTTCCTGCTGAGTTGTGTCTCCTTGCCTCGTGTAAGAATGAGGGGTCGAATTGTCGGAATAGACTTGCAAAGCCCATTCCAAACTGCCAAAAGCTCTAGGTTGTTTATAAGCAGCTTGCTTTTCTCTCTACTCCAATTTCCTGACATCAAATGTTTCTCAGAATGGATCCTCAATCTGCCTCTGAGACATCTCAGGGCAATGTGAGGTCTAGGTTCTTGAGGCCTAGAGCAAACACATCAAAATTCTCTCAATAGTGGTAGAAAATTGCCTATCAATCTCTCTGTCAGAAAAACCGAATAAGACTGTCAATTTTCATCCCCAGATAAACAATCAACTTTATCAGAAGAAATATAGATTTGTTGACAGTGATCAAAATGCCTAGCCCCAAAGACACAGAAGGTAACCAAGATCGCCTAAAACAAATTGGCGAGAACAGTAGTCCAAATACAGCACCTTCATACATTCACACTTCTGGATTCGCAAAATTTTCATTGGAACCTAACTAATTTGTATCTGGAATTTTTTCACAGATCTGCAAAATCTGTGAAATCCTCGTAAAACCCTGCTGAAGTGTTTGTGTTTAATTTTTGAAGTAATTTATAAGTTTTCATGCTTTTAAGTGTAAAATTGGTGAGAAAAATTTTGTTAATGAAAATTCTACTCTTTTTGGGGAAAAGTTAAAGACATACAAGAAATCAGTAAGAAACTCCTCCAAAACTACTTTGCTTTCCTAAGGAAACGTTCCTTTTCATGTAAAGTACTGTACTGTACCTTTACAAGATGCGATACCCATTCGCAAAGTTTGTTCCCTTTGGAACGCTAATGGTTACATAATTATTAGAAAATACTGTAGTTAATTTACTATTTTGTAACAGTAATTAATGTTAATGTAAATTTAACACAAAGATTATAAAGTTTCTGCTAGTGTTCATAGTAAGTGCATCAGAGCAAATGCATACTGTATCGGTTTGGGCCGATGACAACGCCTCCATGACAACACACTATTTGCTGGAAGTTTGGAAGTAGCCAATCACACAGCAGGGTACAAACTTTCCTCGTTGCTGATTGGCTTGTAGCCTCGATGCTTTATTAAATATTTTTAATGTGCATATGTAATGTGTGTGTGTGTGTGTGTGTGAGTGGAAAAGAAAACAGCAGCCAGTGAATTGGTAGTGCGTCCTCGACTTACACTGCACTGTAAGATGATTTCCACCGTCACTTACAGTACCATAACTTCATATTGCATCAAGTTACAGCACTGTAAGCGCCGTTACGGTGCTGTAAAACGCTGTTAACAGCGCTGAAAAAGCACTGTAAGATCAAATCGCCATAAGTCAGTGGTGCTGTAAGTCGAACTGTAATTGCGCTAGTGTGGCAAATACCCATTAAGCGATACTGTACTCTATTTTTACGTCAACCATTTATTTCTCTTTTTAAGGGTAATTTATTAAGCTAACTTTTAAATGAAATTAAAAGTGCTTTGGGAGCATGATTAGGGGCATATTGAGGATTTAAACTCTAGAAATAAGACACGACAGCATTTTAATACTCATACCAAACATTTGCGATTCCTCCTGATCCATGACAGGTTCTGGAACCTAACCTCGTGAATGTTCAAGGTATTACTGTGTAGAACTTTGATACCAAGTAGATGAGTCAAACTTGCCGAGGATGCCAAACACAGGTGAATACAGTGCTCCCCCACTTTTTTGCAGGGATAGGTTCGTGAACCCACCGCAAAAATGCAAAATCCCCTCTGAAAATGCTTATGAATGCTTACAGCTGTCAAATACCCTGCACCCCTTAAACTAAAATGCTTATAACTGACTGTTTTAACAGCTCACTGGCAAATTTAATAGTTTAAACAAAAATATACCTTAAATTATCATACTACAACAATTTAATATTTCAAATAAATACACCCAAAACCATCACCCTAAAACACCCAGTCATTTTAGATTAACCCAATATAACCATTACTTTTAAGTATTTACACCCCTAAAATGCTTATAACAATGATTTACTAATTTTCAAGTATTAATATTAATGTAAATATAGCAAAATATCTATAAAATATTTAATACAAATTAAATCTTTAATACAAATTAAATAAATCTGTCTTACAGAAAGTTTGACCGCTAATCAAGTTACCCCTGTATAAGTAAGCTTAGACATTTTCTCTCATAGTACTGTACTGAAGTCCTTCTCTTTTCCTTTTACATTGGTAAAAGCAATTACTGTCACTAGTGTATTAAATACTTTTAATGTGCATAGTTGGAGCTTCTTTCTTCTTTCTTTCTTCTCTCTCTGCTCCTCTCTCTCACTGATAGTGAGAGAGATTGAGCTTATGCATGTATGTTTGAGGTTTGTTTTGTAATGTGAAAGTTTACAGATAACGTAGAATGTTTGTTAATTTTTCGAGACATGCTATGATCATAGGTCTTTGCATTGTCAGGTAGACTGGAAAATAAAATGAAAATAATTAGTAAATCATCGTACGTACACTTGTCAAGCTCATTCGGGGGGGAAGCCCCAGAATGAGCTTGACAGGTTTAACCTATTAAGCTCATTCTGGGGCTCCCCACCACGGAATGAGCTTGACAAGTTTATGTACGATGATTCGCTAATTATTTTAATTTTATTTTCCAGTCTACTTTTATTGAAATGCAAAAAGTTGTATGATTATAGCATGGAAAATATGAAAAAATGAATGACAAAGTAACATCACGTTTACCTATAAATCTATACTGTACAATACAAACAAATAAACATACATGCACAAAAAATCAATCTCTTTATCTCAGAGAGAGAGAGAGAGAGAGAGAGAGAGAGAGAGAGAGAGAGAGAGAGAGAGAGAGAGAGAGAGAGAGAGAGAGAGAGAGAGAGAGAGAGAGAGAGAGAGAGAGAGAGAGAGAGAGAGATATTAGTGGTCAAACATTCTGTAGGACAGATTTATTTAATTTGTATTAAAAATTTTATAGTTATTTTGCTGTGTTTACATTAATATTAACCCTTAAACGCCAAGCCTCTATTTACAAAAACGTCTCCCGTATGCCGGCGGCATTCGGTGAGTTAGCGACCAAGAGGAAAGCTTAAAAATCACAGCACGCTTTAGTTTTTAAGATTAAGAGTTCATTTGGTCTTCTTTTTTGTCATTGCCTGAAGTTTAGCATGCAACCATCAGAAATGAAAATATCATTATCATATATAAATATTGGAATATATGACAGCTAAAAAAAAACTTATAATTGTATAAAAATCGCGCTTGTAAGCACAACGGCAAGCTAATGAGTTAATTTTTTTAGTTGTATTGTACACTAAATTGCGATGATTTTGGTATATAAATAAAATTGTAAAACGATCAGCAACACAGAGAAAATATTATCACAAAATGATGTACGAATTTGTAACGAGCGGACGTAAAAATGTTTTTTCAAAAATTCACCATAAATCGAAATATTGTGCTAGAGACTTCCTTGCTTGTTGAAAATGAAGCACTGATTGAATATTACTAGACTGTAAGTGTTTTTAGCTTACACTGTGGTTTTTCACCATTTGCCGAGTTAAAGTTGACCAAAGTCGAATTTTTCTATTTATCGTGATTTATATGAAAATATTTCAAATTGATAAAGTTACAACCATGAGTTATTTTCGTTGTATTGTACATGAAATTGCACACATTTTCATATAAACCTTTATGTAACGACTAATATAAAACGGTGCAAATATTACGCACAACGACGGCAATTTTCCTGAAGAAATTCGTCGAAGTTAACAAGCAGCAGATCGTAAGGAAAATGCTTTGTGTACAACAAATTCACCATAAATCGAAATATTGTGCTAGAGGACTTCAAATTTATTGCAAATGAAGGTAAACGATTGAATATTACCAGAATGTAAGAGCTTGAAGCATAATTGCGTTTGACCATTTCGTCGATAAAGTTGACCAAGGCTGAAATTTTGGTGCAGTTATCGCATTTATGTGAAAATATTTCAAAACTGATAAAAGCTACAAACTATGAGCTATCTTCTGGTTGTACTTACATGAAATTGTGCACATTTTCGTATATAAAACTTTATGTAACGACTAATGTAAACGATGCAACATTATAATAAACATGATCTAAAGAATTTCTGAGATGTTCGTCGAAAGTTACTGCGCCAAGTAGATCTAAGGAAAAAAGTTTTTTTTCAGAACCACCATAAATCGAAATATTGTGCTAGAGGACTTCCAGTTTGTTGCAAAATGAAGGGTATATGATTGGTTACTTAGAATAAAAAGGTTTTAGCTTACAATTGGTGTTTTTACCATTTCTGTCGTAGTCAAAGTTGACCGGGTGTTGAAATTACAGTTATCGGATTTATATGAAAATATTTCAAAACTGACAAAAGCAACCATGAGTTATTTTTTTTGTTAGCCAGGCATGAAATTGCAATAATATTTTCATATAAACTTCTATAACGTAAGCAATATAGAACAGTGCAAAATTACGACAAATGATCAAAGAATTTCTGGAAATTTTCGGTTTAGTTACCACGCTGGCGTAAGAAAAGTTTTTTCAAAAGTCAAATATAAATCGAAATATTGTGCTAGAGATTTCAATTTGTTGCAAAATGAAGGTAAATGATTGAATATTACTAGAATGTAAGAGTTTTAGCTTACAATTGCATTTTTCGACCATTTCGATCGAGTCAAAGTTGACCGAAGGTTGAAATTTTTTGTAGTCGACGTACGGTACGCCCACTTGGCACCCAACAGACAATTTTAGTTTCCATCGATGATATGTCCAGTAGGCGCTTAAGGTTAATATTTCAAAATTAGTGTAAGTCATTATCATAAAAATTAGTGAATGTTGCTCTATGGAAAAATTTGCAAATTGGTGAAAGTTCCCACGTAAAATTGAAAGACGTTCCACAAAAATCCTCGACAAAGTGAAGCATGAAAAAGTGAAGCACGTAAAAGTGGGGGTCCTCTGCTCTTGTGGTGCTGCACTCGGACCAAGACACAAGATCTTGGAATTGAAAGACCTTCCCTTTAAAGACAAAGCACAGATACTTCCTTGAAAGAAATGTACCAGGATGTGGAAGTACGCCTCCTACATGTCAATAGAAATCATCCATTTACCTTCCAAATGGCCTCCAAGACTGGTGTGAAATGAATGGCCCATCAAAAACTGAGTAAAGTGAACTTGTTGAGACTGGAATGAATTGGTTGGACGACTGATTAGTCGTCCAACCACAGGAGAACTTTGATACCTAGAACATGACTTCATCTTGCAAAAGACACCAACACACAGGTGAATACTAGGGTGCCATTTGGGATTAAAGCACAGAGCTTAGAATTGAAGACCTTTCCTTTGAAGACAGAGCACAGATACTTCCTCACCTCAGGATGTATTGGGACATGGAAGTGAGTGTCCTACACATCGAAAGAAATCATCCATTTGCCCTTCAAAATGGATGCCAGAACTGAACTGAATTACTCCATCAAAAAAGGAGTATAATAACAAACTTGTTGGAGACTGAAAATGTCCGATGCTACCTGGGTGAGAAACAGGCATTACACAGCTATTCCTTTGTGGTCAGCCAAGAGTTATTTTGTTCAATCTGAAATGCCAATAACACTTAATGGCACACAGATAAAAAGCTAGCTTCAAATAGCTGGTAAGATTTTAATTAGGTATTCAGATACAAATTATTTTAGTGTTTAGATTATAAAAATTTTTGGCCTCTGACTTAGTTATTGTTTTGTTCTCTAAAACCAATCAATCAAAACACTGCAAACTCTGTATAACTAAACCAAATTAACATATATGTTATTTAGTTCATCAGCTATATTACTTATAACTTTCACCTGTAATTCCATATATATTTATCATACTTGAAACCCATAAACAAAGTTACATAATAGTAATTGTTATCAAATGCTCATTATTGGAAAACTGTTTTATGATGGATGGATACCAAAGTTACATAATAGTAATTGTTATCAAATGCTCATTATTGGAAAACTGCTTCAGATGGATGGATACCAGACAGTTATAATGCATAGTGGTTAAATACAAAATAAACAAACAATTTTTATATAATACTAGTTCTACTCAACGTATTTAGTATCTCTTACTTTTTTAAATACTGTATTAAATCATCAATCTTGAAAGTTAGATTCATATCGGACCACTAACAACTCACTCACTCTGGTACTCTAAGGCATCTCAGTGACCACGACTGCTTGCACACTCCTCCACGCTTCCCTATTAAGTGCTGCATCTCCAGTTATTCTCAGGAACCTCCATTCCACCCTCTTAGATCTCTTAATGCATTATCTTTCCACCTCATCCTCAGTCTCCCCACAGGTCTTCTCCTTATACTGATCCTCCATAACCACTTTAGGGTATTTCTGCCTCTTCCACCTGGGCTGCCAGCAGCCTGGTTAAATCTTCACGCTCATGTGTTTTTCTCCAGAGACCTTCATTTATGTTGTAAATGGGACCTGTTAATTTAAGCATAATGCTGTTTTGAAACCAGCAGTCTCTGTTGTTGGACATTTAGTCACATCCAGGTCAAGCATAAGACTACTGTCCTGATGTATTTAGAAAAATTCTTATTTGATAGACCTTGTGAAGATGTGTCTTCTCTTTAAAAAGATGTTGCAGACTGGAGAAGCGTCTGTTCCCTGATGTAATTCTAGCCAGATACTTCTCGCCATCTCATTTCTGGAAGTTTATTTACTTCCTCACGTTTCTATATATTTACCTTAATTTTATTGGGTTGCTGTTGCTGTTGGTTGTTCGACAATTCACTTCATTTGTAAAAGACACTGATCTCTAGTCCCACTTCTGGCAGCAGTTTCTTTGAATGGTATATACAAATGTTCCATATCTTGTATATTCAAAGCCCATGAAATCAATATCATCTGCAAATGCAAACACTTTTGGTGCAATGGTATTTCTAAGATAACCCCACCTCAGCTTCATCGATACTGCATAATTTTTCTAAAAATTAGATTAAAACAAACTATTCTTGTAGCATACCTTACCAAGTTTATGTTTTTCTGGTATATCAAATTTCTTCATAATATTCTACACTGATGGTCTATGGATGCTATAATATGCTTGTTTAAAGTCTAAATAAACTCACAAATCTATCAACTGTTGATCTTCCATTTCTGAATCCATACCATATATGCCAAATGCTGTCTCTCTATGGAGGTTCTAATTTATCTTCATAATTTTGCTACACTCACCAATAACAGGTTGGTAGAAGTGTAATCCTCTATATTTAGCAGAGTTTGTCTTATCTCCTTTAATGTACCAGAACAATGTTGCCCATTCTCATGTTCTTGGCTTCTCTTATGTTCTTCAAATCTTTATTATAAACTCAAAGATCTTTGAGTGTAATACCTTGCCATCATTCTTGAGGAGCTCAGCTGGTATGTTACCTAAACCAGGTGCCTTATTCTTCAGGCTACTGATTACATTCTTCACACCTCTTAGAGTTGGTTCCTCCACTCTCAAACCTGGTGCCTGTACATGTCTCTTCCAGGATTTACTTAGTCTTCCATTCAACAGCTTGCAGAAATAGTTCGCCACATCTCCAGTACTTGTCCCCTCTGTACAGGCAGTCCCCAGTTATCGTGCGGGTTCCGCTTCTGAGGGTGTGATGATAACCGAAAATTGTTGCTAACCAAAATTGGCGATTTGGCAATTTTTGGGGTTATCGTGCCTAAAAGCGCATTTTTGGTTATCGCGCCTGTTAGGTATGTATCGCGCCAGTACCCAATTATCATAACGGTAGCAGTTCGTGTTACGCCGGCGCCAGACAAGCCATAAAACCGATCACTATTAACTGAGCCCGCCGTTAACCGGGACTGCCTGTACTGTAATACTAATTGGCATTTCTTCATTATTCTGCTTCTTGTTTGCATCCATTCCTTTATTTCCTGATATCCGTATAGCCTTCCTCATCCTACCATTTCGCGTTTCTGTCCACAGCCTAGTCATTTAATGCATTCTTCTTTCTACAAAAGTAGAAGAAATATGGATGGATGAATCATCAGCAGAAGTGAACAGTAATAGGTAGATCAGAAGAGGTTAAAATAGGAAAACAAAACCCTGAGAAGTATCACTAGACAAGGAGAAGGGATACCATGTTGTTCCTTCAACAAAACATACAAACAAGCTACAATTAATTTTACAGATGGAAAAAAGTCAAAAGCATAAAGTCTGCCTAACAGGCTTATGGCATACATGTCAAATACCTTACATATATCAAAGACAAGTCCTGCAGAGAGAAGATTACCAAACCTCAGTGAGATAATACAAGGGTCATCAGCAGGTCTTGTGTTATGGAACCTATATATTCAAAAGAAGTAACTCAACTTGTTAAGATACGGATAATGAGAGTTGAATTGCTTGAATACTAAAGTGATAGCAAAGATGAAAGATCAGACAGTGACTGAAAGGAATATATCCACTGTCTTTTTGTTGGGATGGGATAAACTGGTGCACATATACCATAAGAGGGACAAGTGCAGGATTTAACAATTTCCATTAACATTACAGGAATGAACTGGCCCTTAGCCCTTCTTATAACACACCCAAAACGTCTACTTTCTAACTGGTAGATACTTCATGTCTCCACAAGCTGGTTTGTAATATGATATTCCCAATGTACTCCTGCCATTAATCATAGTTTATTTTCTTTTCAAGTACCCATGTCTGTTGCACAGAGTAGTAAAGGCCTTGTCAATGCACCAAACATTCTTCATATACCGCAGTCCCCGGTTACCGGTGGACTCGTTATCGCGTATCAGGTTTACGGGTTTGTTCATGAAAATCGTCAATTTCGACGGTGAAATTGCTCGATTTCCGCCACTCGCGCTGATAATTGGGGTATTGGTGCCGATACATACCTAACAGAGACGCGATTCTCCAGTTATAAGCTACCGATACCCAGTTACTTAAGCTGATAAGTGCCAATAACCGGGATTGACTGTATACACTAGTGTGATAATTCTTATTTCTGGATATCTAGTAATCCTCCTTCCATTTTATTAAGGCAGTTAGCTTTTTCTCTTTTTATTTTACCTAAATGCCAGTATCTTGACCAAGTGGTCCTTATCCAGCTACTGTAATAGTGAAAAGACTAAGAAAATTCATGCAAACAGCTCCTTCCAATTGTATAACCACAGAAACAGTGAGTGGGAGAAAAAAGATAGAATTATTTGTGTTCAAGATTTCTAACCAGACAACCAAAAGTAGGAAACACAAAGGATGGAGATAAATCATGCACCAGCTCCTCACCAGAAACTGACAAGCAGTAGTTAAACTATGGATCTGAAGACAAAAATTTATAACTGAAGAGACACCCATATGCCTGCTGTGTCTTATCAACATTATAGTAAAAGGTTTCTGGATTTAGCTACCAAAGCAACAAAGAACCTGTGGAAAATCAAGGACAAAATATTAGGGTCAGTCACTGGATTTGTTCTTCAATGAGAGGTGAATACTGAGCAAGAAAAGGTTGAGAAGTTAAAACTGTTGGGAGAGACGAAACAGAATGGAGAGGCAGAAAGCAACAGCACTGGGCCGAAGGGGATTCACAAAGCATACCGTACCTTTAGCACATATGCAAAATACAGCATGTAAGTCACAATGTAAGAGGTAACCACCTATAGAACGCCACTGGCAGAGGGAAATACACGTAATGTTATAGATCTTCAACTAAACATGAAACAGCAAAGGTAATTTTTACAAAATTGTAAAAATATTTCTTGTTGGTCTACTTCCTAGAGACAAACTAATAGCTCTCATAAGACAATGGCTTTCTATCTCCACAGGGACACTTCTAAATTTTACCATTGGTAGCTTCAGTTGCCTCCCCGAGTCCTGGAACTGAATCCAATTTATGAGTCACTTCTGTTTGTTTACTCTGAAAACATTTAAGCATCTTCTGATTTCAACTTGTTATTTTCACACTGACTCAACATATCCACTTCAGCAACTGAAAGACAAAATGTAAATTACATCAGGTTTTAAACATACAGAGAAAAAATGGTGATTCAAAATTCCCTTAACTTTTTTAACTTCTTCAGGAGCTAAACATTCAGCAAAGTGGTAAGCAAACCAGATAAATTTTTTCTTCATATGGGTATGATTACCAGTTAGTTAAATTATTACTCATACAGAAATAAATAAACAGTGAACCAAAGTTGTCCAGTTAATATTACTACCTCAACTTATATTTTAATCTGTTGATGAACTGAATCTTAGAGCAGTTCTTGACTGCTACTGTGTAAGATCAACATTAAACAGTCTATTTACATAAGGAATTTTAATATTAAAAATTTTGGAAATTATTCACCTGAGACTTAATTTAACAGTTTTAAGCAAGAAAACTTCATGTACTGAACCACAAAAATATTTTGGCAATTAGGTAGGCTCCTCTAGTCTTGACTCATTGTCACTGAAACTAAAAATTCAGTATTCTCTCTGTACAGGCAGTCCCCAGTTATCAGCAGACCGGTTATCGGCACCTGGTTTTACGGGCGCTTGTTCAGCTTACCTAAAATTGGCTGCATTGCGCTGCCAACATAGCGCCATTGCCATTTGCACACAATCGGGCAATGGAGCTGATACATACCTAAATAGAGTAAAAGCCGTAGCCTGGTTATCGGTGCCAATAAGCTACGAAATCAGTACTTTAGTTATCAGCCATTCGCTTATCACCACACCATTGAATGGAATCCCCCATTAACCGGGACCGTTTGTAATGCAAAGATAAAGACTAAAGTAAATTCTGCACGACTTAGATCCTGTCACTTTTAACCTCAACATCCCTTCAGATCATAACCGTGTATTCTTAGTTAATTCCCAAATTGATACCACAACCTTCTTTTCACATTTACTGTATACACTGTTCTGACACTGAAAAGGAAGAGATAACGAAGCAGTAAGTGATCCAATATTTTGGCAGTTTATCAACATTACTGGAGTAAAACATGAAGTTTGAGACAGAAGGTATAAAATGTTGGTAAAGTAGTTATAAGAAAATCATTCAAGAATGGTATGGAATGCTCTGTCGCTACATACAACATACAGCATGACAGATAGAAGAAAATTGCAGAAAAAAAGTTTGTAAAAGGGATGTTGTATGTAAAAGAAACAATAAATAACTCATGAGGAATTAAACCAGAAATAATTAATATGACAATGATAGTGGGAGAGAGGTTGATTTGTATATGCACTGAAGAAAATATAATGGATGATGTAGGTAGGTAGAAGAGTTAGATACAAAATATGTGAAGCAAAGAGGGGAAAACAGTGTGTGCAAAAGATTGGGAAGAGACTTGGAGTATCTTATAAGAATGTAAACAGCTATAGTTTATGAAAATGGAGTGTGGGTATAGAATGTCAATGAATGAATGTTGGACCTACTGCACTATGATAAATTGTTGTGTAGCACAAAATAATATAGAATTACACAAGGGTGTGGATAATTTAGAAATGTTCTAGATGCCAGAACAAAATACAGTAATCTATAGAATGCTTGTTAGATTAAATGAGACATACTGGAAAAGATTGGCCTTGGTGATCCAGGCACGAATGATGGCGCAAGACAAAAGTGAATGCTGCAGCATGTGGAGGCAGGTGAAACCTGCTGATGACCCTTGTATATAATTACATACAGAATACCCTGTAGCCAAAAATGTAAGAATAACCTTAAAACTACCAAATTAAAAAGAAATTTGTATTTTTCCCTAACATAAAAACCTGGGTTACTCTCATATATATATATGGAGTAATCTGGGCGCTTGTCTCACTCAATGTTACTGTAATCATCTTCTGGAAAATCTCAAAGCAGTACCTTCCGGGCCGCAAGTGACCTGATCAACTGCCTTGTCTCAATGTGAGTCAGCTCACGCAGGTACACTCCCTCCTAGAAGGAGTGAGTATTCGAAACTATGTGGGGAGGTACGAGGAGGGTAAATTTACTTATATAGAAGTATAGGTTCAGATGTTACTTAAAAATAATAATAATTTTTAATTTGGTATTTCTGTCTTTAACAAGTACGTTAAAATCATGCTTTCATATATACGGAGCCTCATCTGATGCATGTGGAGGATGATCTTCTTCTCAAGTAACTCAGGAAGTGTTCCCACAAGGTACCTAACAATGCAGGTGTATGCTGTGTGTACCTCGCACTTACCACGGCCCCACATGCTTCCAATGACACCTTCCTCCAGACAGAGCCCTCTGGGCCTTACTCCTGTCATATGCCCTGAAGGCGCTACTACCAGGCCCATGTGGCATTTGAGGATCTGCATGTTATATCCTTATAGTAGAAAGAGGTGAATGTCATCTGCTCTCTTCCAGACCGCAGGTTGGAGGAGATCTGCTGTGGCCAAAGTGGCATGCCCTCCCACTCACTAGCTAGAAGTATGTGCCTCTTAGCTCTCACTTCTTGGACCTGTACTTAAGAAAAGTCTCCGACAGGCTGGTCTGTGTGGAGGGCTGTATGTTTGAGGTAGGCTCCCAGGGCTCTCACCAGGCATACTAACACCTCTTCCTATTTACCCCCTAAGAAGTCCTTTAATGAGGGGATCGAAAAGCCATCAAAACTTGGGTCGTGTGCAGAGGGGCTCTGGGTCTTCATCACAAACTCTAGGAGGAGTGTGAAGCCAATCGACATCCACCCATGGGTGTGGGTAATGTCAGAGAGAGGCATGCTCCTCACCTCTGAAGCCAATGCCAACAGAAAACTGCTTCATGGTCAAGTCCTGGTCTGACGCCTGATTGGTTTGGTGGCGGTTGGTCTCAGGGAGGCTAGGAACCTTGAATATGATCCACCAGGGGGTTTTAATCACCAGAGGGAAGGAGCAACTCTTCAGTTTCTGATCACCGCCTGACAGGTCCCAGCATACTGAAAGGTCTATGCCCCTCAGTTTAAACACTTAGCCAGGGCAGCCCTATGACTTTTATTGCAGACAAGGAATGGGACTCCTCTCGATGCAGGAAGAGAAGTTCTGCCATATCCTCAAAGTTGTTTTGAAGGGATGGAGACCCCTCCCATTGCACTAACGAAGGAATGCATTCCATTTTCCTAGGTGCAGACTGAGGGACAAGGGCATGAGGGGATTGGCAATGACCTCTGCAACTTCTCCTGAAAAGCCTTTCTTTCTAAGGAGTTGCGGATAGCCTCCACCCATGAAAATGGAGGGAGGCCATTGCCTCATGGTAGTGCACATCACCCAGGAGCCCAGCAGGGTGAGTAGGGGGAAGCTGGCCTGCAGGGTGGAGTAGGGGAAGCGCCTTGGCATGTCCACTCAGCAGGTGGAGAAAGTCAAGGTCATTCTCAGGCCCAATACAAAACAGCCTGCTGACGACTTTCCTAAGTTGGCTGGAAGAGGGAAGGCATGCCACATCCAGGTTTTCCCATGGTGTTGGAAGGTTACATCCTGCAGGACACTTTGGTCAGGGACCAGGGAACAATGTGGGGTAATCTTGTTCCTTGCCGTGGCAAACAGGTCCAATGTGGGGCCCTCCCTCAACTTGGGTAACTTTCCACTAAGCTCTGTTCTAATATCCATTCTGTTCCCAGTAAAGGCAGTGCCCGGTTATCGGCGGGGGTTCCGTTCTGAGGGTGTGATGATAACCGAAAATCGCCGATAACCGAAAATCAGTGCCTCTGTTAGGTATGTATCGGTGCTGGTAAGCGGAAAGCAGCGATTTTTGGCACCAAAAATTGCTGATTTTCATCGCCAGACAAGCCCCATAAAACCTCATTGCCATTAACTGAGCCCGCCGTTAACTGGGGACTACCTGTATTTGGTCAACCCTGTTTGGTTGGTCCATCAAAATGTTCTTCTTCCTGGGGGTGTACCTGGCTGCCAGCACCAGTCCCCTGATCTCAGACCACTCACACATTTCCACTGCTAAGTCGTTCAGGTCGCGGGAAATTGTGCCTCCTTGCTTGTTTACGTATGTGACCACTGAGGTCTTGTGCAACCATGGACTTTCCTTAGAGGAGATCTCGGAAGTGTTGGAGTGCCAGTCAGACTGCTCACATCTCCAAACCATTGATCTGTTGCTGATGCTGCTCCTCAACCCATGTCCCGGAAACACACAGGCCACGCAGGCGGGCACCCCAACCCCTTCAGGATGTGTCTGAGTATACCAGCCATCTCCTGGCAGACAACTTAACTGGTACCCCACGCAGGTGGTTTTCTGGGTCCCTCCAACACTGTAGATCCTCCAGTCCCTTTCTTGTCACCAGGTGGCCCACCAGTACTTGCCACTTCTTCACTGGCTGGCCATGGTTGGACAGGATTTGGTTAACTTCTGTGTCGATCACCATAGCCAGGTACTTGATCCTCTGTTTTGGTACTAGGTCTGACTTTATGGGGTTGATCAGGATTCCCAAGTCCCTGCACAAATCCAGAATCTCGTCCTTGGCCTTTGCAGCTTTCTCTGACACCAGTTGAAACATTCGGGTGAAAATCCAGGGGACTGTTGCGAGGCCAAAGCAGAGGACCCTGAATTGGTATGTGACCTCCTAGGAGACAAACTGCAGGAACTTCCTGAAGGAGAGGTGTATTGGGATGTGGAGATACGCATCTTGCAGGTCTAACGAGACCATAAGTTTCCTTCCCTGATCACCACCAAGAACGACTGCTCTGTCTCCATTTTGAGCAGTGTCAGTCACAGGAAGCTGTTCAGGGTTGACAGACCTATGACAGCCTCCATCCACTCGATGCTCTCCACCAGGAAGAAGTGGTTGCAGAAGCCCAGTGTGTTGTCCTTTAAAACTTCTATTACTCCCTTCAGTAGAAGTTTTAGAGAACAACACACTGGGCTTCTGTAGCAAGTCTCCCATCTCCTGCTGCAGGGCCCTCCCCCTGGGCAAGTCACTCTGGTAGGAGGGGAACTCAAACTATTCTGATGCCAACAGTGGCTTTTGCTCGAAGGGGAGGACGTATCCCTTCCTGAGAGTTTGGACATCCACTCCTCTGTCCCCGTACTGCTGCCACACTACCCATTTGTTCCCCAGACAACCTCCAACCTTCAGCAGGTCTGGGGTTAGGAGGCTCCAAGTCTCATCTAGAACCTGCTCTCTTCGCCATTCTGTTACGTCTTTCAGTTCGGAGGGGCTGAGTGGCATGGAATGCCTGGCTGCCTCCTTCCTAAGCTTTCCCTTGGGGGGCTGCATAGCCCTGTTGCCGAAATTGCGGAGGAAATGACGGTCTTGCAAAAGTGGAAGCCTACCTCAGCCCTTCAGGGCCAGTGAACCGTGCTCTCAGGACCGACCTAAGCGAGACCAAGGAGGGGGAATCCTTTAGTGTCTTCTCTCTTCTCCATCACCACTTGGCTCAATACAATGTCAAAAAAGATCTGGTAACACTGGGCCGGGCACTCGGAAAGAGGCGCCATGTCCCATATAGCTACAGCATAACTACAAGAAGTGGAGAAACACGACTGGCAGTGGGCACTTGGCACTCGGAAGCAGGCGTGCCATGCCAGGTTAGCATAATTTCATAGTATCGAATGGCAAATAAGATCTGATAACACTGCATCCGGTGCTCAGAAAGAGCCGCCATGTCCCATATAACTACAGCGTAACTATGAGAAGGTTGTGGGCTAGTAGTGGCCTTCTATATTGCCTAAATGGAATTGGATCTGAATGCCGACCCACTTGTAGGGTTTTAAGCGGCCTACAAGAATCCAGGAATCACTTCCTGTGTCACCTGTCCGTGTCTGAATCATTGGAACTGACATCACTGCAGGGCCTTTAGTGGCATGGTGGTTGAGTCGTGGGTTGCCTCTATATAAGCGGGAGTCTTGCAGCAGAGGGTAGGCCTGATCGCTGACAAGATATACACAAGTGCTCTTGCCTGCCATTTATATGATAATTATCATAATGTATGATTAAACTGCCATTTGTATGATAATTATTGGAATGTATGATTAAACTGCCTCTGGTACGATACCTTCAACTATCGTACGTTTATGTGACAATCTGAGGTATCTGTACAAAAACTTGGTGAACTCTTAATGAGATGCCTTTTCAATGACTGTCTGACGGCACTTGGGATCGTGCCATGGGCTCAAATAAGGGAGCAAGTACCCATGTACAAACCACATCAGCCTCCTTTGGACTTGGTACGTCTTCTCCCAGGGTTGGGGGAGCAGGACAATGACACTAGTCCTACTGACACGTGGGACTGTACAACAGGTGTGGTTGAAGGGGCGATCACCCATGGGCAACAACACCAACCTCCCTTGGACCTCCAGTATGACTGCCCCCAGGTTTAGGGAAGTATGACAGGGACCTTTGTCTAGGATAATCGGCATGAACAAATAGCCACCTCCTCCACTAACACTGCATTGTCACTTGTCACCTTGCAGGAAGTGGTGCCGTCTGAATACGTTTACCATTAACGCATTCAGTGACGCACTTAACTCAGCCACTGAATCCACTAAGAGACAGGTGGAAGAGAAAATCTGACATGAAAACGGGAATGGTTCTATTCCCGCCACCCAGCGGCGGGTATGGTAGATCACCTGACCTACCTGTCGCGTGTGCCGCGAAATTTGAATTTCTGTCGGGAACGCTGGAGACTATAGCTAAGTATATATCTGCCGGGTAAGTATGTACAAAACTTTATTTTATCATAAAAATATCATTTTCGGGATTCCATACACAAAAAACATATGTTCCACAGTTAAAACTAACAATTTTTAAAACTCGAGTTTAAAAATAAGCACTTAACTTTCGTGTTTGGATGTTTCCATAATACTTGCTGCTTTACACTTGAAACAGTAAGGAGCACTGACGGGTTAATACATATCACTTGTGCTAGAAGAGGGTAATGGAGTTGGTCTTTTGCCTGCCCGGTCGTAAACAAGATGGCAGACGCGCATGCTAATAGTCACTTCTTGCAGTTTTGACGTAGGAAAAACTGGGTTCAGCTTTGCTGAAGATAAGGAAAATGCCCTCTTATCTTTGAGTCCATTATACTCTATCACGTGTCATAGTGTTTTCATTACGACACAATACCCAGCTAGAAAAATATTTCTTTGATACTAGTCTAGTCACCATGGGAGCACTGGCACACCATGGGGGTAACTCCTTTGAGGACGAGACAGCGACTACGCTATCAAAAATACATAGAGTAAGAGATTGCAATTTGAGTAAATGTTGAAGAGAGTTGAGTTGAGAATCTTATGAGACATAGGCAGGTTTCTGAAGAGGTAGAGCAATTCTGTTGCCTTGAGAGTGCGCTAAACTGTGGAGTCTTAAGTTTGGATGAAATGGAGAGAGAAAGCTAGATTCCTGGTCAATAAGGATGTCCCATAAGTAGAGAGATAAGATTTGTGATGGGTACATAGGCCTGTACTACTCTGAACAGCAAAAAATATAGGCACTGACAAGGGGATTTTGAAAATGTATGACCATGGAATCTTAAGATTCATGGCTGGGTACAGTCGAAGATCCTACTGCAAACGTGGTATCAAGAGGCTGGGAGAAGATAGAGCTCAAAAACTCAGATGGTTTGGACATGAGATGAGAAGGGATAAGGAACAGTAGGTCAAAAAGCAATAGACATGGAAGTAGTAGGATGAAGACCTGTACGGAGGCATAGGATATCATGGAGAAAAGGATAAATGAAGACCTAGACCTGATGGGAATTCAGGCTGAAATAGCAAATGACAGAACAATGGAGAAAACTCTTCATGTTTAACCCCCTTAAATGGAAAATTGGCATAAATTGTTTATGATGGTAACAATGAATTTATATTCTCTTGAGTCATGTACCTAACTTTTAAGTCACGTATTAATGATTGTTGTAGAGAGGAAGCCATAAAGGAGTGTGGAACATGAGGCCCTTGGAATATGCTCTTTTTATACAACCTGTGTTAACAGTAGAATCATGAGAAGTGATTTTGAAGATTGAAAGTCATTGTAAGCAAAACATGCTTATAGTAAAGGAGAGAAACTGTGGGGATGCTGTAGGAGAGGTGGAAAGGTAACTGCCGTACAATATTGAATGTAGCAGATAGTGTCACAGGGGATGGTCAGGATTGTAAAAGCATGAAGATTATGATGCCTATGACCAATCTGAAGAGAGGAAAACTTTTTTTCTGGTGGAAGGGTGTACTTTGGAGGAAATAATATATTTTTGTAGCTGATGAAGCTGGTATTGAGAGTTCACGGCAGTAAGAAGAGTACCAGCACCTGGGTTAAAAAGGATACAGAATACTGGACAAAAGGTGAATAAAAGCATCCCTCAAGTAAACTGGACTCAAATCTATGACACATGGACAGGGTAACTTATGAAGACAGTACAAGGTCTTGAATTAAAAGAAAAGGGCTTAGATTCATAGCTGAGTGCATTGGGAGACCACATTACAAGTGAAGGAGTTGCCAAGAAATGTGATTCAGAGGCTGGAAAATAGTGAGAGAGCTTGTAAAGTGATATTGTGAACATGTGATAAGACAGGGAGGGAAATAGTAGGAAGCAACAGGAAAACTCCAATAAAAAGACCTAAAAATAATTGAAAAAGAACATATGTGAAGATCTGGGGTGGAGGAAAATTCAAGTAGAAAATGCACTAAAATAACATGTTACAGAGAACTCATTTTGCATCTATTTTGTGATTCAGATTTTTTTACCTATATTATAATGGAGTTTTAGGCTATGGAAATGAATTTGTTGTAACCAACATAAATTTCATGTTATTTAATTACTGTATCAATAAATGGAAACTGCTGTATAACAAAATCTGGAATAATATTGCAGTCAGGTTTTGATATGGAGGTGTAACTCATTGGCAACATTTAAAAATGGAGGCGGTTGTTATATTAGTTGTCATTATTAGATATGCCTTGCAGCAGAAAATTTGTTTCAGGTGCTGCAAGATTCATGTGTTTAGTTAAATATTTCAATCTTTATATTCTTTCAGGAAAAGTGTAGAATCGAGAGCCATGAAGTTGCTGTTTGGGACTTATGGGTATATCTTGTTGAACATTATGAGACATTACCTGATCCCACACTGCCTTCTACAGCACTACACATGGCGTTATCTACTGCAGCAACATCCTCTACAACACCTCGTCTACTCCACCAAGTCTTAAGAGGTGTTGAAAGACTAGTATTAGTTCAGCAGTTGTCAAGTAATACTGTTGAAGTCATTTTTAAATTGGTTATGGATTTGGTGTTGAACTGTTCACCCTCAACATCTTTAGCAGCTCTTCCATTGTTTATCACAGCACTATATGCTAATGTAAGGAACACTTCATCTCTCATACATGATATAGGAGGGGATGATAAGTCCTCTGACCCAGAAACACTCCTCCTTGTGATGGAAAAACTTTCTGTTTTCTTTGATCGGATCAGGGTTGGTTACCCACATGAAGCAGGTGTTATTGCTGGGTTGCTTGGTCCATGTCTGTTGGATGTTCTTCCTGCTAGTCAGATTTTAAACAAAGTAATTACAGAATATATATCCAGTCATCAACCTCATCCTCATCTCTTGGCTTCAACTTTGTTTCAAGTGTTCGAAGGAGCCATAAGTGAGAGTGGTGAGGGGTTAGTCCAAGAATGGGTTCTTCTGTCTCTTAAACTTCACTCAACGCAGTCCCATTTCACTTGCTGTTTGGTGCTTAACCTGCTTTTTCATAGCAGCATCTAGTAATAGATGGCTCAGAGCAGCATTCCCTTCTGTTCAGGCCCGTCTAGGAAAGCTGGATATGCGAGACATTCAGATATTCTGTTTGTCTGCTTCCCATTTCCGTCAGAGTTTAGCTACCCAGGACCAAAAGGACAAATTTGAAGCTGTGTTTCAAGCAGTTGCTACTCCTGGCTCACCCTATCAAGAATTATTAGATTGTATAAAAGAGTAAGACAAATTAGATTTTTTCTCCTTTTACACTTACAGAGGACTTAAAAGTGTTGGGAGTGAATACACTGATTTTGTAGTATTCAAGTTTTTCTAGATATGGCTCTAGTGGGTGATCAGTATTGCCTGTACAGTACTCTAATATTACAAATTAGAATCTCCTATTCAGTGCACTGTAGCCCCATGTTGCCAGGATGGATATAAAGTGAATTTTTAATTGTGTATGATTGTTTATTATAATTTGTAAAGTTTTGTAACCTTTATGTATAGGTGTATATATATTCATACATTATACATATTCTCTGGAATAATTTGTTTCAATTAACAAATATTCAGTTAGACATGATTAAATAGTGATTGTCGAATAACGATATTAATTTTTACATCCTTTGGTCCTAATAAAAGAATTACTCATAAGTTAATACATTACAGTATAGGTAACAGCCAATCTGGATATTATTTAAATGATTTATGTTGGAATAGTCCATATTTGCTTTGCTTGGCTGTGATATATAGTAGGTTGTATCACGAGGGTGTACGATGTAAGAGACTGTCAGAGATTAAGGTTATTCTTTATGAAGAGAGATTAATTGTAAAGCTTATTATTGTATATCTATGAAGCAACCATTGTAAGTTTGTATTTTGTATATATGTATATGAAACTTTCTCTGTTCAGTCATTATGTTAACCTTGATTTATGTCATGCTGCATAATCCCTATTGCGTATTGTAAAGGAATTTTGAGGTTGGTCACTTGTTATGGATAGTAACATTACGAGCTTGACCTTCAAGCTTTATGTTTTAGTAGTTTCTTGTCTCATTTTTATTCTTGTCAAATTAATAGAGTAGAATTCAAATTGTCTGTTTATACCATTCCATCAGCTCTTGAAGCCTTATTAGGCTAATCAACCCAATGATATAGTTATGTTCTTCATAAAATTTATTTTCTTTGTGTGTAGATCTTAAATAGTTTTGTATTCTCAGTTGATATAATTGAATGCAAGGGCTTTAATGAAGGTAGGGACTGGTTTCAACTCGTTATCACATACATTTGAACAAACAAGTGATGTGTTTGCCAGTAGTATGTGTCTATAGGATATCGTTTCATAGATCAAGGTTCCAGTGAGATTTGCAGTTCTTTTGCTGTAAAAATAGTTTGGCCTGCTGTATGTGATGCAAATGATAGGAGTGCAGTGATTGTGGAATCAGGGAAAATGCCTTGTAAATTTTATTTGGTCATAGTTTTGTTTTTGCAGCATTATACATTAAATTTCATAAATGCTGCAATTTCATTAATTTCTGTTTCCATACCCGATTATTTTTTATTGTTCAGTTATCAGAAATAATAAAAGATTATTTTACAGTGCACAAGAATTTCATTTACATTCTTCCTTTTGTTACTGTATGATATTTTGAGTGCATACTGAAAAAGACATTTTAGTGGTTTAACTGAACTTTCATTTAAATGGTGCCTTGTAAACAGTCATATTAATGGACTTAATCTATTCCAAAAGGCTGTCCTTTTAACTGATCTCTCCTTCAGCTGGGCTTACTTTCCAAAAAGAAATTAATTTAACATGCCTAGCATGCAAAAATTATACAAAAAGCACACAAAAAACAGAGAAAATAAGTGGAAATTTATTCTCACTTTACCTCTAATTGTGAGTTGATGGCATATGTGGTAGGTCTTGAGGGAGGTAAAAAAGAGAGGTGTTTTTGTTTGGAAGGTGAGTCTCCTTCCATAAAAATGGCAGGCAACTGTCCTGGGATTGTTTCTCTTTTCTGTCCCTTATCCTGCTTGATCTTATCCCCTTCAGTGTCTTGTTTCTTTCTCACTGAAAGCCGTCCAAAGATTTTATCTGCCTTTGTTTTAAAAAGTTCTTAAAGTGATATACAGTACAATATTGTCATCCAGCAGTTTACAGTATAGTTTGCTACAACCTTATCAGGGTGATATTTTCAGGGAAACTGCACTTTCCCAATTTGCACTCATTTCTTTGATCAATGACTCCTTCTCTGAGGAAAATTGCTCATCTGTTGTCTGTCGCTCTGCAGGTCCTGCAGTTCTGTAGTGAGCTCTGCTTTGTGCTCTTCCACATCACCATTATTCACCTCCAGTCCCATGGACTTGACAAAACACTCATCCTCCACGACAAGCTTAGCCTCAAGGCCTTCACAGACCCTTTCTGTTATGGCATCTTGCAACAATTTCCTCCATGCAAGAGTTCATGATCCTCCAAGAGACTTTACCCCAGGCTTAGTCTGAGGCTTAAGCAATGGACAATATTGGGGCCAGTCTTCCAAAACTCTGAGCATTAACTCTGGTCAAAAGTCACTTCAAAGTACCTTTCAGACAGTGCTTTGGTGTAGTTTCTTATAGTCTGAAATTACCTGCTGGTCCATGGGCTGGATGAAGTCATCTCAGAGGTATGAACTTTGCTCTTATGAAGTTACTCTTGCAGCAACATGGCCTTCAAGTCTGGAGGATGAACAGGAGCACTGTCCAGCACAAGAAGGACCTTCAGAGTCAACTGTTTTTCCTCAAACGTATTGCTTGACAGTAGGGCCAACCACTTCATTCACCCATTCAGTAATAAAATGCCAGGTTACCCAAGCCTACTGTTAGTGTTCCATATCATACTTAATTTATTTTTCTTTAGAGCCCTTGGGTTCTCTGAGTAGTTGACAAGCAAAGGCTTCGGTTCAAAATCTCTACTTGCAATGCTTTTCCTTCATTGGCTAGTGCCCAGGCAGTGACTTCTCTTGAGTGATATTGGCATTTTATTTCAAAACAGCCCCATTCATTTCATCAGAAGTAAACACTTACTGCGTAACAAAACCTCCAGCCTTTACATAGTGCTTGAACTCTTTTTAACATACTTCTTGGCAGCATCTTTGTCAAGACTGGCAGCTTCCCCACACTGTATGCCACTTCTTGAATATCTCAAACCAGTCTAGACTGGCTTTAAACCCTTGAGTGCTATTTGTATCAGCACTCATCCCAGCAGTGGTTTTCAAGAGATCAGCCTGCAGTTGTCTTGCTCTTTCACTATCACTAACTGTTTTTCAGTTATACAAATTAACACCCAATTCTTAACCTCTTCAATTATCTGAGACCTTAACAGATTTCACTCCCAAGCAACCTCAACTGCTCTGATGGTCACTGCATTTTTATCATAATAGAAAATTAGTTTGGCCACCCCATAACTTGTCTTTGCCAGATCAATCGTGGACACCAATGTTATGTTTTTCTATTACATATTGATCAATCGTGGACACCAATGTTATGTTTTTCTATTACATATTGTCTTTTGAATATCTAGAGTTTCTGTCTCTCTTTACCTAAGTGGCATCTTTAACCTTCTTAGGGACCATGATGACTTATTTACAGTACAATTACTTGGCACTAGTATTGCAAAAACACACAAAGATACAGGAGATAGCTTGGCAGATATGTGCACTGCGGAGACCCATGCACAGAATGAATGTTTCCATTCTTTTCAACTGGGAACCGCACATGTGATGTACCTATTCCCATACATGTTTTAACAAGCTGTCTTTATCCATCCTTAAACTAAGCAAATCCTTAAACTGAGCAAAAGTCCATTAACAGAGCTGATTTTTCCTTAGACAAAATGTCCTTTAACCCTTAAACGCCGAGCCTCTATTTACAAAAACGTCTCCCGTATGCCGGCGGCGTTCGGGAGTTAGCGCCGAAGCGGAAAAAAAGTTTTTTTCAAAAAATCACAGCACGCTTAGTTTTTAAGATTAAGAGTTCATTTTTGGCTCTTTTTTTGTCATTGCCTGAAGTTTAGTATGCAACCATCAGAAATGAAAAAAATATCATTATCATATATAAATACTGAAATATATGACAGCGCAAATAAAATTTTTCATATATAATTTTATACAAATCGCGCTGTGAGCAAAACGGTTAAAGCTAACGGGTTATTTTTTTTCTTCTTTGTATTGTACACTAAATTGTGATGATTTTGGTATATAACAAATCGTAAAACGATCAAAGCAACACAGAGAAAATATTATCACAAAATGATGCATGAATTCGTAACGCTTGGACGTAAGGAAAATGTTTTTTTCAAAAATTCACCATAAATCGAAATATTGTGCTAGAGACTTCCAATTTATTGCAAAATGAAGGTGAATGATTGAATATTACTAGAATGTAAGAGTTTTAGCTTACAATTGCGTTTTTCAACCATTTCAGTCAAGTTAAAGTTGACCAAAGGTTGAAATTTTGGCAGTTATCGTGATTTATGTGAAAATATTTCAAAACTGATAAAAGCTACAACCATGAGCTATTTTCTGTTGTATTCTACATGAAATTGCGCACATTTTCATATATAAAAGTTTATGTAACGACTAATGTAAAACGATGCAAACATTACGACAACGTGACGAAAAGAATTTCTGAGATGTTTGGCCGAGTTACCGCGCAGAGACGTAAGGAAAAAGTTTTTTTTCAGAAATTCACCATAAATCGAAATATTGTGCTAGAGACTTCCAGTTTGTTGCAAAATGAAGGTACATGATTGAATATTACTAGAATGTAAGAGTTTTAGCTTATAACTGCATTTTTTGACCATTTCGGTCAAGTTAAAGTTGACCGAAGGTTGAAATTTTGGCAGTTATCGTGATTTATATGAAAATATTTCCAAACTGATAAAAGCTACAACCATGAGTTATCTTCTGTTGTATTCTACATGAAATTGCACACATTTCCATATATAAAACTTTATGTAACGACTAATATAAAACAGTGCAAACATTATGACAACGTGACGAAAGAATTTCTGGCGCAGACGTAAGGAAAAAGTTTTTTTAAAAAATTCACCATAAATCGAAATATTGTGCTAGAGACTTCCAATTTGTTGCAAAATGAAGGTAAATGATTGAATATTACTAGAATGTAAGAGTTTTAGCTTACAATTGCGTTTTTTTACCATTTTGGTCGAGTCAAAGTTGACCGAAGGCTGAAATTTTGGCAGTTATCGGGTTTATATGAAAATATTTCCAAACTGATAAAAGCTACAACCATGGTTGTATTTTGCTGTATTTTACATGAAATTGCGATTTTCATATATAAAACTTATGTAACGGCTAATATAAAACAGTGCAAAAATTACGACAAAATGACGAAAGAATTTCTGAAATTTTAGGCAGAGTTACCGAGCGGCGTGGAAAAGGTTTTTTTCAAAAATTCTCCATAAATCGAAATATTGTGCTAGAGACTTCCAATTTGTTGCAAAATGAAGGTACATGATTAAATATTACTAAAACGTAAGAGTTTTAGCTTACAATTGCGTTTTTTCGACCATTTCGGTCGAGCCAAAGTTGACCGAAGGTTGAAATTTTTTGTAGTCGACGTATGATACGTCCAGTAGGCGTTTAAGGGTTAACTGAATGGTCATTAATAAAGATATCTGTTAACCAAGGTGTGACTTTATTCAGATGTTAAGAAGTTTAAAGTTTTAAACATACAGTCCATTTTCTTAACTGTACCTACTGGTGGCTTTACTTCTAAGTGTCTGCTGCATCTCCACATGTAATGAAGGATGATTCAAAACTAGCCAACTAGCCATTGGAAGAGTTTGTACCCCAGCATCTCTCATCTACTATAAATGCAAAGCTTTGGTCTAGGAAGAAACTGTCTTTATTGGATGTAAAGGCAACCTCAGAGTAAGGCAATATTTCGTAATTAGAAAACAAATTTTACAAAATTATAATGTGTATAATATTCAACCAACCACGACCTTAGATTGCTGAATATCTATTTATACTGACAGGCAACAAATGCAGATAGTTATCCAGAAATAATAATAATAAATGTAAATCTACTGAGCTTTAAGTATGTATACCTAAGATGAGGAATATGACAGGTCTAGAGTTGTGTGATGGTATTTTATCATGGAGGAAGAGAAAGTATATAATCATGGTGGATCTGTCTTTGGAGCTGATGGAGTGTCCAAAGATGGATACATAAACATCCAGCATTGGATAATGCACAGATCATGACCAGCTCCCAACCTACTATCCATTTCAGGGACTGCGAAGTCATCATTTTTCTCAAATATCTTTCAAACTAATTATTTGATTGATACCTGAGGTGCTGTGGTCAGACCAGTTGAGGACTTTGAACTGGAATGTTCCAGTTGGACCTGAGAAACGAAGGAACTTCCGAGATTCCTGATGAATCGGAACCTGAAGATAAGTGTCCTTGAGGTCCACTGAAATCATCCAATCTTCCCTCCAGACCGAGCGCAGCACCGACTCGGAAGTTTCCATATGAAACTTTGTTGAGGTTACAAACTTGTTGAGACCCAAGAGGTCTATGATAGGTCTCCAAGATCCTCCTGTTTTGATAGGCACGAAGACCCGGCTGAAGAAACCCAGAGAAGGGGGAGCGGGCTCTAAGGCTCCCTTCTCTAAAAGGGCTCGGATCTCTGCCGCCAAAGCTAACCCCCTGATGGAAGAAGGGGAGTAACTGGGAAGATGTACTGGCGAGTTGGATAGCGGAGGACGAGAGTGAAAAGGGACTCTGTAACCCCTCCTTAAGACCTCCACTACCCAACTCTCCATGCCCCAATCCTTCCAATGTCCCAGAAAAGGGCAAGGCAACCTCCTACCCAGCCTAAGAGAGCTGAAAAGTCAGCTCAGTGGTCTGGTTATACTACTTTAATAATAATAATAATCCTACCGGTGCAAGCAAAGGAATGCCTCCTATTTTCGAAAAACCTTCTTCTGATTGGAAGGTTTCAGATCCAAGGCAGAACTAGATAGCTTGGAGGCAAAACTTACTCTCTAGGAGAACTTTCGAGCGACTTAGAGCGAGAGCGCCAAGGAGAAGACATTTTAGCCCCCTTGGAGATCTGGCACTCGCGCTGCGACCTAATCGTTGCCTGCTGCAACTCCAATGCAGAAGTAGATGACACCAAGTTGACCACTGAACAAACTGTTGCTGAGCGCCAATGGCGCCCTCAGCAAAGCCCTCTTATGGATGTCAGGAAAATGAGGAGGCAGGTGGTTCAGATAGAAGTCTCTCCTCTTCTTCCCAAAAACGTAGTACATCCTGCGGAAACGTTTGCAAGCCCCATGGAAACCGATGTGATGAGGTTGTCGAAAAGTATCGGGTCAGATGGAGAATAACCGTCCTGTTTGAGGAACCCCATCAGACCGGATAACATCCACATGGTATGCGATAACGCCACGACTGATTGCGGAAGGTGTCTTCTAAGATACTGGCTTCCCTGGCTGAGATGGATACAAGACGGTTCGATGATGTAACCCCAGATAGGAGAGCCTCTACTGATTCGTCCAGCGGCACCCTAACACCTGCAGAAGGGTTACCTGCGACCCTATAAAAGCCCTTCCGAATAGGAAGCAAGGCTGAATCCTGCTTACCCGATCCTATCACTACTGCCAACCTATTGTCAGCCTCTCTCAAAGCCTGCTCAACCCTGCCAAACCAGACCAGATTCTTTGGTGACTGTGTTACCAACGGCTTCGTTGTACAAAGTGACTCGGACAACGCTTGATTCTGCTGTATCGGCTCCTCCGAGCCTTGGACTGTGGATACAGCGAGTGGATAAAGTCCAACATCCGTCTGTATTCAGACTCATTGGCCGAAGGAAGACTAGCCTCAGGTATCTGATCCTCTTCTTCACAGGAACAGTCTTTGTCGAATTGGTCCGACTGACCCGAAACCGAAATGAGACAGACTGACCCCCTAATGAACATTGAACCTGATGATCTGGAACCCGACACCCTGGGTGCACAATATGGACACCTGACGAATCGGTCCCAAACATCTTGGGAGTCGCTGAAATAGGTTGTGCAAAACCCGCACCCGCCAATGATGATGCCAGAACACCTGGGTCAGTCACGCCTGGGCAGACAACGCCCACTCCTGAGAGTGGAGAGACCGCAACACCCGCACCACACAAACCCGGATGTAGCAGGGTCACATGAGACTGGGGACCTGGAACAGAAGGCCCCCTACTTAAAGAAGACGAGGGAAAGGGTCCCTGATTACCTGAAATCAAACCTGAACCTACATAGACCGCCTTAGCTGGAAGGACAGAGGAACCTGTCGGAAAAGTTGAAAAAGGAGGAACCGAAGGAAGAAGAAAGGAAGAAGCCACACTGGAGTTACTACGTGAGCTCCTGTCGACGATGTTGGGCAGGTAGAGAACGCCCAATTGGCCCCGAACTCGAAAGGGGTTTCAAGGGAATATTATGAGGTACCGAACCCAAAGAAACAGGAGAAGACGAAACACCAGACATCTTAGGTACTGGGGGAACTACGGAAACCATCGGAACCGCAGGGATTAAACGCTGCGGCAGGCGCACCGCCAACTGCTGGAGTAACTATATCAGAAGCATAGATGCCGGATGAGCTACCAAAGTACCTGGAATGTTCCCCGAAAGGTGTCTAGAGCGGAAAGGTTGAGAAAGAGTAGTGGAAGAAGGTTTGCAAGCCATAGAGGATAGGGAGAAATCTGAGGTTATAGAAGAGGCCATAGATTTTAGAGAAAGAAAATATACAGATTCCAGTGCTCCTGATAATCCTGCAATACATCATTTGTGAATTCCGGGAAATTCTTCATTACATGATTGTGGATATTTGAAAACCTTACATTGAAACACTGTCTTACCAATAACCTATACCCTTTAGAAAGACCCAGTAAATTAGCATCATATTCTGCTACATTTAATATCCTATCAAATGAATCATCGCCAACCGATGAAAATTTATCCCCAAAAGGAAAAGGAACTCTAGAAGAGGAAGGGAAATCCTCTGACCTTCCCAAACCTGGCAAACTTACTACTACGTCTACATCCTCCTCAACCAATTTAGCAACATTTTGTTGTAAGGAGACTGCAGCTGGAAAAAGAACCGCTGCTGGATCTAACAGAGATCCCGGAGCCTTAATTACACCTGTCCCCTAAAAAGGCGCACCTTCAACTTCTCTCCTACACTCTTTGTTACCTCACTATCCCTATTCGTCTGTGTCAATCCTATTTCTAGATTCACCTCTGGACTTACACTATCTGAAGAAAGGGGGAAATCTGCTGCTAACACTGCCTGCTCCATGACGGGGGGGCCAGCAGATCCTACTTTCGAGGTTTGCGGTTCTCTATGACCCCCGGCACCTGTTAGGGCTAGTTCTGGAACAGGCAGGGGAGCTGAAAAATGACATTTTTATAATAAAATAAGATTTTATATCATACTTACCTGTTGTTTACATATAGCTGTAATTCTCGATCTCGACAGAAAATTCAAAACTGGCGGTCCCGCTAATATATGGTCAGGTGATACGACTACCCCGCCTCTACCGGGTACCTGGATCCATTTCCATCAACAACTAATCATATTTTCTATGTCCCCTTGTCCCTTGCGGGAGGTGGGTGGAATGTTTTATATAAACAACAGGTAAGTATGATATAAAATCTTATTTTATTATAAAAATGTCATTTTTATACATGAACTTACCTGTTGTTTACATATAGCTGATTGCCACATTGAGGCGGTGGGCATGGACAGCTGTAAGTGTTAAATGGAAAAACCTGAGATCATCAGGCTAAGAAAAAACGTCTTAACTTTGGATCCTTACCTGCTAAGGAAGCTGTTTTCTCGGTTACCGCCTCTGTAACCTGCTATCCTTAGTGCAACTGCGGGGCCTAGTAGCTCAGACGCAGGTTGCTATATGGAGAAAGGTCTGTTGGCCCAGCCGTCTTTGACACAATCAACCAAAGCATATAATGCCCCTGCTCAGGCGCAGTACTCAAAGCATCCACCATCATATCACCCAACCATAAAAACTCACACCAACCTATTAAAATTAGACCTACTAGGCCATCTAACCTCTTAGGCTCTAGTAGTCGACCAAAAGAAAAATCTTCTGCACCCAAGGAAACTAAGGAGAGGATCTAGAGCCTCTGGTTTCCTTGCCCATCACCGTGTCAGACGCAATAAAGGGGCCCAACGTACTGCAGTCTTCATATGTGGTTTGGATCTGTCTCAGATAATGCGAGGCAAAAACAGACTAACATCTCCAATAAGTTGAACTTAGAATGTCCTTTAAAGCCATGTTCTTCTTGAAGGCTAAAGAAGTCGCAATAGCCCTAATTTCATGAGGCCTCACTTTAACTAAGGGGAAATCCACATCCCTTAACTCCTTGTGTGCCTCCTGAATCAGTTCTTTCAAAAGGAAAGAAATCCCATTTTAGATAGAGGGTTCTTGGGGTTCTTAGTTGAGCACCATAAAAATCATGAGTTCCTCTTACACTTCTGGTCCTGTCCAGATAGAATTTCAATGTTCTGACCGGACAGAGAAGTCTCTGTTTCTCTTCCACTCAAGGAGGATAGGCTAGAAATGGGAAATTCCCTTGGCCATGGATTACTAGGGTTTTCGTTCTTAGCTAGGAAACCCAAGGTGAAGGAAACTACAGCCTTATCCGCACAAAACCAACTCTTTTGTCCAGAGCATGAATCTCACTTACTCTCTTTGCCGAGGCCAGTGCCAAGAGAAAGAGAGTTTTCTTAGTTAGATTCCTAACGGAGCAGGAACTCAAAGGCTCAAAAGATTTGGAGGTAAGCCACTTTAGCACCACATCCAAATTCCAATGCGGTACACGAAGAGATTTGCCTTTAGTGGTAGCAAAGGATTTAAGGAGTTCTGCAATATCTTTGTCTGAGGAAAGATCTATACCTCTATTCCTGAAAATTGCCGCCAGCATACCCTATACCCTTAATCGTGCTGACAGCCAATTTCTTCTCCTTGTGCAGAAACAAAAGAAAATCCGCAACCTGGCTTAGAGTCGTAGAAGTGGAAGACACTCCAGACTCGGAGCACCACTCCCTGAAGCGCTTCCCACTTCGCTTGATAGACCTTTGTAGACGAGGGCCTGGTTGATCTAGCCATTGCCTGCGCCACTCTTCTAGAGAAGCCTCTCCTCCTGTAGAGTCGCTCGAGAGTCTGAACCCTGTCAGATTTAGATCTGACGGGTTCCTGTGGAACTTTCTGCTGTGCAACTGGCACAGAAGGTCTGGTCTGAATGGCAACCTCCTTGGCCAATCCACTACTTTCTCCAGTAGCTCTGGAAACCATGATCTTCCTGGCCACCATGGAGCTATAAGGATCATTGACACACCTTTGTGTGCTCGAAACTTTTTCAGGACTTCTCCCAGCATCCTGAAGGGAGGGAATGCATAAAGGAAGAGACCCGACCAGTCCAGGAGCATGGCATCCACCGCTAATGCTTCTGGGTCTGGAACAGGAGAGCAAAAGAGAGGTAGTCTGCGGTTTTCCTCGTTGCGAACAGGTCTAACATGGGAGTTCCCCAAACCTTCCACAGGCCTTGGCAGACTTTCTGGTGGAGGGTCCATTCCGCTGGAATGACCTGGAGTGACCTGCTGAGGATATCCGCCTTCGTTGAGAGCTCCGGGATGAAGCGAGTTACTAGCTCTATGTTCTTGGTTGCCGCCCACAAAAGCAGGTCTTTTATGATCTCGAACAGAGAGAAGGAGTGAGTGCCTCCTTGTTTCTTCACGTACGCCAGAGCAGTGGAGTTGTCCGAGTGCACTACTATCTTTTGTTTTCCACCAGAAGCACGAAAATGTTCCAAGGCTAGATGTATTGCCTTCAACTCTTTCGCATTTATGTGCCAATCCCGTTGGGATGAAGACCAATTGCCTGACACTTGAAGATCCCCCAATGTTGCTCCCCAACCTCGTCTGAAGCGTCGGAGAACAACATCAGGTCTGGGTTCCTCTGTCTCAGTGACAAACCTCGATCTAGTTTGCTCCTGTCGTTCCACCATGACAGGTCTTGCTTTACTTGAGTGGATAGAGGAAAACAAACGAATCCGTGTCTTTCTTCCTGTTCCAGATCTGTTGTAGGAAGAACTGAAGAGGTCTCATGTAGCCTCCCCAGACTGACGAACATCTCTAGCGATGAGAGGGTGCCTAAAAGGCTCATCCATTCCTTGGCAGAACAAGTCTTGGCTGCCATCAGGTATCTCACTTTCAGCAGGCATTTCTCGATCCTTTGAGACGTCGGAAAACCTGAAAAAGAACTGAGTTCATCCGAACTCCCAAATAAGTCAAGTCTTGAGATGGAGAGAGTTGTGACTTTGGAAGATTTACTATGAGTCCCAATTAGTCGGTAAGAGAAAGGGTCCTTTGTAGGTCCTTCATGCATTGGCCTTTTGACGGAGACCGGATCAGCCAGTCGTCGAGGTAAAGGAAATGTGAATTCCCTCTAAGTGAAGCCATTTCGCAATTGGAGCCATCATCCTTGTGAAAACTTGTGGGGCTGTTGATAGGCCGAAGCAAAGAGCCCTGAATTGAAAAGCCCTGCCTCTGAACACAAAACCGTAGGAATTTCCTTGATCTCGGATGGATAGGTACATGAAAAGTATGCGTCCTGGAGATCGAGGGGACACCATCCAGTCTCCTTCCTTCAGGGAATTGATAACCGACTGTGTGGTTTCCATCTTGAATGGTGTTTGAAGCACAAATTTGTTCAGGGCGCTTACGTCGAGGACTTTAAAGGAGGACTCTCTGAGAAGGGAATGGTGTAGCCTTCTCTCAGAACGTTGATCACCCAGGGTTCTGCTCCCTTGGCCTCCCAAACTTGCCAGAACGACTGTAGTCTGGCTCCGACCGTTGCATGAAGGACCCTGAACTCATCGGTTGGTACCCCTAGCTTTCTGGGGATGAGAAGAGAATTTTCCTCTTCCCCTAGCACGGGAAAAGGGCCGAGAAGGAGTACCCTGAGAAGGCCTAGAGGATACAGGGAAAGAAGGCTTGGGTACTACTGAGTAGTTGAAAACCTGGGTCTTTTCAAGAATGAGCCAGTAGGTCTTGAGTAGACTTCCGTGAGAGAGCCTCCGAAATTTCCCTAACTAACGTGGCGGGAAAAAGGGATTCCTTGCAAAGGAGCAAAAGAAGAGCAGATTTCTGGTTCCTGGAGACTCCTCTCGACAAACGAAATCCAATGTGCTCTCTTCTTCAAAATGCCGGTAGCAGTCACTGAGGCAATTTCTGACGTTCCGTCCGTGATGGCCTTGTCCAGGCAGGCCAAAAATAGCATCAAGATCTGTAGCAGTCTTGGGGGAAGATCACAGACTTTCACTATCCTGCTCAAGGCTCCTATAGACCAGTCAATAAAAGAAAAGATCTCCAAGATCCTATAGGAACTCTTTCACCAGATGGTCAATTTCAAGACGAGAAGCCGACTTTGGATGAAGAAAAAAAGCTGAGCGACGGGCAGAATCCACAAGGCTGGGAGAAATCCCTTGAGAGGAGGCAGAGTCTCCCAAGGAAAAGACTTCCCAGTCTCATACCACGAACGAGACTTAAAAGACAGTTGAGAGGGGGAAAACAGAAAGATGTTTTACCCTGAGATCTTCTCTTGCTCAACCATCCTTCTTGCCTTCGGAGAGCTCTTTTCATTGAAACAGACAGGACCAGCTTCAGAAATCTAGAGGAAGGAGGTTTAAAATCCTTGGCAAACTGCGTAGTCGGAGACGAAGGGAAGCTGGAGCAAAGTCTTCTTGAAAAAGTTCTTCAAAAAGTTGTAAGATGCTTAAAGTTGGAAGTAGGAGCAGACGGAACATCATCTACTTCCAAACATCGGAAACTGGGGAGAGAATCTTCTGAAGCAGTTGGAGCACCGCTGGATAGAAACGTCTCCGGGAGCCAAACTTATGTTATCCTCTTGATTATCGCGAACGTCACCGAGGCGCCAAGAGCCCGACCGCGTCAAGCGTATCCAAAACATGAGCTTGAGAGGAGTCAGGAGCCTTAGAAGATCCGAGAGCCAAAGAGGCGCCAAAACCATGGTAGCGCTAGAAGCGCAAACATTGTGCGCCTTGGAAACGTGTTTTGGAGAGGCGCCAAGCGCCAAAGTAGCGTCGTGAGTTCGGCCGGTGCGGGCGGAAGTGGCGCCAGGAGCGCGATCGGAAGCGGAGCCAGGCGCGCGAGCGGAAGCGGAGTCAGGCGTGGCGAAGGAAGCGCGCCAGGTGCGTGAGCGAGCAGAGACCGAGCCTCAGTTGCAGAAGGAACCTGAAGAGCTGGAGCTTTAAAACCTTCGAAAAGTCTCAAAATCTAGTCCAATTTGTCCTCTTGCGAAAGGGGGCCAGGAACCGGAGGCATAAAAGCCGACTTGGGATCCAACGGGGAAGGAAGCCGCTACTTGCATGCTAACAGGAGGATCCGCGCCGCTACGATCCGTGAACGTACATCCGGACTGCCTGAAGAAGAAGAGATCTCTGGCTATCCCAAAAGCTACAAGACGGAAGAGGAGAACGTGCCAAAGGTTTCTTGATAGGAACTTGACTTGGAGAGGAAGCTCTGTGTCTCTTCAGCGGCCTACTAGACTCTGACTGCTTCCAACCTCCTCGACGAAACAGAAGCACAAGAAGACACTTCCGCATCGCTTTACTATAGCGAGCTGCAACAGCCTGGGACGAACAGGACTGTTAGAGGGAGCAACTGCTCGTGAGCAGACCCCACTCGCCTCCCTTCCCCTTCGCATGTCTTCTCCTGAGCCCTGGGAGCCGGACAGAGGCCTCGACCTAGGAGAACGAGGGGACGGGAACAGTCACCTCCTCCACAACACTATCACTGCAACACTGATGTCTAGACATCGCACTCACATCCTGGCCAATCTTCTCTATCGCAGAGAAAAGAGCCGAAATCTTACCATCAAATTCTGCCCAAGGTCTGACACGGTAGTGGGTCTGGAAACAACAGGTTCCGGGCAGGAATAGGAACAGGAGGGGTAACAGGAACAGAACAAGAGGCAATACTACTCCTACTCTGGGAGGAACTCTGGTCAAGCCTTCACGTGCCCTATCTTTACTTAATTTTTGCCTGATACTTAGCCAACTTTTGCCAATCAAGCACAGACAAAGACGAACATTCATCACATCTATCCAGATTCGTGCACAATTTCCCTCTACAGTTAGAGCAAGAAGAGTGAGGGTCTATGTTAGACCGAGACATTCAGTTTTACAACCCCAGCAATATCTAATTTGAGATCCTGAATCAGACATAACTAGAAAAAAATCTCAACCAAAGCCAAAAACAAGCCAGAACCGTCAACAAAGTGGGTACTTCACCAAAGAAGAAACGAAAAGCACCGATGAATTTCCTGAAGAGGAGCAGACGACTCAGTCGGCCCCGACAGAGAAAATATGATTAGTTGTTGATGGAAATGGATCCAGGTACCCCGGTAGAGGGCGGGGTAGTCGTATCACCTGACCATATATTAGCGGGACCGCCAGTTTTGAATTTTTCTGTCGAGATCGAGAATTACAGCTATATGTAAACAACAGGTAAGTTCATGTATAAAAAGAACAGTTTCTATTTCCCTATTACTGTACCTATATTTTGTTCTTTGAATTCTGATAACTTAGTCATAAAGCTAGAAAATAAATATGTCATGCTAGCTGATAATTTATCTTCCAACTTTCTGAATAACTCTGTTTCTATAGCTTTTTATCTAAACTCTGAGTTTCTGCAGCTGGTTCCCTACGTTTGCTTTGGAAGCTAGAGATTCTCTATGCTTAACATAATCCTCAATTTGATCTTTTGACCACGACCTACATTTGTCACATCTCAAAGTTAAGCTACATTGCACCTTCCTACAAGCTATACAAAACTGAATGTCTGTCATGTTTGAGGGTATTCATCCTCTGTTTGCAAGCTGTGCATGATTGGTGAGTTGCAGCGTCTCCTGCAGTTGCGGTGTCAGTCGCAGTTGTTGTGGCCGACATTGAAGCAGTTGTGCTATCCAAGGGAGGCATCTTTTTATCCAATCTATCCATCACGAGTCCAAAACAAGCCGGAGTCTAGACCGGACAGAAAATCCAAAGCCAGCTGACAGAACAATCCAGGAGAAAAAGGCAAAAATCCGACCAAGTCGTTATCCAATATCAATAAAGTTGGTATATGGGGGTCGGGCTAATAACCAAAAGTTTGCCTGAAGCAGGAAACATCCATGCAGCAAGGCGAACAGCAAGCAATTAGGGAAGCCGGTCTCGCCCGGGTTGGGACTTGCAGCAGCGTTGCAAAGGTACTTCAGGTAACTCATCTTGACAAGATTTCCTGTAAGCGTTGGTAACGCTGACAGTTAATTACCGAATTAGTGGGTACAAGTTACGAGGATATAGTTTGGGCTGGTGGGTAATCAGGGCTAATTCAGGTGTTCAGGGAGTGTATTGCAATACTGTACTTATGGTAGAGCGACTTTTTCCAACTTCCAGCACGGTGACTTGTGAAGGGGATAAATCATTGATGACAAAAGTAATTAGGTGTAAACATTAAAACTTTGACCTTGAGAAGGTAAAACTGATCCTTGAGAATGAAAAGTCTATGAGTGGACAAATTATGCAGCAGTGTTTTGGATGCAGGATCATGTAAGGTTGAAGGGACGATTTAGCCAAGCCTGTGACTAAAATGTACTCCTTCAGTGATCAGATAATTAATGAACTTCATTTCCTTTGGTGTCTGCTGATTTATTCATATGGGGAGTAGGGAACTGGAATATTCTTACATGGCAGTTGAGCCTTTGTGATGAAGACAAGTTAGAAAGACTCACTGATTGTCATTTTATGAAATGGGTGACATTTTCTAACAATACTAATGCTAATGATACATTTGACAGCTGCAAAAGACGAAAGAAAAGTTGTCTTGATGGATATATTTTAAAGAAACGGTTACCCCATGAGTCTGTGGCGGACTAGAGCAAGGTACTATTTATAAAAAAATCAATTAAAAGAGCTTGTGATGTTAAAGTCTATAATGCACTATTACTGGAGATAATGCTATCCAATATCCTTTGATATCTAACATTGATAATTTGTGTTCCTCTCTAAGGCAGAAAAATAAATTCACTAAGAAAGGAAGAGACTGAGAAGAGAACTTCTGACACCATTCACAATATCTTGCTCACTTAAGCTGGTACAACATAAGGTCGGAAAGTTTAAGAGTTAATGGCATCTTTCAGTCTTTACAGAAAATTCTGTTTTCCAAAGGCACACTGAACAGCTTTCGCACATGAAGGTAGATGGTTTCAAGATTCTTATGAAGTCAGTTGACACGAGATTGGCAATGGAGACTGGTCCACAATGGGAGCGCTCTATGAAATCTGATAGGAAGAGGCCTAACTATGTACCACCCCTTTGCTTGGTTGCATCACTAGGAGGGTACAGGTTAGGCTGTAGTGTGAGCCTTCTGCAGAGGTATGTCAGTATCTGAAGCGATCTGTGTACCACTCTTGTTCAATGGCATCACTACAGTGCTGAAGGAGTGGCAGCCCATACTGAGTGACACCATCAAAGAAACTGACACCAAACTAGCAAATTTAGAAAGTAAAACATAACCACTTAGCATCTGCCCACTTTGAGCTACATTTTTTGCTGTCTGAACCTTCCTGCAAGCTTCTGCAATAGTATTTGCTTAGATCTCTTGAGATATACCTTATCCATTTTAGTCTTTTATCTTTTTATTGTTCTTTTCTGCTTTGCACAAGCTCTGGCATGTGCTATTTTATTTTCCTCACAAGGTGATCAAAAATATATACTACAGGAGCAAATTCTGGTGAATTTCCTAGCAGCTGCACATTTCCGGTTCCACTATGTAACAGCCGTATGTGTAATACTTCAGTGAAGAGCTGATATGCTTCATTAGGAGAAGGGTAGTCCTTGGAATTCTTTTCAATGTGTGTGTGAAGCTTTCATAGTCAGTCCACTCTGCTTCATCTATTTTTTCCTCTGGGAGGCATGGGGATGGAGTATTATGAATATATTTCAAGGGTACAGGATAATGGTCACTGACATGCAGGTGCATACTTACTGACCAATGGTATTCTAGAGCAAAAGCCAAAGGGCATAAAGTTAAGTCTATGGCAGAAGAGGAATTCTGGTATACATTTCTTGTTGCTAATTCACTGTTCAATAAAAATGATATTTTAATGATAAACAGGCTGTATTTCTCCAACCGACAGAATTTCAAAATACTGCACACGCAGTGTGGCCAGGTGGCTAGTACTATCTCTCGGGCCGCTGGGAGGCGGGAATCGTGGGAACCATTCCCATTTTCTATTCAGATTTTCTAGTGCCACTGTCTCCTGAGGGGAGGTGGGTGGGTTAATTATAATATATAGTATCTGCCAGGTAAGTATGAACAAACTTTATTTTATCATTAAAATATCATTTTGTTCATGAAACTTACCTGTCAGATATATAGGCTGAATCCCACCATTGGAGTGTGGGAAGAGACAGAATAGGATTTAGAAACAAATAAATGGTTCCTTACCTGTTAGCATAGCTGATTCTGATGTTACTGTCACTCAAGTCAAGCTTGCTTTTTACTAGAGTCTCCAGCAAGGTAGGGACCTATAAAGCTGGTGAATTCTAGATGACCTCAAGTCCATCGGGCGCAAGGGACCACAATGGGGACTAGATCATACGACCATACTGAGAGGAAAAGGAGCAACAACCAACCACCTGACCGAGCCTATCTAGGCCATTGAACCTAACATAGGCTAACGATTGGGACGTCCACTTCGGTGGCCACCCAACAACCAAAAATACAAAAGCAAGATTAAAAAATACTCCCTAACCTCTAAAGGATAGGATGAGTATTGCTCTCTTCCCCCAACATTGTGTCTGCGGAAACGTATGGTCCCAGTGAAGAGCAGTCTTCGAAAGTCGTCTTCACATCCCGCAAGTAATGCGAAGCGAACACTGAATTACTTCGCCAGAAGGTGGTACCCAGAAGATCGTTAAGGGACATGTTCTTCTGGAAAGCCACCGAAGTCGCGATGGCTCTCACTTCATGAGCCTTGACTTTCAGAAGTCTCATGTTACTGTCTTGGCAGGTAGAATGAGCCTCTCTGATTGTGCTTCTCAAAAAGAATGCCAGAGCATTCTTGGACATTGGTAAGTCAGGTCTTCTAACCGAACACCACAGATTGTCCGACGGGCCTCGACTTTCTTTCGTCCTGGCTACGTAGAATTTGAGAGCCCTGACAGGGCACAGGACTCTCTGGATTCTTGTCCGAGAATCTCTGTCAAACTCTTGATTTCAAAAAGTCTTGGACCATAAGGGTTTGAAGGATTTTCTGCTCTGGCTAGGAACAAAGGACTTAGGGAGCATACGGCATTGGGTCCTCTAAAGCCAATGTGCTTGCTTATGGCTTGAACTTCACTAACTCTCTTCGCCGTCGCCAGAGCAGTTAGGAAAACAGCCTTCCTAGTCACGTTCTTGAGGGAAGCCGAAGACAGAGGTTCAAAAGTACTTGACATAAGGAACTTCAGGACAACATCCAGGTTCCAGGGAGGCGTCCTGGGCTGAGGAACCTTGACAGTCTCAAAGGATCTCAAGAGATCGTGAAGATCCTTGCTGTCGGCTGCCCAGGCCCTCTATGTCTGAAGACTGCCGACAGCATACTTTTATAGCCCTTAATTGTTGAGACTGTCAGTTTTCCCTTCTCCCGGAGATGAAGCAGGAAGTCTGCTATTTGCGGCACAGAGGTCGTGGTCAAGGAAATCCCGTTGCTCCTGCACCATTTCCTAAAATTGGCCCACTTAGATTGATAGACCACATTTGATGAGGGTCTCCTGGCACTGGCGATAGCCTTTGCCACTGCTCTCGAAAACCCCCTCGCTCTTGCCAACTTCGTGATAGTCTGAATGCAGTTAGATTCAGAGCGGGGAGGTTTTTGTGGTATCTTTCGAAATGGGGCTGCCTGAGAAGATCTACCCTCAGGGGAAGCATCCTTGGAAAGTCCACCAGGAAGGTCATGACCTCTGTGAACCACTCCGCTGCTGGCCAAAAGGGGGCTATTAAAGTCATCCTCGTTCCTTCCGACGCTGAGAACTTCCTGATTACTTCTCCCAGAATCTTGAAGGGAGGAAAAGCGTAGAGATCTAGGCCTTTCCAGTCCCAGAGGAGGGCATCTACTGCTATTGCTCCTGGATCTAGAACAGGAGAGCAGTAAAGAGGGAGCCTCTTTGTTCTGGACGTCGCAAAGAGGTCCACTAGACGCCCCCATAACCTCCAGTTCCAGACACACCTCCTCGTGAAGGGTCCACGCGTCGGTAGTTGATGCTGCCGACTGAGAAGGTCCGGGCGCTGATATTCTCCGCACGCCTGCAATGAACTCGTAAGTGATCGGATCCCCGCGGCATGGGTCCAAAGCAGGATCCTTTTCTACTAGGTGAACAGGAACGGAGCGAGTAACGCCTCTTCGTTTCTTGGAGGTAAGCCAGGATGTGGTGTTGTCGGAATTCACTTGAACCAATCTCGGCCTGACACTCGGTTCTCGAAGAATAGCGCCAGCAGGATAGCCCCTAATTTCTTGAGATTGATGTTATGACACCTGTTCCTCTCCAGCCTCCGACACTCTTCCCTCCTAGTGTTAGCAAAGGCACCCCCTCATCCCTCCCTGGACGCTGCCGGAAACAACACTCAGGTCGGGGCTCTGAAGGTGAAGAGAAAACCCTTCTGCCAGTCTCAGGGTCGAGCCACCACCTCAGGTGATTCTGGACAAAGGGAGAGATCTTCTAGGTCTCCAGATCCTCCTTGTCCATCCAGTTTCCTCGCCAGGAAAACTGGAGCGCCTGGAGATGAAGTCTTCCCAGGAAACAAACTCTCCAGAGAGGAAATGGTCCGTCCCCAGCAACTCATCCATTCCTCACTGCAGCATGCTTCCCTAGAAAGGACGAGACTTTTCAAGCAATGCTGTTGACGCCTGGGATGGGAAAAGCTTGAAAGCCACTGAATCCATCTGAATCCCCAGATAGACGACATGGACTGCGCTGACTGTGATGGACTTTTCTTTGTTCACTAGAAGTCCCAGGGACTCACAATCTCCAACGCGACCAGGTCCTCCAGACACGAACGAAGAGGCTCGATGAGCCAATCGGGCCCAGGTAAAGCGACATACACGGTCACTCCACCAAGTGAAGCCACTCCTCGCCACATTTTCATGATAACCGTGGAAGATCATGGGAGCTGTGCTTAGTCCAGCAAAGAGCTCTGACTGAAAGACCTGCCCCAGTACAAACCTCAGGTACTTCCTTGGCTGTGGGATGTATGGGAACATGAAAGTATAAGGGCTCTGTAAGTCCAGAGAGACCATCCAATCTCCTGGTCTTAACGCCTCGAGAACAGACTGGGACGCTTCATCTTGAACTTCTCTTTACAATGAAGCAAGTTCAGCCTGTTTACGTCTAGACTGGTCTTCCATCCTCCCGATCGTTTCTTTCTGGAACTAAGAACAGTCGGTTGTAGAAACCCGGCGAAGTCAGCCCAGAACTTGCTCCACAGCTCTTTTCTCGAGCATTTGCTCCAAGAGGTCTAAAAGGATCCGCGTTTCTCTCGGATGGTAGGAGGGCGACAGATCCCTGGGCGACGGTACAGGGGTGCGAATCTGTGAAAGGATTCTATCCTTTCTAGAACTCTAGGGATCAGGAGTCCGCCCTCGCCTCCAGGCTCCCGCAAACGTTAGTCACAGGTGTCTGGAGGCGCTGAGAGTCACTTTTTCCCCTGTTTCCTCTGGATGGGGCTGCTCCTCTGAAAACTCTTCTCAAGGAGACTATCTCGAGGGAAGAAGCTCCTCCACGAAAGCGCTCTTCCTCTGGAGGACAGAACCGACGACGTATGGACTGAAGGACGTCTAGAGGAGTGGGCCAAGAGTGTCTTGCGTGGGCCTTCCCTTTAGACTAGCTGGGCGAGGTCCTTGATTAAAGACTGGGGAAGAGATGGCTCCCACAAAGGGGCGAACAATACTCCTGCCCTCTGCGACGGAGAAACTGACTTGGAGGTAAAATTACAGTACAAGGCCCTCTTCTTCAAGAGGCCTGTACAAAAGTGGAAAGCCAGTTCCTCTGAGCCATCCCTGACGGCCTTGTCCATGCAATTCAGAACGCTGGACAGCTCCCCCAGGCTGATCGAGTCGGGGCTTCTAAGCTTGAGGTCCAAAGCTCCCAAACACCAGTCCAAGAAATTAAAAACTTCCATGGTGCGGAAGAGTCCCTTAAGATGATGGTCTGTCTCCGACATCGTCCAAGAAACCTTAGCAGCAGACAGGAGGGACCTTCTGGGAGCGTCGACAAGGCTGGTGAAATCTCCGAGACGAAATAGGGGTTAGAACCTAGAGCCGACGCCCTCCCCCTGTCTGCATCAATATACCTGCTCCTTGCCGCTAAGCTTAGACGGGAGGCAGGGCAAAAGTGCTCTGTTTTCTCAGGTCTTTTCCCATCCAGGTGTTAACCTTCTTGAAGGCCGTCTTCGTAGTCAGAGATGAAGTCATTTTCACAATCCCCGGCGCTCTCCTCGTTTTGGACGAAGCTAACTGCAAAGGAGGAGAGAGAGGAGCCGAGGGTTTGAATTTATCACCGAACAAGTCCTTAAGAAGACCGGTTAACACCTGGTAGTCGGAAGACGAGGAAGCAGAAGGTTGCTCGATGTCCGCAGGCTCCGACTCGCCAGAGACTTCTCCCTCATCAATGGGCGAAACTAGAGAGTCACCCAAAACCTTTGGAGAACGAAGGCCTTGAGGTCCGATACGGAGGAGGGATCTTCTCTTCCCTGCAGGCTCTGATTGCTCTGGAGCGTCCCGACGAGCGACTAAAGAGGCGTCCTGGCGAGCGTCCTGAAGAGCGTCCATCCGGGCGTCCAGCCTGGAGTCCAGCCGAGTGTCCTGCCGAGCGTCCTGCACGGTAGCGAGAGGAGCGTCCTGACGAGCAGCTACCGAGGCGTCCTGGGCAGCTGCTTGCGAAGCGTCGCGTTGATGACAAACGTTACGATGGGGACCGCAGCCGCGGAGGACGACAGGGCGGCGAAGCAGGTGATCTATGACGGAAGAAAAAGGAGCAGGAGAGGGGGACTTCTGGACTTCTTGGATGGGTAGCTTCAAGTCCTGCGATGACGACGCTACCCTGCTTCCTCTGCAAGAAGAGGCCAACTGACGCTGCATATCCAGCAATATTCTCTTGGATGGAGGTCTCATCCTGGGGGAGAGCTGATCCTGTGGGAAGACGAGGGGCGAGGGGACACCTTCTTCCTCCTCACACGGAGCTAAAACAGCTCTCTCCCTTGGAGCGACTGGGACGCCACAAACGCCCTCATCTGACGACGTCCGGTCCTCTTCTGTGGCGGAAATAAAATACTCCAAAGACGTGAAAATTGACGGAAGCGCCCTTCGAAGCTCCTTCAGCTGGCGAGTCCTCCGAGAGTTCCACCTCACGGTGAGGACGCCTGAGATTTGTGTGCAGTCCTTAAGGATACGTGCCGGAGCACGATCCTTGGCAGCCTGGGAAGTGACAACAGGACCTGCCGAAGGGACGCCAGATCGGTGGGAAGCCCCCGTAACCCTCTTACGGCTTTCGACATGCCTTCTCCCTGAGTCCTGGGAGTCTGACAGAGTCTGAAATGAAGCATTATGGGGCCGATCTGACGCCCCCTCCACAACACTAGGGGGAACACTACACTTCACAGCACTTTGAAGCGATGTCACTTTAGTTTCCAGAGCACGGATGGTGTTCATGATCTCCGTCAGGGCCAAACCCTCCGCAGACACAACCTCAGGGCCCGAAGGCAAAACCACAGGGACAGGTGCAACAATGTCTACATTAGGGTTATCAGGAGAGGAATTAGTACCCTGACTCTTACACACACTCCTGGAGGAAGACCTCCTGATCCTGTCACGCTCCAACTTACGAACATAGGAATCATACAATTTCCAGCTCGCATCAGACAAAGGCTCATACTCCCTTGCAGCTTAATTACGATCAAACATTCATGCCCCCTACACCTCAAGCAAACCGAGTGAGGGTCTACCGAAGCTTTCGGTAGCCTCACCTTACACTCACTCACACAACATACTCGAAAGCTAGCAGAACTAGTTCCAGACATTATTCAAAGAGCAGTCATAAGCAAAATCAAAAACAGTCCACAAAAAAAGCGTATGCCAATCCACAATCCAAAGTCCAAAAACCAAAAGTCAAAGAGAATACTTAAGTGGAAAACTATGCAAGTTAACGAAATCCAGAGACGGAGGTACTGCAAACAGGTGTTGACAGTACTGGCGACAGAGAAAATCTGAATAGAAAATGGGAATGGTTCCCGATTCCCACCTCCCAGCGGCGGGAATGAGTACTAACCACCTGGCCACACTGCGTGTGCCGCGAGTTTTTGAAATTCTGTCGGATTCGGAGAAATACAGCTATATATATATATCTGACAGGTAAGTTTCATGAACAAACTATGTCATTACTGTCAAGCAACTGCTCAATAATGTTACCCTACCTCTCACATATATTACCTTCTATCAAAGTATGTTTTGCATTAAAATCACCCATTACTGTAATACAAAAAGTGATGGTAGCTGGTTAATTAGGCATTGAAGATCATAGATCTCCAACTGCCTGTTGTTACTAGAGATATCAAAGAGGTGACCTTCCAATCTAGGCTGTAGATATGGTGAACACAGAGCGATCTTTTTACCAATATGAACTTGTACAGCACAAGCCTGAAGCATTGTACCAAGTTGGATAATGTTGCTTATTACTGATTTATGGACAATAAAACTTGTGTCTCCTTGGACTCTCTCTCCTGGTTGTGAGACAGATCTGTAAAAATTATAACTGAAACCAGGGTTATATATAGTCCCCAATTTTTCTTTCTTGGAGACATCCATGATTAGTGTTTTTAATAGTTCAGCACTAGAAATATCACAACAGATGAAACAAATCTGTATATATCCTCAAAATTCTAGATAATGAAGTCATCATTAATACACTGAATTAGCATATTGTCAGTGGCAACAATATACAAAACAGTTAAAGGGAAGTATTACTATGATACTGTACTTTAATTCCTTGCCAATATATAAACAATTTATCTATTCAACTGGCTATCCTGTTTTATGCATGTCTAACCAAAACTATGGGTGCAAACCACTCACTTTTGTGTTCTCCCCTCCCCTTATATGCAACAACTGTGGGGGACCCCTGTGGGAAAGAGGTTTTTGGGTGAAAAAAAAAAAAACAAAGCAGCAGTCAGAAAGGTAAGAAAAATATAATTTATAATATAATGTCTACAAAATACATAATTCATGCATATTAACAGTAACAAACACCAAAAAAATTTTTAAAACAAAAATGTTGCAAGGACAGTTAACAGGATGCAACCAAATGTAGATTTCCATATAAACTACCCTAACCTTGGGAGGGGATCCATGTAACCTAACCTAGTGAGCTATAAAGGTAAGAATAATACACAGTGATCCATCCTAACCTAACATAGGCTATCTGGTTCTTACCTGGAAATGGGTTCAGACTCCCTAAACTTGTCCTCATCTGGCCTAGAGAACCATAAATTTGCAACTATGAGCCCTAACTGGTAAGAAAGGCACCCTTGTCTCACCTTTCACATTACACAAAGCATATTCCATAACATGAGGTTAGGAGGTGCCAAGTTAAAAGGCATATTTTTCCTGCTGAACCATTCATAATCGTGGTAATTTTCTCATTCAGCCGCCAAGGATGCTTTTGTAGAAGAAATGCACTTCTGGAAGGGTTTAATTCACTTTCTGATGGATAAAGTGGTTTTACATCAATAATATGAAATACATCACTTGCAATACTCCAACATTTCTTTTACACATAAGGCAGCCACAGCTAATCAGAAGAAACTCTTGCATATTATCTGGGTTTATTATACAACATTATGCTACCTTCTAAGCTGGCCTTACCTTACAAGAGAACCTAAGTCTTTTTTTTCCCCCCAAGAGTCGGGTAACAACAAGCCACATTCAGGCACTGGTCCTGTCTCCCAAAGCTTCCACAAATACTATGATAGTACGTTACAGGAGTCGTCAATCCCATGTTCACCTACATGGCCAGGAAAATGAAATTTCTGGGTGAAAGATGGAAACCAGTCAAGATCTTTAGACAATTCCACCAACATATGAATTAAGTCTCAATTAAATGATGGAGGTTTGTATCCTTGTGAAAACAAAATTCTTCAGAAAATTTGTACTTTTCCTAGATATGCAAACTCAAAGTCTTATAATAAACCCACCACTGAGAGAGACTGCCAAATGTGACAACCTTATTTTCAAGTTTCAAAAACTAGTCCAGCCTGTGTGAAGGATGCTTATTAAAAGAGAAGCATTTGTATTCATGTAGGAACTAATAAGATGTTTGTCCAGCCTGTGTGAAGGATGCTTATTAAAAGAAAAGCATTTGTATTCACGTAGGAACAAATAAGATTTTATGAAGTTTCCATTGGTTGAAAGGTAGCAAATCATTACATAAATAAAAAAAAAGCAGTAACATAAGTGCTTGTGAATACAGTAGCATATGCATTAAGCCTTGTTACCTCCCAATCTCCATGAATTCAGAAATGAACACATTCCACAGAAAAAAATTGCCAAATTGACATCATTCAACCAGGAACTAAAGTAAACTAGTAACTATTAATTTTAGAAATGCTACACCATAGTTCAGCTACTTGCAAAGCCTGAAAAAATAAAGTAAAATCAAGAATTTTTCTTCGTTTTAACAAGAATGACAATGTTAAAACTTTTTAAAGAAATAATGTAGATTTGGTCTTAAGTAGGTTATATTTCTATTCTTAAGTAGAAAACTGAACTGAATAGATGGACTATGCATACATGATGACTCAAATAGCCCGATGCAGATCAAATATATTTCATTACCTCAAAATATAAAAAAGTATAAACACAACAAAATATGTAGAGTTGCTGGTAACATACAATGAATAAAATTATATAGTCTGAACTTTTTAAAATACCAAGTGCATGGAAGAATTTAAAGATTAGTCTAGGCCTATCTTCACAATTTAAAAATGGTAATTGTAAATGGGACTACTTTAGTGGGTCAAATTAAGATAAAAAGTTATCTACAAAATTAACCATTGTGGAAAAGATAAATTGTAAAATTTTTCTTTAAAACCTTAGTGCACTTTGGACTTGAAAATAAGATTTTTCTGTTTTACATGTGATCTTTGAATGTTTCTCAAGTTTGTTTCATTGGAAAATCAGCTAGGCACTTTTGGAGAAAGATGCCCCTTGTACAATATTCAACAATTCTGGGGACCACAGTGGGAAAGTGGGGTTTTTGACTGGAGGAACACAAAATGAGTAAGATATAAGGACTAATTAAGCCCAACCCAACCAAGGGGGCTAGGTAATTACCTGGCTCCCGAGGCTTTACCTGCTGGACACCCCCACCTATCCTAACCTAAGATAGCAGGTCTTTCCTAAGCCCTAGACCACCACCTAACCTAACACAGGGGACTGCATACTTTCCTAGCCATAAACATCCTAACTAACTAACTAACTTATCTTGCCAAGGACTTTTGGCCCAACCCCCATGACCCAACACCTAACCTGGCTTAGGATGTCAGGTCCTTACCTAGGCTTGGGCATCCTCCTGACCTAACCTAGCTTGCAATATGACTAACCACACCCAACCTATGGCACCAAGTCCTTACCCACAAGCATGGTATTAGTTTGAAAACATTCCTTAAACTTACTTTAATCTGAATGAGAATTAACAATGGGATCAATATCCTTTTACTTCCCTCATTTTGTGCTCTCCCCTACCTAAAATCCCAGCTTTCCCATTGTTGTCCCAGGAATTGCTGGATATAAAAATAGGCTACTCATTTGTGAACGAAACAAATGTCAGAAACGTTCAAAACTTAGGCTACTGGGTAACTCTGCACGAACTATTACCTTGGAAATTGATTTTTATTTTATTCGTGGTGTTGCTGATGAAGGAGGTGGTGTTGTTTATCGTCAGTCAATTATTATTAACCTCATATCTCTATTGAACATGGGAACACAGGGTTTTGAGCGGGGAAAACCGTTGGGAGAATGACCTGGCTGCCATGTTGTTGTTATGGAATGGTTCCACGAATGCACAAGTCATTAGAGAGCCATATGTTCATGAAGGGATAGGTTAAGGAAACCTATTATAAAAGGAACTATACTAACCTAACCAAACCTTGTGGACCGTGTTACTTAGCTGGAGGGCTCCGGCCCCTGGACACCCCAGTGAAGGAAACTCCACTTTTTACCAAAACCTCCTCTATTACACTGCACATGCACAATAGCACTCCAGGATAGCCAGCATACAAAAATATACCAGGTCTGAGCTGATGTTAATTACATGTTAATTACAGTCAACCGCCAAAAAATAATTGTAAATTGTTAATAAACAACCAAAATACCATGGGAAAAGTTTAATTACAGTCAACCGCCAAAAAATAATTGTAAATTGTTAATAAGCAACCAAACTACCATGGGAAAAGTCAATTTCCAAGGTAATACCTGATGCAGAGCAACCCTATACTTCTACCAAAACATACATTACAACATAAGAAAATTATATCTTAAAGTTCAAAATGAAACAAAGCTTTAAAATAAAATAGGCTTAATAATAGCCTACCCCAATATGCAATAATGGTTTGAAGTAATTTACAAAGTAAAATAATAACCAATAAATAACCAACAGGTACCATTTAAATTTTAGGGTCATGTACAGTACCAAAAAGATAGCAATCAAAACAACTTATGATGGAACTAAGCAAGAGCTCCGCATCGGGTATTACTTTTAGAAATTTATTTCCCTGTAGTATTTTGGTAGCTTATTAAGAATTTACTGTTATTTTTTGTCGGTCGACTGTAATTAACCTCAGAAGTTGTGCTGTGGCCATCCTGGAATGCCATCGCACATGTGCAGTGTTATATGGGAGCTTTTGGTAAAAAGTGGAGTTTCCTTCACTGGGGGGGCGAGGGGACTCTGCCCCACACCTAAATAACACAGCCTGCTAGGTTAGGTTAGGTTAGGCTAGGGTACGTTAGGTTAGTACAATTCCTTTTATAATAGGTTTCCTTAGTCAATCCCTTGCTAAACATATGGCTTCCTGATGACTTACACAGAACCATTTCATAACAACAACATCGCGGTCCGGTCTTTCCAAAGGGTTCCCAACCATGTTGGGTAGACTGGAGGTTAATAATACCTGATCGACAATAAACAACACCACCTCCTTCATCAGCAACACCAAAATTATAGAAGAAATCGATTTCCAAAGTAATAGTCAGTGCGGAGCTCTTGCTTAAAAATATCCAACTTGCATATCGTTTAAGCTACTAGGCCTACCAACATGGGGTACCAACCAAGTTATAGCCTGTGTATCTTGGGCAACATGAGGAATGGACATGGAAGATGATTGTGCAACGTGATGTAGGCCTAATTCGGCTTCTTCTCTTGGAGTTCATATCCAGTATCTTAAAATATGAACTGGTCAATCAAAAATACATTGAATTCGCACTCACTACTGGAAATTGCCCATCGGACACCTTATTAGGAATACTGAAAGTGAAACTGAGCTCAGGGATATCGCACCAAGAAACTAACTGCGCACCGGGTGGTGTCGAGTTGCCAAGCAATGTTATTTTGCTACACCAACTAGATAAAATAGTCACCCTGGTTATATTAACTTAACCTTTACCGGTATATGAGTTGGGTTTACTAATTATTCCTTTTTATATAGATTTTCCCCTCTCCAGAATTCAGGTGCTTCATATCTTTTGAAACATAAAGTAACTTTAATAATAGTAAAATTTAGAATCGAACGAGATACGCGGACAGTGTTCAGTCGTGAAGCTGATTTATTACATTCCATATATACAGTATATATATATATATATATATATATATATATATATATATATATATATATATATATATATATATATATATATATATATATATATATAGCACAGTTAGCATTAGTATTTACATTCATATGATAAATTTTTCAGGTATGAATGAAACACCACCAAAAAATTCATAAATTTATTCCAGACATTCTAAGAAATATCAAGAAAGGTATGCACACAACTTCTATGCTGTATAAATGTTGGTGCTTAAGCTGATGCGTTAAACCGTCATTCTCGAAAAAATAACAAGCAATATATTTTGTACAAATTAATTCATAATCAACAAAATTTAATTCAAGCAATCTTCGAGTAGTACTTAAAATTTTTAAGATCCCCATAGTCCAATTTGGGACTTCAAATGCGAAAAATCTGACCATACCGGAAGCCTCATCGAACAGGTCAGTAGTCTGGACAATCTCATTATCTGTGCTATCTCAGTCAACAAAAACACATTCTCAAAACCACATTGGACTCTATCACCTTTTGATATTAGTCATTGTTTTTCTGATGTATACAACTTCGAAGTTCGAATGGAATGCGAGCAGTGACCTACACAATAGTAATCAATTTCCTATCTTAACTGAATGCCTAAAACATAGTGCAGCCCCTCAAACGCCTTGCAGTACTATACAGTAGATAGAGAGCACTGGAAATCATATTAACTACGCACGAGAAATGTTCTGTCATTTCAACACATGTCAGAACATTATGATATTTATAGCTTTGTATAAAAATTTATTAGTGATGCAGCAGACAAATCTATACCCCTTTCCTCTACGTTCATGTGCATATACATTTCGTTGGAGGATATACTCGTAAGCACTATTTGAGTTATTAAAGAGATAAACTTAGCTGGATGACGTATCGGCACTCTCAAAAGAAAACTAAACAATTTAAAGATTAAACACTTCACAGATAACAAGTAATACCGAATCTGAGATCAATATCATTAGAAATTGACAATTTGATTCTCATATATAATAAATTATGAACTAAGATTAAAAAATAAATAAGGAGAATTATATTAGAAACAACAAGCTCCAAGTATATCCACTGAGACATCAATCGAAAAGATAAAACAAAAGTTTCAAAGAAAAAGCGGAACCCTTTGCAGTCCCCGAGCACGGCATTAATTGCAAAATAACAAACCTCATATACGTTCAGACAAACCTGGAAGCCGTGCCCACTTCCGGCACTGTGTGAATAAGGAATCAGGGGTCCATTTTGTAAGATATCAGAGATGAAAAAAGTGGAGTTTTGTAAAAAAAAAAAAAAACTCTCAGAACCCCACTTCAAAGTTCAATGTTGTGCTTTCAAATTACGAATGCTTAGGTCTGTTTAAGTTTTATATGGCAAGCAAAGGTCAACAAAGCCCTTTTTGGGGCGGGGGGCGGGTATCAAACGCATAGATAAAAAGGC